>NW_026991753.1:0-329632 GCF_029215605.1 Mirounga angustirostris
TGAGGGCCCCAAGGCCAGGAACCAGGGAGTGCACGCATGGGAGGCAGGGTCAACTCCCGCACGCCCTCCCCCCGCCCCAACGCCCCCCCAGTCCTCGCCACCTTCGCCCACTCCCTCCCTCCGTTGCGGCTGTCCTCTCTGCTGCCTCAACCTCCCCACCCCGTTCCCATCGCCGCCCAGCGAGCCCCACTGGTTCCTGTGAGGGTGGGCCTTGTTGCTTGGAGTTGGAGGAGCTGGGTTGGAGCCGCCAGTCCCTGCAGCGGGCGGCTCCAGCGGGCCTGTGAATCGCCGTGGGGTGCCCGGGAGTAAGGGGGCAGCGGAGCAAGGGATGTTTGGAGGAAGGCTTGCTGGGCAAAGGGGGGCGGTGGAGGCACAGGGAGAAGAAGGGAGGCCGAAGGAGAAAGAAAAAAGCCAAGAAAGTAGCCTCAGAACCAGAGTCCAGGGCACCCGGGAACGGTCTCCCATCCAAGTCCTGAGCGGATCCGACCCTGCTTAGCTTCCAAGAGCAGAAGAGATGCGCTGCCATCAGGCCGCTAGGGCCAGAGGCCTGAGGGGCTGCTGCTGCGACCCACAGCAGACTGCTCTGGGCCTCCGAGCCCCAGCGTGCTCCTCTCGTCAACCCCTCCGCCTGCCCTGGCCTTGGCTCCTGCGTGCCTGCGAGCCTGCCTTGGGGTGAGGCGCCTCCAGCATCTCAGAGTCCCAGAAGTCCCGGCGATCTCCCCAACTGTCTCTGGACTTCCCAGCCGGACCGCCCCCTCCGCCGCCGCTCCCGCCGCCGTCGCCTCCTCCTACGCCGCCGCCGCCGCCGCCACTGCCACTGTGGTTTGGAACCCGAGATGCCTAGGGGGGGCGTTCGGTCTTGGAGGCAGGCATGCGGAGTGTTCACAGCGCCCCGAACTCCCCAACCAGAGACCCTGGGCAGCAGTCCACCCCCGTGGCCCCTCCCCCGCCAACCTTCCCCTGACACCCCCCCCACGCACCCCCCATCACCAGGACAGGACTGAGCGATACGGGAGCCCGGCTGACAGAGACAGACACACAGACACACAGGGAAAGACAGACAGGCACACGGAGGGGTAGTCGGAGCGAGAGAGGAAGAGAGAGACACGGGGAGAACGAGGATCCAACACTCAGACCCGCACTGAACCCCCGAACAGACACACAGAGACCCTGACCTGGATGCGGATGGGGATACGGAAAGGGACGGACTCGCCGGTGCACGCAAGGGACCCAGACACACACCACACACACCGGAGGCTGTGTTGGCGAGGCAGCTAGGCTCTGGGGGTGTGGTGGAGCTTGGCCAGGTTTTGGCAAGCTCACCGCGCCCTGGTGCTGCTAGAGGAGCCCCTCGGAGCGCCAGGAAGCACAGCCAAGTTGCCTGGAATCCCCTTCTGCTCCCATGCCTGCCCAGCAACCACACTGGCCTGGGGGCATGCGGGGGACTCTTTCCTTGGTCTCGTCGTTTATTTGGGGGTACCCCTCGACGCCGACGCCGTGGTGCCGGGCGCGCCCCCACTGCCTTGCTGAGGGAGGGGGCCTTGCTGTTAGCTGCGCTGCTGTGGGGAGAAAGACTTCGGCCCAGGGTGCCAGCGGCCCCGAGGGCCAGGGCGGTCGGCCATCTTTGGTGCTGGGCAGAGGGAGGGAGGGCCCAGGGCGGGGCCCAGGGGCAAAGGGACGGTGGTCGGCGGGAAGGAAGAGAAGGCCCTGCGGAGCTGGAGTGCAGCCCAGGGCTGGTGGGAGAAGGTGTAGGCGTGCCCAGTCACCAGGGGGAGCCGGTTGTCCGGCGGCTTGGGCATCCAGGGCGGCCCAAGGGAATGGCGAGGGGCGGCGGCATGAGGGCCCCAAGGCCAGGAACCAGGGAGTGCACGCATGGGAGGCAGGGTCAACTCCCGCACGCCCTCCCCCCGCCCCAACGCCCCCCCAGTCCTCGCCACCTTCGCCCACTCCCTCCCTCCGTTGCGGCTGTCCTCTCTGCTGCCTCAACCTCCCCACCCCGTTCCCATCGCCGCCCAGCGAGCCCCACTGGTTCCTGTGAGGGTGGGCCTTGTTGCTTGGAGTTGGAGGAGCTGGGTTGGAGCCGCCAGTCCCTGCAGCGGGCGGCTCCAGCGGGCCTGTGAATCGCCGTGGGGTGCCCGGGAGTAAGGGGGCAGCGGAGCAAGGGATGTTTGGAGGAAGGCTTGCTGGGCAAAGGGGGGCGGTGGAGGCACAGGGAGAAGAAGGGAGGCCGAAGGAGAAAGAAAAAAGCCAAGAAAGTAGCCTCAGAACCAGAGTCCAGGGCACCCGGGAACGGTCTCCCATCCAAGTCCTGACCGGATCCGACCCTGCTTAGCTTCCAAGAGCAGAAGAGATGCGCTGCCATCAGGCCACTAGGGCCATAGGCCTGAGAGGCTGCTGCTGCGACCCACATCAGACTGCTCTGGGCCTCCGGGCCCCAGCGTGCTCCTCTTGTCACCCCTCCACCTGCCCTGTGCTTTGCTCCTGCGTGCCTGCGAGCCTGCCTTGGGGTGAGGCGCCTCCAGCATCTCAGAGTCGCAGAAGTCCTGGCGATCTCCCCAAGTGTCTCTGGACTTCCCAGCAGGACCGCCCCCTCCGCCGCCGCTCCCGCCGCCGCCTCCTCCTCCTCCTCCTCCTCCTCCCCCGCCGCCACCGCCGCCTCCGCCGCCGCTGTCGTTTGGAACCCGAGATGCCTAGGGGGGGCGTTCGGTCTTGGAGGCAGGCATGCGGAGTGTTCTCAGCGCCCCCAACTCCCCAACCGCAGCCCTGGGTCTAGCGTGGCAAGCCACCCCGCCTTGCTCAATGGCGGCCCGAAGTCAAGGGCGCCACCAGAGACCCTGGGCAGCAGTCCACCGCCGTGGCCCGTCCCCCTCTATCCTTCCCGTGACACCCCTCCCCCACGAACCCCCCATCACCAGGACAGGACTGAGAGATACGGGAGCCCGGCTGACATAGACAGACACAAAGACACACAGGGAAAGCCAGAGATACGCACGGAGGGGTAGTCGGAGCGAGAGAGGAAGAGAGAGACACGGGGAGACCGAGGATCCAACACACAGACCCGCACTGAACCCCCGAACAGACACACAGAGATCCTGACCTGGATGCGGATGGGGACACGGAAAGGGACAGCCTCGCCGGTGCACGCAAGGGACCCAGACACACACCAGACACACCGGAGGCTGTGTTGGCGAGGCAGCTAGCCTCTGGGGGTGTGGTGGAGCTTGGCCAGGTTTTGGCAAGCTGCCCGCGCCCTGGTGCTGCTAGAGGAGCCCCTCGGAGCGCCAGGAAGCACAGCCAAGTTGCCTGGAATCCCCTTCTGCTCCCATGCCTGCCCAGCAACTACACTGGCCTGGGGGCATGCGGGGGACTCTTTCCTTGGTCTCGTCGTTTATTTGGGGGTACCCCTCGACGCCGACGCCGTGGTGCCGGGCGCGCCCCCACTGCCTTGCTGAGGGAGCGGGCCTCGCTGTTAGGTGCGCTGCTGTGGGGAGAAGGACTTAGGCTCAGGGTGCCAGCGGCCCCAAGGTCCAGGGCGGTCGGCCATCTTTGGTGCTGGGCAGAGGGAGCGAGGGCCCAGGGCGGGGCCCAGGGGCAAAGGGACGGTGGTCGGCGGGAAGGAAGAGAAGGCCCTGCGGGGCTGGAGCGCAGCGCAGGGCTGGTGGGAGAAGGTGTAGGCGTGCCCAGTCACCAGGGGGAGCCTGTTGTCCGGTGGCTTGGGCATCCAGGGCGACCCAAGGGAAAGGCGAGGGGCGGCGGCATGAGGGCCCCAAGGGCAGGAACGAGGGAGGGCACGCATGGGAGGCAGGGTGAACTCCCGCACGCGCTCCCCCCTCCCCATCGCCCCCCAGTCCTCGCCACCTTCGCCCACTCCCTCCCTCCGTAGCGGCTGCCCTCTCTGAGGCCTCAGCCTCCACACCCCGTTCCCATCGCCCCCCAGCGAGCCCCACTGGTTCCTGTGAGGGTGGGCCTTGTGACTTGGAGTTGGAGGAGCTGGATTCGAGCCGCCTGTCGCTGCAGCGGGCGGCTCCAGCGGGCCTATGAACCGCCGTGGGGTGCCCGGGGGTAAGGGGGCAACGGGGCAAGGGATGTTTGGAGGAAGGCTTGCTGGGCAAAGGGGGGCGGTGGAGGCACAGGGAGAAGAAGGGAGGCCGAAGGAGAAAGAAAAAAGCCAAGAAAGTAGCCTCAGAACAAGAGTGCAGGGCACCCGGGAACGGTCTCCCATCCAAGTCCTGAGCGGATCCGACCCTGCTTAGCTTCCAAGAGCAGAAGAGATGCGCTGCCATCAGGCCGCTAGGGCCAAAGGCCTGAGAGGCTGATGCTGCGACTCCCAGCAGACTGCTCTTGGCCTCCGAGCCCCAGCGTGCTCCTCTCGTCAACCCCTCCGCCTGCCCTGGCCTTGGCTCCTGCGTGCCTGCGCGCCTGCCTTGGGGTGAGGCGCCTCCAGCATCTCAGAGTCGCAGAAGTCCCGGCGATCTCCCCAACTGTCTCTGGACTTCCCAGCCGGACCGCCCCCTCCGCCGCCGCTCCCGCCGCCGTCGCCTCCTCCTACGCCGCCGCCGCCGCCGCCACTGTGGTTTGGAACCCGAGATGCCTAGGGGGGGCGTTCGGTCTTGGAGGCAGGCATGCGGAGTGTTCACAGCGCCCCGAACTCCCCAACCAGAGACCCTGGGCAGCAGTCCACCCCCGTGGCCCCACCCCCGCCAACCTTCCCCTGACAACCCCCCACGCACCCCCCATCACCAGGACAGGACTGAGAGATACGGGAGCCCGGCTGACAGAGACAGACACACAGACACACAGGGAAAGACAGAGAGGCACACGGAGGGGTAGTCGGAGCGAGAGAGGAAGAGAGAGACACGGGGAGAACGAGGATCCAACACACAGACCCGCACTGAACCCCCGAAGAGACAGACAGAGACCCTGACCTGGATGCGGATGGGGACACGGAAAGGGACGGACTCGCCGGTGCACGCAAGGGACCCAGACACACACCACACACACCGGAGGCTGTGTTGGCGAGGCAGCTAGCCTCTGGGGGTGTGGTGGAGCTTGGCCAGGTTTTGGCAAGCTGACCGCGCCCTGGTGCTGCTAGAGGAGCCCCTCGGAGCGCCAGGAAGCACAGCCAAGTTGCCTGGAATCCCCTTCTGCTCCCATGCCTGCCCAGCAACCACACTGGCCTGGGGGCATGCGGGGGACTCTTTCCTTGGTCTCGTCGTTTATTTGGGGGTACCCCTCGACGCCGACGCCGTGGTGCCGGGCGCGCCCCCACTGCCTTGCTGAGGGAGCGGGCCTTGCTGTTAGCTGCGCTGCTGTGGGGAGAAGGACTTCGGCCCAGGGTGCCAGCGGCCCCGAGGGCCAGGGCGGTCGGCCATCTTTGGTGCTGGGCAGAGGGAGGGAGGGCCCAGGGCGGGGCCCAGGGGCAAAGGGACGGTGGTCAGCGGGAAGGAAGAGAAGGCCCTGCGGAGCTGGAGTGCAGCCCAGGGCTGGTGGGAGAAGGTGTAGGCGTGCCCAGTCACCAGGGGGAGCCGGTTGTCCGGCGGCTTGGGCATCCAGGGCGGCCCAAGGGAATGGCGAGGGGCGGCGGCATGAGGGCCCCAAGGCCAGGAACCAGGGAGTGCACGCATGGGAGGCAGGGTCAACTCCCGCACGCCCTCCCCCGGCCCCAACGCCCCCCCAGTCCTCGCCACCTTCGCCCACTCCCTCCCTCCGTTGCGGCTGTCCTCTCTGCTGCCTCAACCTCCCCACCCCGTTCCCATCGCCGCCCAGCGAGCCCCACTGGTTCCTGTGAGGGTGGGCCTTGTTGCTTGGAGTTGGAGGAGCTGGGTTGGAGCCGCCAGTCCCTGCAGCGGGCGGCTCCAGCGGGCCTGTGAATCGCCGTGGGGTGCCCGGGAGTAAGGGGGCAGCGGAGCAAGGGATGTTTGGAGGAAGGCTTGCTGGGCAAAGGGGGGCGGTGGAGGCACAGGGAGAAGAAGGGAGGCCGAAGGAGAAAGAAAAAAGCCAAGAAAGTAGCCTCAGAACCAGAGTCCAGGGCACCCGGGAACGGTCTCCCATCCAAGTCCTGACCGGATCCGACCCTGCTTAGCTTCCAAGAGCAGAAGAGATGCGCTGCCATCAGGCCACTAGGGCCATAGGCCTGAGAGGCTGCTGCTGCGACCCACATCAGACTGCTCTGGGCCTCCGGGCCCCAGCGTGCTCCTCTTGTCACCCCTCCACCTGCCCTGTGCTTTGCTCCTGCGTGCCTGCGAGCCTGCCTTGGGGTGAGGCGCCTCCAGCATCTCAGAGTCGCAGAAGTCCTGGCGATCTCCCCAAGTGTCTCTGGACTTCCCAGCAGGACCGCCCCCTCCGCCGCCGCTCCCGCCGCCGCCTCCTCCTCCTCCTCCTCCTCCTCCCCCGCCGCCACCGCCGCCTCCGCCGCCGCTGTCGTTTGGAACCCGAGATGCCTAGGGGGGGCGTTCGGTCTTGGAGGCAGGCATGCGGAGTGTTCTCAGCGCCCCCAACTCCCCAACCGCAGCCCTGGGTCTAGCGTGGCAAGCCACCCCGCCTTGCTCAATGGCGGCCCGAAGTCAAGGGCGCCACCAGAGACCCTGGGCAGCAGTCCACCGCCGTGGCCCGTCCCCCTCTATCCTTCCCGTGACACCCCTCCCCCACGAACCCCCCATCACCAGGACAGGACTGAGAGATACGGGAGCCCGGCTGACATAGACAGACACAAAGACACACAGGGAAAGCCAGAGATACGCACGGAGGGGTAGTCGGAGCGAGAGAGGAAGAGAGAGACACGGGGAGACCGAGGATCCAACACACAGACCCGCACTGAACCCCCGAACAGACACACAGAGATCCTGACCTGGATGCGGATGGGGACACGGAAAGGGACAGCCTCGCCGGTGCACGCAAGGGACCCAGACACACACCAGACACACCGGAGGCTGTGTTGGCGAGGCAGCTAGCCTCTGGGGGTGTGGTGGAGCTTGGCCAGGTTTTGGCAAGCTGACCGCGCCCTGGTGCTGCTAGAGGAGCCCCTCGGAGCGCCAGGAAGCACAGCCAAGTTGCCTGGAATCCCCTTCTGCTCCCATGCCTGCCCAGCAACTACACTGGCCTGGGGGCATGCGGGGGACTCTTTCCTTGGTCTCGTCGTTTATTTGGGGGTACCCCTCGACGCCGACGCCGTGGTGCCGGGCGCGCCCCCACTGCCTTGCTGAGGGAGCGGGCCTCGCTGTTAGGTGCGCTGCTGTGGGGAGAAGGACTTAGACTCAGGGTGCCAGCGGCCCCAAGGTCCAGGGCGGTCGGCCATCTTTGGTGCTGGGCAGAGGGAGCGAGGGCCCAGGGCGGGGCCCAGGGGCAAAGGGACGGTGGTCGGCGGGAAGGAAGAGAAGGCCCTGCGGGGCTGGAGCGCAGCGCAGGGCTGGTGGGAGAAGGTGTAGGCGTGCCCAGTCACCAGGGGGAGCCTGTTGTCCGGTGGCTTGGGCATCCAGGGCGACCCAAGGGAAAGGCGAGGGGCGGCGGCATGAGGGCCCCAAGGGCAGGAACGAGGGAGGGCACGCATGGGAGGCAGGGTGAACTCCCGCACGCGCTCCCCCCTCCCCATCGCCCCCCAGTCCTCGCCACCTTCGCCCACTCCCTCCCTCCGTAGCGGCTGCCCTCTCTGAGGCCTCAGCCTCCACACCCCGTTCCCATCGCCCCCCAGCGAGCCCCACTGGTTCCTGTGAGGGTGGGCCTTGTGACTTGGAGTTGGAGGAGCTGGATTCGAGCCGCCTGTCGCTGCAGCGGGCGGCTCCAGCGGGCCTATGAACCGCCGTGGGGTGCCCGGGGGTAAGGGGGCAACGGGGCAAGGGATGTTTGGAGGAAGGCTTGCTGGGCAAAGGGGGGCGGTGGAGGCACAGGGAGAAGAAGGGAGGCCGAAGGAGAAAGAAAAAAGCCAAGAAAGTAGCCTCAGAACAAGAGTGCAGGGCACCCGGGAACGGTCTCCCATCCAAGTCCTGAGCGGATCCGACCCTGCTTAGCTTCCAAGAGCAGAAGAGATGCGCTGCCATCAGGCCGCTAGGGCCAAAGGCCTGAGAGGCTGATGCTGCGACTCCCAGCAGACTGCTCTTGGCCTCCGAGCCCCAGCGTGCTCCTCTCGTCAACCCCTCCGCCTGCCCTGGCCTTGGCTCCTGCGTGCCTGCGCGCCTGCCTTGGGGTGAGGCGCCTCCAGCATCTCAGAGTCGCAGAAGTCCCGGCGATCTCCCCAACTGTCTCTGGACTTCCCAGCCGGACCGCCCCCTCCGCCGCCGCTCCCGCCGCCGTCGCCTCCTCCTACGCCGCCGCCGCCGCCGCCACTGTGGTTTGGAACCCGAGATGCCTAGGGGGGGCGTTCGGTCTTGGAGGCAGGCATGCGGAGTGTTCACAGCGCCCCGAACTCCCCAACCAGAGACCCTGGGCAGCAGTCCACCCCCGTGGCCCCACCCCCGCCAACCTTCCCCTGACAACCCCCCACGCACCCCCCATCACCAGGACAGGACTGAGAGATACGGGAGCCCGGCTGACAGAGACAGACACACAGACACACAGGGAAAGACAGAGAGGCACACGGAGGGGTAGTCGGAGCGAGAGAGGAAGAGAGAGACACGGGGAGAACGAGGATCCAACACACAGACCCGCACTGAACCCCCGAAGAGACAGACAGAGACCCTGACCTGGATGCGGATGGGGACACGGAAAGGGACGGACTCGCCGGTGCACGCAAGGGACCCAGACACACACCACACACACCGGAGGCTGTGTTGGCGAGGCAGCTAGCCTCTGGGGGTGTGGTGGAGCTTGGCCAGGTTTTGGCAAGCTGACCGCGCCCTGGTGCTGCTAGAGGAGCCCCTCGGAGCGCCAGGAAGCACAGCCAAGTTGCCTGGAATCCCCTTCTGCTCCCATGCCTGCCCAGCAACCACACTGGCCTGGGGGCATGCGGGGGACTCTTTCCTTGGTCTCGTCGTTTATTTGGGGGTACCCCTCGACGCCGACGCCGTGGTGCCGGGCGCGCCCCCACTGCCTTGCTGAGGGAGCGGGCCTTGCTGTTAGCTGCGCTGCTGTGGGGAGAAGGACTTCGGCCCAGGGTACCAGCGGCCCCGAGGGCCAGGGCGGTCGGCCATCTTTGGTGCTGGGCAGAGGGAGGGAGGGCCCAGGGCGGGGCCCAGGGGCAAAGGGACGGTGGTCAGCGGGAAGGAAGAGAAGGCCCTGCGGAGCTGGAGTGCAGCCCAGGGCTGGTGGGAGAAGGTGTAGGCGTGCCCAGTCACCAGGGGGAGCCGGTTGTCCGGCGGCTTGGGCATCCAGGGCGGCCCAAGGGAATGGCGAGGGGCGGCGGCATGAGGGCCCCAAGGCCAGGAACCAGGGAGTGCACGCATGGGAGGCAGGGTCAACTCCCGCACGCCCTCCCCCCGCCCCAACGCCCCCCCAGTCCTCGCCACCTTCGCCCACTCCCTCCCTCCGTTGCGGCTGTCCTCTCTGCTGCCTCAACCTCCCCACCCCGTTCCCATCGCCGCCCAGCGAGCCCCACTGGTTCCTGTGAGGGTGGGCCTTGTTGCTTGGAGTTGGAGGAGCTGGGTTGGAGCCGCCAGTCCCTGCAGCGGGCGGCTCCAGCGGGCCTGTGAATCGCCGTGGGGTGCCCGGGAGTAAGGGGGCAGCGGAGCAAGGGATGTTTGGAGGAAGGCTTGCTGGGCAAAGGGGGGCGGTGGAGGCACAGGGAGAAGAAGGGAGGCCGAAGGAGAAAGAAAAAAGCCAAGAAAGTAGCCTCAGAACCAGAGTCCAGGGCACCCGGGAACGGTCTCCCATCCAAGTCCTGAGCGGATCCGACCCTGCTTAGCTTCCAAGAGCAGAAGAGATGCGCTGCCATCAGGCCGCTAGGGCCAGAGGCCTGAGGGGCTGCTGCTGCGACCCACAGCAGACTGCTCTGGGCCTCCGAGCCCCAGCGTGCTCCTCTCGTCAACCCCTCCGCCTGCCCTGGCCTTGGCTCCTGCGTGCCTGCGAGCCTGCCTTGGGGTGAGGCGCCTCCAGCATCTCAGAGTCCCAGAAGTCCCGGCGATCTCCCCAACTGTCTCTGGACTTCCCAGCCGGACCGCCCCCTCCGCCGCCGCTCCCGCCGCCGCCGCCTCCTCCTACGCCGCCGCCGCCGCCGCCACTGCCACTGTGGTTTGGAACCCGAGATGCCTAGGGGGGGCGTTCGGTCTTGGAGGCAGGCATGCGGAGTGTTCACAGCGCCCCGAACTCCCCAACCAGAGACCCTGGGCAGCAGTCCACCCCCGTGGCCCCTCCCCCGCCAACCTTCCCCTGACACCCCCCCCACGCACCCCCCATCACCAGGACAGGACTGAGCGATACGGGAGCCCGGCTGACAGAGACAGACACACAGACACACAGGGAAAGACAGACAGGCACACGGAGGGGTAGTCGGAGCGAGAGAGGAAGAGAGAGACACGGGGAGAACGAGGATCCAACACTCAGACCCGCACTGAACCCCCGAACAGACACACAGAGACCCTGACCTGGATGCGGATGGGGATACGGAAAGGGACGGACTCGCCGGTGCACGCAAGGGACCCAGACACACACCACACACACCGGAGGCTGTGTTGGCGAGGCAGCTAGGCTCTGGGGGTGTGGTGGAGCTTGGCCAGGTTTTGGCAAGCTCACCGCGCCCTGGTGCTGCTAGAGGAGCCCCTCGGAGCGCCAGGAAGCACAGCCAAGTTGCCTGGAATCCCCTTCTGCTCCCATGCCTGCCCAGCAACCACACTGGCCTGGGGGCATGCGGGGGACTCTTTCCTTGGTCTCGTCGTTTATTTGGGGGTACCCCTCGACGCCGACGCCGTGGTGCCGGGCGCGCCCCCACTGCCTTGCTGAGGGAGGGGGCCTTGCTGTTAGCTGCGCTGCTGTGGGGAGAAAGACTTCGGCCCAGGGTGCCAGCGGCCCCGAGGGCCAGGGCGGTCGGCCATCTTTGGTGCTGGGCAGAGGGAGGGAGGGCCCAGGGCGGGGCCCAGGGGCAAAGGGACGGTGGTCGGCGGGAAGGAAGAGAAGGCCCTGCGGAGCTGGAGTGCAGCCCAGGGCTGGTGGGAGAAGGTGTAGGCGTGCCCAGTCACCAGGGGGAGCCGGTTGTCCGGCGGCTTGGGCATCCAGGGCGGCCCAAGGGAATGGCGAGGGGCGGCGGCATGAGGGCCCCAAGGCCAGGAACCAGGGAGTGCACGCATGGGAGGCAGGGTCAACTCCCGCACGCCCTCCCCCGGCCCCAACGCCCCCCCAGTCCTCGCCACCTTCGCCCACTCCCTCCCTCCGTTGCGGCTGTCCTCTCTGCTGCCTCAACCTCCCCACCCCGTTCCCATCGCCGCCCAGCGAGCCCCACTGGTTCCTGTGAGGGTGGGCCTTGTTGCTTGGAGTTGGAGGAGCTGGGTTGGAGCCGCCAGTCCCTGCAGCGGGCGGCTCCAGCGGGCCTGTGAATCGCCGTGGGGTGCCCGGGAGTAAGGGGGCAGCGGAGCAAGGGATGTTTGGAGGAAGGCTTGCTGGGCAAAGGGGGGCGGTGGAGGCACAGGGAGAAGAAGGGAGGCCGAAGGAGAAAGAAAAAAGCCAAGAAAGTAGCCTCAGAACCAGAGTCCAGGGCACCCGGGAACGGTCTCCCATCCAAGTCCTGACCGGATCCGACCCTGCTTAGCTTCCAAGAGCAGAAGAGATGCGCTGCCATCAGGCCACTAGGGCCATAGGCCTGAGAGGCTGCTGCTGCGACCCACATCAGACTGCTCTGGGCCTCCGGGCCCCAGCGTGCTCCTCTTGTCACCCCTCCACCTGCCCTGTGCTTTGCTCCTGCGTGCCTGCGAGCCTGCCTTGGGGTGAGGCGCCTCCAGCATCTCAGAGTCGCAGAAGTCCTGGCGATCTCCCCAAGTGTCTCTGGACTTCCCAGCAGGACCGCCCCCTCCGCCGCCGCTTCCGCCGCCGCCTCCTCCTCCTCCTCCTCCTCCTCCCCCGCCGCCACCGCCGCCTCCGCCGCCGCTGTCGTTTGGAACCCGAGATGCCTAGGGGGGGCGTTCGGTCTTGGAGGCAGGCATGCGGAGTGTTCTCAGCGCCCCCAACTCCCCAACCGCAGCCCTGGGTCTAGCGTGGCAAGCCACCCCGCCTTGCTCAATGGCGGCCCGAAGTCAAGGGCGCCACCAGAGACCCTGGGCAGCAGTCCACCGCCGTGGCCCGTCCCCCTCTATCCTTCCCGTGACACCCCTCCCCCACGAACCCCCCATCACCAGGACAGGACTGAGAGATACGGGAGCCCGGCTGACATAGACAGACACAAAGACACACAGGGAAAGCCAGAGATACGCACGGAGGGGTAGTCGGAGCGAGAGAGGAAGAGAGAGACACGGGGAGACCGAGGATCCAACACACAGACCCGCACTGAACCCCCGAACAGACACACAGAGATCCTGACCTGGATGCGGATGGGGACACGGAAAGGGACAGCCTCGCCGGTGCACGCAAGGGACCCAGACACACACCAGACACACCGGAGGCTGTGTTGGCGAGGCAGCTAGCCTCTGGGGGTGTGGTGGAGCTTGGCCAGGTTTTGGCAAGCTGACCGCGCCCTGGTGCTGCTAGAGGAGCCCCTCGGAGCGCCAGGAAGCACAGCCAAGTTGCCTGGAATCCCCTTCTGCTCCCATGCCTGCCCAGCAACTACACTGGCCTGGGGGCATGCGGGGGACTCTTTCCTTGGTCTCGTCGTTTATTTGGGGGTACCCCTCGACGCCGACGCCGTGGTGCCGGGCGCGCCCCCACTGCCTTGCTGAGGGAGCGGGCCTCGCTGTTAGGTGCGCTGCTGTGGGGAGAAGGACTTAGACTCAGGGTGCCAGCGGCCCCAAGGTCCAGGGCGGTCGGCCATCTTTGGTGCTGGGCAGAGGGAGCGAGGGCCCAGGGCGGGGCCCAGGGGCAAAGGGACGGTGGTCGGCGGGAAGGAAGAGAAGGCCCTGCGGGGCTGGAGCGCAGCGCAGGGCTGGTGGGAGAAGGTGTAGGCGTGCCCAGTCACCAGGGGGAGCCTGTTGTCCGGTGGCTTGGGCATCCAGGGCGACCCAAGGGAAAGGCGAGGGGCGGCGGCATGAGGGCCCCAAGGGCAGGAACGAGGGAGGGCACGCATGGGAGGCAGGGTGAACTCCCGCACGCGCTCCCCCCTCCCCATCGCCCCCCAGTCCTCGCCACCTTCGCCCACTCCCTCCCTCCGTAGCGGCTGCCCTCTCTGAGGCCTCAGCCTCCTCACCCCGTTCCCATCGCCCCCCAGCGAGCCCCACTGGTTCCTGTGAGGGTGGGCCTTGTGACTTGGAGTTGGAGGAGCTGGATTCGAGCCGCCTGTCGCTGCAGCGGGCGGCTCCAGCGGGCCTATGAACCGCCGTGGGGTGCCCGGGGGTAAGGGGGCAACGGGGCAAGGGATGTTTGGAGGAAGGCTTGCTGGGCAAAGGGGGGCGGTGGAGGCACAGGGAGAAGAAGGGAGGCCGAAGGAGAAAGAAAAAAGCCAAGAAAGTAGCCTCAGAACAAGAGTGCAGGGCACCCGGGAACGGTCTCCCATCCAAGTCCTGAGCGGATCCGACCCTGCTTAGCTTCCAAGAGCAGAAGAGATGCGCTGCCATCAGGCCGCTAGGGCCAAAGGCCTGAGAGGCTGATGCTGCGACTCCCAGCAGACTGCTCTTGGCCTCCGAGCCCCAGCGTGCTCCTCTCGTCAACCCCTCCGCCTGCCCTGGCCTTGGCTCCTGCGTGCCTGCGCGCCTGCCTTGGGGTGAGGCGCCTCCAGCATCTCAGAGTCGCAGAAGTCCCGGCGATCTCCCCAACTGTCTCTGGACTTCCCAGCCGGACCGCCCCCTCCGCCGCCGCTCCCGCCGCCGTCGCCTCCTCCTACGCCGCCGCCGCCGCCGCCACTGTGGTTTGGAACCCGAGATGCCTAGGGGGGGCGTTCGGTCTTGGAGGCAGGCATGCGGAGTGTTCACAGCGCCCCGAACTCCCCAACCAGAGACCCTGGGCAGCAGTCCACCCCCGTGGCCCCACCCCCGCCAACCTTCCCCTGACAACCCCCCACGCACCCCCCATCACCAGGACAGGACTGAGAGATACGGGAGCCCGGCTGACAGAGACAGACACACAGACACACAGGGAAAGACAGAGAGGCACACGGAGGGGTAGTCGGAGCGAGAGAGGAAGAGAGAGACACGGGGAGAACGAGGATCCAACACACAGACCCGCACTGAACCCCCGAAGAGACAGACAGAGACCCTGACCTGGATGCGGATGGGGACACGGAAAGGGACGGACTCGCCGGTGCACGCAAGGGACCCAGACACACACCACACACACCGGAGGCTGTGTTGGCGAGGCAGCTAGCCTCTGGGGGTGTGGTGGAGCTTGGCCAGGTTTTGGCAAGCTGACCGCGCCCTGGTGCTGCTAGAGGAGCCCCTCGGAGCGCCAGGAAGCACAGCCAAGTTGCCTGGAATCCCCTTCTGCTCCCATGCCTGCCCAGCAACCACACTGGCCTGGGGGCATGCGGGGGACTCTTTCCTTGGTCTCGTCGTTTATTTGGGGGTACCCCTCGACGCCGACGCCGTGGTGCCGGGCGCGCCCCCACTGCCTTGCTGAGGGAGCGGGCCTTGCTGTTAGCTGCGCTGCTGTGGGGAGAAGGACTTCGGCCCAGGGTGCCAGCGGCCCCGAGGGCCAGGGCGGTCGGCCATCTTTGGTGCTGGGCAGAGGGAGGGAGGGCCCAGGGCGGGGCCCAGGGGCAAAGGGACGGTGGTCAGCGGGAAGGAAGAGAAGGCCCTGCGGAGCTGGAGTGCAGCCCAGGGCTGGTGGGAGAAGGTGTAGGCGTGCCCAGTCACCAGGGGGAGCCGGTTGTCCGGCGGCTTGGGCATCCAGGGCGGCCCAAGGGAATGGCGAGGGGCGGCGGCATGAGGGCCCCAAGGCCAGGAACCAGGGAGTGCACGCATGGGAGGCAGGGTCAACTCCCGCACGCCCTCCCCCCGCCCCAACGCCCCCCCAGTCCTCGCCACCTTCGCCCACTCCCTCCCTCCGTTGCGGCTGTCCTCTCTGCTGCCTCAACCTCCCCACCCCGTTCCCATCGCCGCCCAGCGAGCCCCACTGGTTCCTGTGAGGGTGGGCCTTGTTGCTTGGAGTTGGAGGAGCTGGGTTGGAGCCGCCAGTCCCTGCAGCGGGCGGCTCCAGCGGGCCTGTGAATCGCCGTGGGGTGCCCGGGAGTAAGGGGGCAGCGGAGCAAGGGATGTTTGGAGGAAGGCTTGCTGGGCAAAGGGGGGCGGTGGAGGCACAGGGAGAAGAAGGGAGGCCGAAGGAGAAAGAAAAAAGCCAAGAAAGTAGCCTCAGAACCAGAGTCCAGGGCACCCGGGAACGGTCTCCCATCCAAGTCCTGAGCGGATCCGACCCTGCTTAGCTTCCAAGAGCAGAAGAGATGCGCTGCCATCAGGCCGCTAGGGCCAGAGGCCTGAGGGGCTGCTGCTGCGACCCACAGCAGACTGCTCTGGGCCTCCGAGCCCCAGCGTGCTCCTCTCGTCAACCCCTCCGCCTGCCCTGGCCTTGGCTCCTGCGTGCCTGCGCGCCTGCCTTGGGGTGAGGCGCCTCCAGCATCTCAGAGTCGCAGAAGTCCCGGCGATCTCCCCAACTGTCTCTGGACTTCCCAGCCGGACCGCCCCCTCCGCCGCCGCTCCCGCCGCCGTCGCCTCCTCCTACGCCGCCGCCGCCGCCGCCACTGTGGTTTGGAACCCGAGATGCCTAGGGGGGGCGTTCGGTCTTGGAGGCAGGCATGCGGAGTGTTCACAGCGCCCCGAACTCCCCAACCAGAGACCCTGGGCAGCAGTCCACCCCCGTGGCCCCACCCCCGCCAACCTTCCCCTGACAACCCCCCACGCACCCCCCATCACCAGGACAGGACTGAGAGATACGGGAGCCCGGCTGACAGAGACAGACACACAGACACACAGGGAAAGACAGAGAGGCACACGGAGGGGTAGTCGGAGCGAGAGAGGAAGAGAGAGACACGGGGAGAACGAGGATCCAACACACAGACCCGCACTGAACCCCCGAAGAGACAGACAGAGACCCTGACCTGGATGCGGATGGGGACACGGAAAGGGACGGACTCGCCGGTGCACGCAAGGGACCCAGACACACACCACACACACCGGAGGCTGTGTTGGCGAGGCAGCTAGCCTCTGGGGGTGTGGTGGAGCTTGGCCAGGTTTTGGCAAGCTGACCGCGCCCTGGTGCTGCTAGAGGAGCCCCTCGGAGCGCCAGGAAGCACAGCCAAGTTGCCTGGAATCCCCTTCTGCTCCCATGCCTGCCCAGCAACCACACTGGCCTGGGGGCATGCGGGGGACTCTTTCCTTGGTCTCGTCGTTTATTTGGGGGTACCCCTCGACGCCGACGCCGTGGTGCCGGGCGCGCCCCCACTGCCTTGCTGAGGGAGCGGGCCTTGCTGTTAGCTGCGCTGCTGTGGGGAGAAGGACTTCGGCCCAGGGTGCCAGCGGCCCCGAGGGCCAGGGCGGTCGGCCATCTTTGGTGCTGGGCAGAGGGAGGGAGGGCCCAGGGCGGGGCCCAGGGGCAAAGGGACGGTGGTCAGCGGGAAGGAAGAGAAGGCCCTGCGGAGCTGGAGTGCAGCCCAGGGCTGGTGGGAGAAGGTGTAGGCGTGCCCAGTCACCAGGGGGAGCCGGTTGTCCGGCGGCTTGGGCATCCAGGGCGGCCCAAGGGAATGGCGAGGGGCGGCGGCATGAGGGCCCCAAGGCCAGGAACCAGGGAGTGCACGCATGGGAGGCAGGGTCAACTCCCGCACGCCCTCCCCCCGCCCCAACGCCCCCCCAGTCCTCGCCACCTTCGCCCACTCCCTCCCTCCGTTGCGGCTGTCCTCTCTGCTGCCTCAACCTCCCCACCCCGTTCCCATCGCCGCCCAGCGAGCCCCACTGGTTCCTGTGAGGGTGGGCCTTGTTGCTTGGAGTTGGAGGAGCTGGGTTGGAGCCGCCAGTCCCTGCAGCGGGCGGCTCCAGCGGGCCTGTGAATCGCCGTGGGGTGCCCGGGAGTAAGGGGGCAGCGGAGCAAGGGATGTTTGGAGGAAGGCTTGCTGGGCAAAGGGGGGCGGTGGAGGCACAGGGAGAAGAAGGGAGGCCGAAGGAGAAAGAAAAAAGCCAAGAAAGTAGCCTCAGAACCAGAGTCCAGGGCACCCGGGAACGGTCTCCCATCCAAGTCCTGAGCGGATCCGACCCTGCTTAGCTTCCAAGAGCAGAAGAGATGCGCTGCCATCAGGCCGCTAGGGCCAGAGGCCTGAGGGGCTGCTGCTGCGACCCACAGCAGACTGCTCTGGGCCTCCGAGCCCCAGCGTGCTCCTCTCGTCAACCCCTCCGCCTGCCCTGGCCTTGGCTCCTGCGTGCCTGCGAGCCTGCCTTGGGGTGAGGCGCCTCCAGCATCTCAGAGTCCCAGAAGTCCCGGCGATCTCCCCAACTGTCTCTGGACTTCCCAGCCGGACCGCCCCCTCCGCCGCCGCTCCCGCCGCCGCCGCCTCCTCCTACGCCGCCGCCGCCGCCGCCGCCACTGCCACTGTGGTTTGGAACCCGAGATGCCTAGGGGGGGCGTTCGGTCTTGGAGGCAGGCATGCGGAGTGTTCACAGCGCCCCGAACTCCCCAACCAGAGACCCTGGGCAGCAGTCCACCCCCGTGGCCCCTCCCCCGCCAACCTTCCCCTGACACCCCCCCCACGCACCCCCCATCACCAGGACAGGACTGAGCGATACGGGAGCCCGGCTGACAGAGACAGACACACAGACACACAGGGAAAGACAGACAGGCACACGGAGGGGTAGTCGGAGCGAGAGAGGAAGAGAGAGACACGGGGAGAACGAGGATCCAACACTCAGACCCGCACTGAACCCCCGAACAGACACACAGAGACCCTGACCTGGATGCGGATGGGGATACGGAAAGGGACGGACTCGCCGGTGCACGCAAGGGACCCAGACACACACCACACACACCGGAGGCTGTGTTGGCGAGGCAGCTAGGCTCTGGGGGTGTGGTGGAGCTTGGCCAGGTTTTGGCAAGCTCACCGCGCCCTGGTGCTGCTAGAGGAGCCCCTCGGAGCGCCAGGAAGCACAGCCAAGTTGCCTGGAATCCCCTTCTGCTCCCATGCCTGCCCAGCAACCACACTGGCCTGGGGGCATGCGGGGGACTCTTTCCTTGGTCTCGTCGTTTATTTGGGGGTACCCCTCGACGCCGACGCCGTGGTGCCGGGCGCGCCCCCACTGCCTTGCTGAGGGAGGGGGCCTTGCTGTTAGCTGCGCTGCTGTGGGGAGAAAGACTTCGGCCCAGGGTGCCAGCGGCCCCGAGGGCCAGGGCGGTCGGCCATCTTTGGTGCTGGGCAGAGGGAGGGAGGGCCCAGGGCGGGGCCCAGGGGCAAAGGGACGGTGGTCGGCGGGAAGGAAGAGAAGGCCCTGCGGAGCTGGAGTGCAGCCCAGGGCTGGTGGGAGAAGGTGTAGGCGTGCCCAGTCACCAGGGGGAGCCGGTTGTCCGGCGGCTTGGGCATCCAGGGCGGCCCAAGGGAATGGCGAGGGGCGGCGGCATGAGGGCCCCAAGGCCAGGAACCAGGGAGTGCACGCATGGGAGGCAGGGTCAACTCCCGCACGCCCTCCCCCGGCCCCAACGCCCCCCCAGTCCTCGCCACCTTCGCCCACTCCCTCCCTCCGTTGCGGCTGTCCTCTCTGCTGCCTCAACCTCCCCACCCCGTTCCCATCGCCGCCCAGCGAGCCCCACTGGTTCCTGTGAGGGTGGGCCTTGTTGCTTGGAGTTGGAGGAGCTGGGTTGGAGCCGCCAGTCCCTGCAGCGGGCGGCTCCAGCGGGCCTGTGAATCGCCGTGGGGTGCCCGGGAGTAAGGGGGCAGCGGAGCAAGGGATGTTTGGAGGAAGGCTTGCTGGGCAAAGGGGGGCGGTGGAGGCACAGGGAGAAGAAGGGAGGCCGAAGGAGAAAGAAAAAAGCCAAGAAAGTAGCCTCAGAACCAGAGTCCAGGGCACCCGGGAACGGTCTCCCATCCAAGTCCTGACCGGATCCGACCCTGCTTAGCTTCCAAGAGCAGAAGAGATGCGCTGCCATCAGGCCACTAGGGCCATAGGCCTGAGAGGCTGCTGCTGCGACCCACATCAGACTGCTCTGGGCCTCCGGGCCCCAGCGTGCTCCTCTTGTCACCCCTCCACCTGCCCTGTGCTTTGCTCCTGCGTGCCTGCGAGCCTGCCTTGGGGTGAGGCGCCTCCAGCATCTCAGAGTCGCAGAAGTCCCGGCGATCTCCCCAACTGTCTCTGGACTTCCCAGCAGGACCGCCCCCTCCGCCGCCGCTTCCGCCGCCGCCTCCTCCTCCTCCTCCTCCTCCTCCCCCGCCGCCACCGCCGCCTCCGCCGCCGCTGTCGTTTGGAACCCGAGATGCCTAGGGGGGGCGTTCGGTCTTGGAGGCAGGCATGCGGAGTGTTCTCAGCGCCCCCAACTCCCCAACCGCAGCCCTGGGTCTAGCGTGGCAAGCCACCCCGCCTTGCTCAATGGCGGCCCGAAGTCAAGGGCGCCACCAGAGACCCTGGGCAGCAGTCCACCGCCGTGGCCCGTCCCCCTCTATCCTTCCCGTGACACCCCCCCCCCACGAACCCCCCATCACCAGGACAGGACTGAGAGATACGGGAGCCCGGCTGACATAGACAGACACAAAGACACACAGGGAAAGCCAGAGATACGCACGGAGGGGTAGTCGGAGCGAGAGAGGAAGAGAGAGACACGGGGAGACCGAGGATCCAACACACAGACCCGCACTGAACCCCCGAACAGACACACAGAGATCCTGACCTGGATGCGGATGGGGACACGGAAAGGGACAGCCTCGCCGGTGCACGCAAGGGACCCAGACACACACCAGACACACCGGAGGCTGTGTTGGCGAGGCAGCTAGCCTCTGGGGGTGTGGTGGAGCTTGGCCAGGTTTTGGCAAGCTGACCGCGCCCTGGTGCTGCTAGAGGAGCCCCTCGGAGCGCCAGGAAGCACAGCCAAGTTGCCTGGAATCCCCTTCTGCTCCCATGCCTGCCCAGCAACTACACTGGCCTGGGGGCATGCGGGGGACTCTTTCCTTGGTCTCGTCGTTTATTTGGGGGTACCCCTCGACGCCGACGCCGTGGTGCCGGGCGCGCCCCCACTGCCTTGCTGAGGGAGCGGGCCTCGCTGTTAGGTGCGCTGCTGTGGGGAGAAGGACTTAGACTCAGGGTGCCAGCGGCCCCAAGGTCCAGGGCGGTCGGCCATCTTTGGTGCTGGGCAGAGGGAGCGAGGGCCCAGGGCGGGGCCCAGGGGCAAAGGGACGGTGGTCGGCGGGAAGGAAGAGAAGGCCCTGCGGGGCTGGAGCGCAGCGCAGGGCTGGTGGGAGAAGGTGTAGGCGTGCCCAGTCACCAGGGGGAGCCTGTTGTCCGGTGGCTTGGGCATCCAGGGCGACCCAAGGGAAAGGCGAGGGGCGGCGGCATGAGGGCCCCAAGGGCAGGAACGAGGGAGGGCACGCATGGGAGGCAGGGTGAACTCCCGCACGCGCTCCCCCCTCCCCATCGCCCCCCAGTCCTCGCCACCTTCGCCCACTCCCTCCCTCCGTAGCGGCTGCCCTCTCTGAGGCCTCAGCCTCCTCACCCCGTTCCCATCGCCCCCCAGCGAGCCCCACTGGTTCCTGTGAGGGTGGGCCTTGTGACTTGGAGTTGGAGGAGCTGGATTCGAGCCGCCTGTCGCTGCAGCGGGCGGCTCCAGCGGGCCTATGAACCGCCGTGGGGTGCCCGGGGGTAAGGGGGCAACGGGGCAAGGGATGTTTGGAGGAAGGCTTGCTGGGCAAAGGGGGGCGGTGGAGGCACAGGGAGAAGAAGGGAGGCCGAAGGAGAAAGAAAAAAGCCAAGAAAGTAGCCTCAGAACAAGAGTGCAGGGCACCCGGGAACGGTCTCCCATCCAAGTCCTGAGCGGATCCGACCCTGCTTAGCTTCCAAGAGCAGAAGAGATGCGCTGCCATCAGGCCGCTAGGGCCAAAGGCCTGAGAGGCTGATGCTGCGACTCCCAGCAGACTGCTCTTGGCCTCCGAGCCCCAGCGTGCTCCTCTCGTCAACCCCTCCGCCTGCCCTGGCCTTGGCTCCTGCGTGCCTGCGCGCCTGCCTTGGGGTGAGGCGCCTCCAGCATCTCAGAGTCGCAGAAGTCCCGGCGATCTCCCCAACTGTCTCTGGACTTCCCAGCCGGACCGCCCCCTCCGCCGCCGCTCCCGCCGCCGTCGCCTCCTCCTACGCCGCCGCCGCCGCCGCCACTGCCACTGTGGTTTGGAACCCGAGATGCCTAGGGGGGGCGTTCGGTCTTGGAGGCAGGCATGCGGAGTGTTCACAGCGCCCCGAACTCCCCAACCAGAGACCCTGGGCAGCAGTCCACCCCCGTGGCCCCACCCCCGCCAACCTTCCCCTGACAACCCCCCACGCACCCCCCATCACCAGGACAGGACTGAGAGATACGGGAGCCCGGCTGACAGAGTCAGACACACAGACACACAGGGAAAGACAGAGAGGCACACGGAGGGGTAGTCGGAGCGAGAGAGGAAGAGAGAGACACGGGGAGAACGAGGATCCAACACACAGACCCGCACTGAACCCCCGAACAGACAGACAGAGACCCTGACCTGGATGCGGATGGGGACACGGAAAGGGACGGACTCGCCGGTGCACGCAAGGGACCCAGACACACACCACACACACCGGAGGCTGTGTTGGCGAGGCAGCTAGCCTCTGGGGGTGTGGTGGAGCTTGGCCAGGTTTTGGCAAGCTGACCGCGCCCTGGTGCTGCTAGAGGAGCCCCTCGGAGCGCCAGGAAGCACAGCCAAGTTGCCTGGAATCCCCTTCTGCTCCCATGCCTGCCCAGCAACCACACTGGCCTGGGGGCATGCGGGGGACTCTTTCCTTGGTCTCGTCGTTTATTTGGGGGTACCCCTCGACGCCGATGCCGTGGTGCCGGGCGCGCCCCCACTGCCTTGCTGAGGGAGCGGGCCTTGCTGTTAGCTGCGCTGCTGTGGGGAGAAGGACTTCGGCCCAGGGTGCCAGCGGCCCCGAGGGCCAGGGCGGTCGGCCATTTTGGTGCAGGGCAGAGGGAGGGAGGGCCCAGGGCGGGGCCCAGGGGCAAAGGGACGGTGGTCGGCGGGAAGGAAGAGAAGGCCCTGCGGGGCTGGAGCGCAGCCCAGGGCTGGTGGGAGAAGGTGTAGGCGTGCCCAGTCACCAGGGGGAGCCGGTTGTCCGGCGGCTTGGGCATCCAGGGCGGCCCAAGGGAATGGCGAGGGGCGGCGGCATGAGGGCCCCAAGGCCAGGAACCAGGGAGTGCACGCATGGGAGGCAGGGTCAACTCCCGCACGCCCTCCCCCCGCCCCAACGCCCCCCCAGTCCTCGCCACCTTCGCCCACTCCCTCCCTCCGTTGCGGCTGTCCTCTCTGCTGCCTCAACCTCCCCACCCCGTTCCCATCGCCGCCCAGCGAGCCCCACTGGTTCCTGTGAGGGTGGGCCTTGTTGCTTGGAGTTGGAGGAGCTGGGTTGGAGCCGCCAGTCCCTGCAGCGGGCGGCTCCAGCGGGCCTGTGAATCGCCGTGGGGTGCCCGGGAGTAAGGGGGCAGCGGAGCAAGGGATGTTTGGAGGAAGGCTTGCTGGGCAAAGGGGGGCGGTGGAGGCACAGGGAGAAGAAGGGAGGCCGAAGGAGAAAGAAAAAAGCCAAGAAAGTAGCCTCAGAACCAGAGTCCAGGGCACCCGGGAACGGTCTCCCATCCAAGTCCTGACCGGATCCGACCCTGCTTAGCTTCCAAGAGCAGAAGAGATGCGCTGCCATCAGGCCACTAGGGCCATAGGCCTGAGAGGCTGCTGCTGCGACCCACATCAGACTGCTCTGGGCCTCCGGGCCCCAGCGTGCTCCTCTTGTCACCCCTCCACCTGCCCTGTGCTTTGCTCCTGCGTGCCTGCGAGCCTGCCTTGGGGTGAGGCGCCTCCAGCATCTCAGAGTCGCAGAAGTCCTGGCGATCTCCCCAAGTGTCTCTGGACTTCCCAGCAGGACCGCCCCCTCCGCCGCCGCTCCCGCCGCCGCCTCCTCCTCCTCCTCCTCCTCCTCCCCCGCCGCCACCGCCGCCTCCGCCGCCGCTGTCGTTTGGAACCCGAGATGCCTAGGGGGGGCGTTCGGTCTTGGAGGCAGGCATGCGGAGTGTTCTCAGCGCCCCCAACTCCCC
Organism: Mirounga angustirostris; assembly: GCF_029215605.1. Classification (NCBI taxonomy): domain Eukaryota; kingdom Metazoa; phylum Chordata; class Mammalia; order Carnivora; family Phocidae; genus Mirounga; species Mirounga angustirostris. The sequence continues at coordinate 23,263 of NW_026991753.1, forward strand.
AACCGCAGCCCTGGGTCTAGCGTGGCAAGCCACCCCGCCTTGCTCAATGGCGGCCCGAAGTCAAGGGCGCCACCAGAGACCCTGGGCAGCAGTCCACCGCCGTGGCCCGTCCCCCTCTAACCTTCCCGTGACACCCCCCCCCCACGAACCCCCCATCACCAGGACAGGACTGAGAGATACGGGAGCCCGGCTGACATAGACAGACACAAAGACACACAGGGAAAGCCAGAGATACACACGGAGGGGTAGTCGGAGCGAGAGAGGAAGAGAGAGACACGGGGAGACCGAGGATCCAACACACAGACCCGCACTGAACCCCCGAACAGACACACAGAGATCCTGACCTGGATGCGGATGGGGACACGGAAAGGGACAGCCTCGCCGGTGCACGCAAGGGACCCAGACACACACCACACACACCGGAGGCTGTGTTGGCGAGGCAGCTAGCCTCTGGGGGTGTGGTGGAGCTTGGCCAGGTTTTGGCAAGCTGACCGCGCCCTGGTGCTGCTAGAGGAGCCCCTCGGAGCGCCAGGAAGCACAGCCAAGTTGCCTGGAATCCCCTTCTGCTCCCATGCCTGCCCAGCAACTACACTGGCCTAGGGGCATGCGGGGGACTCTTTCCTTGGTCTCGTCGTTTATTTGGGGGTACCCCTCGACGCCGACGCCGTGGTGCCGGGCGCGCCCCCACTGCCTTGCTGAGGGAGCGGGCCTCGCTGTTAGGTGCGCTGCTGTGGGGAGAAGGACTTAGGCTCAGGGTGCCAGCGGCCCCAAGGTCCAGGGCGGTCGGCCATCTTTGGTGCTGGGCAGAGGGAGCGAGGGCCCAGGGCGGGGCCCAGGGGCAAAGGGACGGTGGTCGGCGGGAAGGAAGAGAAGGCCCTGCGGGGCTGGAGCGCAGCGCAGGGCTGGTGGGAGAAGGTGTAGGCGTGCCCAGTCACCAGGGGGAGCCGGTTGTCCGGTGGCTTGGGCATCCAGGGCGACCCAAGGGAAAGGCGAGGGGCGGCGGCATGAGGGCCCCAAGGGCAGGAACGAGGGAGGGCACGCATGGGAGGCAGGGTGAACTCCCGCACGCGCTCCCCCCTCCCCATCGCCCCCCAGTCCTCGCCACCTTCGCCCACTCCCTCCCTCCGTAGCGGCTGCCCTCTCTGAGGCCTCAGCCTCCACACCCCGTTCCCATCGCCCCCCAGCGAGCCCCACTGGTTCCTGTGAGGGTGGGCCTTGTGACTTGGAGTTGGAGGAGCTGGATTCGAGCCGCCTGTCGCTGCAGCGGGCGGCTCCAGCGGGCCTATGAACCGCCGTGGGGTGCCCGGGGGTAAGGGGGCAACGGGGCAAGGGATGTTTGGAGGAAGGCTTGCTGGGCAAAGGGGGACGGTGGAGACACAGGGAGAAGAAGGGAGGCCGAAGGAGAAAGAAAAAAGCCAAGAAAGTAGCCTCAGAACAAGAGTGCAGGGCACCCGGGAACGGTCTCCCATCCAAGTCCTGAGCGGATCCGACCCTGCTTAGCTTCCAAGAGCAGAAGAGATGCGCTGCCATCAGGCCGCTAGGGCCAAAGGCCTGAGAGGCTGATGCTGCGACTCCCAGCAGACTGCTCTTGGCCTCCGAGCCCCAGCGTGCTCCTCTCGTCAACCCCTCCGCCTGCCCTGGCCTTGGCTCCTGCGTGCCTGCGCGCCTGCCTTGGGGTGAGGCGCCTCCAGCATCTCAGAGTCGCAGAAGTCCCGGCGATCTCCCCAACTGTCTCTGGACTTCCCAGCCGGACCGCCCCCTCCGCCGCCGCTCCCGCCGCCGTCGCCTCCTCCTACGCCGCCGCCGCCGCCGCCACTGCCACTGTGGTTTGGAACCCGAGATGCCTAGGGGGGGCGTTCGGTCTTGGAGGCAGGCATGCGGAGTGTTCACAGCGCCCCGAACTCCCCAACCAGAGACCCTGGGCAGCAGTCCACCCCCGTGGCCCCACCCCCGCCAACCTTCCCCTGACAACCCCCCACGCACCCCCCATCACCAGGACAGGACTGAGAGATACGGGAGCCCGGCTGACAGAGTCAGACACACAGACACACAGGGAAAGACAGAGAGGCACACGGAGGGGTAGTCGGAGCGAGAGAGGAAGAGAGAGACACGGGGAGAACGAGGATCCAACACACAGACCCGCACTGAACCCCCGAACAGACAGACAGAGACCCTGACCTGGATGCGGATGGGGACACGGAAAGGGACGGACTCGCCGGTGCACGCAAGGGACCCAGACACACACCACACACACCGGAGGCTGTGTTGGCGAGGCAGCTAGCCTCTGGGGGTGTGGTGGAGCTTGGCCAGGTTTTGGCAAGCTGACCGCGCCCTGGTGCTGCTAGAGGAGCCCCTCGGAGCGCCAGGAAGCACAGCCAAGTTGCCTGGAATCCCCTTCTGCTCCCATGCCTGCCCAGCAACCACACTGGCCTGGGGGCATGCGGGGGACTCTTTCCTTGGTCTCGTCGTTTATTTGGGGGTACCCCTCGACGCCGATGCCGTGGTGCCGGGCGCGCCCCCACTGCCTTGCTGAGGGAGCGGGCCTTGCTGTTAGCTGCGCTGCTGTGGGGAGAAGGACTTCGGCCCAGGGTGCCAGCGGCCCCGAGGGCCAGGGCGGTCGGCCATTTTGGTGCAGGGCAGAGGGAGGGAGGGCCCAGGGCGGGGCCCAGGGGCAAAGGGACGGTGGTCGGCGGGAAGGAAGAGAAGGCCCTGCGGGGCTGGAGCGCAGCCCAGGGCTGGTGGGAGAAGGTGTAGGCGTGCCCAGTCACCAGGGGGAGCCGGTTGTCCGGCGGCTTGGGCATCCAGGGCGGCCCAAGGGAATGGCGAGGGGCGGCGGCATGAGGGCCCCAAGGCCAGGAACCAGGGAGTGCACGCATGGGAGGCAGGGTCAACTCCCGCACGCCCTCCCCCCGCCCCAACGCCCCCCCAGTCCTCGCCACCTTCGCCCACTCCCTCCCTCCGTTGCGGCTGTCCTCTCTGCTGCCTCAACCTCCCCACCCCGTTCCCATCGCCGCCCAGCGAGCCCCACTGGTTCCTGTGAGGGTGGGCCTTGTTGCTTGGAGTTGGAGGAGCTGGGTTGGAGCCGCCAGTCCCTGCAGCGGGCGGCTCCAGCGGGCCTGTGAATCGCCGTGGGGTGCCCGGGAGTAAGGGGGCAGCGGAGCAAGGGATGTTTGGAGGAAGGCTTGCTGGGCAAAGGGGGGCGGTGGAGGCACAGGGAGAAGAAGGGAGGCCGAAGGAGAAAGAAAAAAGCCAAGAAAGTAGCCTCAGAACCAGAGTCCAGGGCACCCGGGAACGGTCTCCCATCCAAGTCCTGACCGGATCCGACCCTGCTTAGCTTCCAAGAGCAGAAGAGATGCGCTGCCATCAGGCCACTAGGGCCATAGGCCTGAGAGGCTGCTGCTGCGACCCACATCAGACTGCTCTGGGCCTCCGGGCCCCAGCGTGCTCCTCTTGTCACCCCTCCACCTGCCCTGTGCTTTGCTCCTGCGTGCCTGCGAGCCTGCCTTGGGGTGAGGCGCCTCCAGCATCTCAGAGTCGCAGAAGTCCTGGCGATCTCCCCAAGTGTCTCTGGACTTCCCAGCAGGACCGCCCCCTCCGCCGCCGCTCCCGCCGCCGCCTCCTCCTCCTCCTCCTCCTCCTCCCCCGCCGCCACCGCCGCCTCCGCCGCCGCTGTCGTTTGGAACCCGAGATGCCTAGGGGGGGCGTTCGGTCTTGGAGGCAGGCATGCGGAGTGTTCTCAGCGCCCCCAACTCCCCAACCGCAGCCCTGGGTCTAGCGTGGCAAGCCACCCCGCCTTGCTCAATGGCGGCCCGAAGTCAAGGGCGCCACCAGAGACCCTGGGCAGCAGTCCACCGCCGTGGCCCGTCCCCCTCTAACCTTCCCGTGACACCCCCCCCCCACGAACCCCCCATCACCAGGACAGGACTGAGAGATACGGGAGCCCGGCTGACATAGACAGACACAAAGACACACAGGGAAAGCCAGAGATACACACGGAGGGGTAGTCGGAGCGAGAGAGGAAGAGAGAGACACGGGGAGACCGAGGATCCAACACACAGACCCGCACTGAACCCCCGAACAGACACACAGAGATCCTGACCTGGATGCGGATGGGGACACGGAAAGGGACAGCCTCGCCGGTGCACGCAAGGGACCCAGACACACACCACACACACCGGAGGCTGTGTTGGCGAGGCAGCTAGCCTCTGGGGGTGTGGTGGAGCTTGGCCAGGTTTTGGCAAGCTGACCGCGCCCTGGTGCTGCTAGAGGAGCCCCTCGGAGCGCCAGGAAGCACAGCCAAGTTGCCTGGAATCCCCTTCTGCTCCCATGCCTGCCCAGCAACTACACTGGCCTAGGGGCATGCGGGGGACTCTTTCCTTGGTCTCGTCGTTTATTTGGGGGTACCCCTCGACGCCGACGCCGTGGTGCCGGGCGCGCCCCCACTGCCTTGCTGAGGGAGCGGGCCTCGCTGTTAGGTGCGCTGCTGTGGGGAGAAGGACTTAGGCTCAGGGTGCCAGCGGCCCCAAGGTCCAGGGCGGTCGGCCATCTTTGGTGCTGGGCAGAGGGAGCGAGGGCCCAGGGCGGGGCCCAGGGGCAAAGGGACGGTGGTCGGCGGGAAGGAAGAGAAGGCCCTGCGGGGCTGGAGCGCAGCGCAGGGCTGGTGGGAGAAGGTGTAGGCGTGCCCAGTCACCAGGGGGAGCCGGTTGTCCGGTGGCTTGGGCATCCAGGGCGACCCAAGGGAAAGGCGAGGGGCGGCGGCATGAGGGCCCCAAGGGCAGGAACGAGGGAGGGCACGCATGGGAGGCAGGGTGAACTCCCGCACGCGCTCCCCCCTCCCCATCGCCCCCCAGTCCTCGCCACCTTCGCCCACTCCCTCCCTCCGTAGCGGCTGCCCTCTCTGAGGCCTCAGCCTCCACACCCCGTTCCCATCGCCCCCCAGCGAGCCCCACTGGTTCCTGTGAGGGTGGGCCTTGTGACTTGGAGTTGGAGGAGCTGGATTCGAGCCGCCTGTCGCTGCAGCGGGCGGCTCCAGCGGGCCTATGAACCGCCGTGGGGTGCCCGGGGGTAAGGGGGCAACGGGGCAAGGGATGTTTGGAGGAAGGCTTGCTGGGCAAAGGGGGACGGTGGAGACACAGGGAGAAGAAGGGAGGCCGAAGGAGAAAGAAAAAAGCCAAGAAAGTAGCCTCAGAACAAGAGTGCAGGGCACCCGGGAACGGTCTCCCATCCAAGTCCTGAGCGGATCCGACCCTGCTTAGCTTCCAAGAGCAGAAGAGATGCGCTGCCATCAGGCCGCTAGGGCCAAAGGCCTGAGAGGCTGATGCTGCGACTCCCAGCAGACTGCTCTTGGCCTCCGAGCCCCAGCGTGCTCCTCTCGTCAACCCCTCCGCCTGCCCTGGCCTTGGCTCCTGCGTGCCTGCGCGCCTGCCTTGGGGTGAGGCGCCTCCAGCATCTCAGAGTCGCAGAAGTCCCGGCGATCTCCCCAACTGTCTCTGGACTTCCCAGCCGGACCGCCCCCTCCGCCGCCGCTCCCGCCGCCGTCGCCTCCTCCTACGCCGCCGCCGCCGCCGCCACTGCCACTGTGGTTTGGAACCCGAGATGCCTAGGGGGGGCGTTCGGTCTTGGAGGCAGGCATGCGGAGTGTTCACAGCGCCCCGAACTCCCCAACCAGAGACCCTGGGCAGCAGTCCACCCCCGTGGCCCCACCCCCGCCAACCTTCCCCTGACAACCCCCCACGCACCCCCCATCACCAGGACAGGACTGAGAGATACGGGAGCCCGGCTGACAGAGTCAGACACACAGACACACAGGGAAAGACAGAGAGGCACACGGAGGGGTAGTCGGAGCGAGAGAGGAAGAGAGAGACACGGGGAGAACGAGGATCCAACACACAGACCCGCACTGAACCCCCGAACAGACAGACAGAGACCCTGACCTGGATGCGGATGGGGACACGGAAAGGGACGGACTCGCCGGTGCACGCAAGGGACCCAGACACACACCACACACACCGGAGGCTGTGTTGGCGAGGCAGCTAGCCTCTGGGGGTGTGGTGGAGCTTGGCCAGGTTTTGGCAAGCTGACCGCGCCCTGGTGCTGCTAGAGGAGCCCCTCGGAGCGCCAGGAAGCACAGCCAAGTTGCCTGGAATCCCCTTCTGCTCCCATGCCTGCCCAGCAACCACACTGGCCTGGGGGCATGCGGGGGACTCTTTCCTTGGTCTCGTCGTTTATTTGGGGGTACCCCTCGACGCCGATGCCGTGGTGCCGGGCGCGCCCCCACTGCCTTGCTGAGGGAGCGGGCCTTGCTGTTAGCTGCGCTGCTGTGGGGAGAAGGACTTCGGCCCAGGGTGCCAGCGGCCCCGAGGGCCAGGGCGGTCGGCCATTTTGGTGCAGGGCAGAGGGAGGGAGGGCCCAGGGCGGGGCCCAGGGGCAAAGGGACGGTGGTCGGCGGGAAGGAAGAGAAGGCCCTGCGGGGCTGGAGCGCAGCCCAGGGCTGGTGGGAGAAGGTGTAGGCGTGCCCAGTCACCAGGGGGAGCCGGTTGTCCGGCGGCTTGGGCATCCAGGGCGGCCCAAGGGAATGGCGAGGGGCGGCGGCATGAGGGCCCCAAGGCCAGGAACCAGGGAGTGCACGCATGGGAGGCAGGGTCAACTCCCGCACGCCCTCCCCCCGCCCCAACGCCCCCCCAGTCCTCGCCACCTTCGCCCACTCCCTCCCTCCGTTGCGGCTGTCCTCTCTGCTGCCTCAACCTCCCCACCCCGTTCCCATCGCCGCCCAGCGAGCCCCACTGGTTCCTGTGAGGGTGGGCCTTGTTGCTTGGAGTTGGAGGAGCTGGGTTGGAGCCGCCAGTCCCTGCAGCGGGCGGCTCCAGCGGGCCTGTGAATCGCCGTGGGGTGCCCGGGAGTAAGGGGGCAGCGGAGCAAGGGATGTTTGGAGGAAGGCTTGCTGGGCAAAGGGGGGCGGTGGAGGCACAGGGAGAAGAAGGGAGGCCGAAGGAGAAAGAAAAAAGCCAAGAAAGTAGCCTCAGAACCAGAGTCCAGGGCACCCGGGAACGGTCTCCCATCCAAGTCCTGACCGGATCCGACCCTGCTTAGCTTCCAAGAGCAGAAGAGATGCGCTGCCATCAGGCCACTAGGGCCATAGGCCTGAGAGGCTGCTGCTGCGACCCACATCAGACTGCTCTGGGCCTCCGGGCCCCAGCGTGCTCCTCTTGTCACCCCTCCACCTGCCCTGTGCTTTGCTCCTGCGTGCCTGCGAGCCTGCCTTGGGGTGAGGCGCCTCCAGCATCTCAGAGTCGCAGAAGTCCTGGCGATCTCCCCAAGTGTCTCTGGACTTCCCAGCAGGACCGCCCCCTCCGCCGCCGCTCCCGCCGCCGCCTCCTCCTCCTCCTCCTCCTCCTCCCCCGCCGCCACCGCCGCCTCCGCCGCCGCTGTCGTTTGGAACCCGAGATGCCTAGGGGGGGCGTTCGGTCTTGGAGGCAGGCATGCGGAGTGTTCTCAGCGCCCCCAACTCCCCAACCGCAGCCCTGGGTCTAGCGTGGCAAGCCACCCCGCCTTGCTCAATGGCGGCCCGAAGTCAAGGGCGCCACCAGAGACCCTGGGCAGCAGTCCACCGCCGTGGCCCGTCCCCCTCTAACCTTCCCGTGACACCCCCCCCCCACGAACCCCCCATCACCAGGACAGGACTGAGAGATACGGGAGCCCGGCTGACATAGACAGACACAAAGACACACAGGGAAAGCCAGAGATACACACGGAGGGGTAGTCGGAGCGAGAGAGGAAGAGAGAGACACGGGGAGACCGAGGATCCAACACACAGACCCGCACTGAACCCCCGAACAGACACACAGAGATCCTGACCTGGATGCGGATGGGGACACGGAAAGGGACAGCCTCGCCGGTGCACGCAAGGGACCCAGACACACACCACACACACCGGAGGCTGTGTTGGCGAGGCAGCTAGCCTCTGGGGGTGTGGTGGAGCTTGGCCAGGTTTTGGCAAGCTGACCGCGCCCTGGTGCTGCTAGAGGAGCCCCTCGGAGCGCCAGGAAGCACAGCCAAGTTGCCTGGAATCCCCTTCTGCTCCCATGCCTGCCCAGCAACTACACTGGCCTAGGGGCATGCGGGGGACTCTTTCCTTGGTCTCGTCGTTTATTTGGGGGTACCCCTCGACGCCGACGCCGTGGTGCCGGGCGCGCCCCCACTGCCTTGCTGAGGGAGCGGGCCTCGCTGTTAGGTGCGCTGCTGTGGGGAGAAGGACTTAGGCTCAGGGTGCCAGCGGCCCCAAGGTCCAGGGCGGTCGGCCATCTTTGGTGCTGGGCAGAGGGAGCGAGGGCCCAGGGCGGGGCCCAGGGGCAAAGGGACGGTGGTCGGCGGGAAGGAAGAGAAGGCCCTGCGGGGCTGGAGCGCAGCGCAGGGCTGGTGGGAGAAGGTGTAGGCGTGCCCAGTCACCAGGGGGAGCCGGTTGTCCGGTGGCTTGGGCATCCAGGGCGACCCAAGGGAAAGGCGAGGGGCGGCGGCATGAGGGCCCCAAGGGCAGGAACGAGGGAGGGCACGCATGGGAGGCAGGGTGAACTCCCGCACGCGCTCCCCCCTCCCCATCGCCCCCCAGTCCTCGCCACCTTCGCCCACTCCCTCCCTCCGTAGCGGCTGCCCTCTCTGAGGCCTCAGCCTCCACACCCCGTTCCCATCGCCCCCCAGCGAGCCCCACTGGTTCCTGTGAGGGTGGGCCTTGTGACTTGGAGTTGGAGGAGCTGGATTCGAGCCGCCTGTCGCTGCAGCGGGCGGCTCCAGCGGGCCTATGAACCGCCGTGGGGTGCCCGGGGGTAAGGGGGCAACGGGGCAAGGGATGTTTGGAGGAAGGCTTGCTGGGCAAAGGGGGACGGTGGAGACACAGGGAGAAGAAGGGAGGCCGAAGGAGAAAGAAAAAAGCCAAGAAAGTAGCCTCAGAACAAGAGTGCAGGGCACCCGGGAACGGTCTCCCATCCAAGTCCTGAGCGGATCCGACCCTGCTTAGCTTCCAAGAGCAGAAGAGATGCGCTGCCATCAGGCCGCTAGGGCCAAAGGCCTGAGAGGCTGATGCTGCGACTCCCAGCAGACTGCTCTTGGCCTCCGAGCCCCAGCGTGCTCCTCTCGTCAACCCCTCCGCCTGCCCTGGCCTTGGCTCCTGCGTGCCTGCGCGCCTGCCTTGGGGTGAGGCGCCTCCAGCATCTCAGAGTCGCAGAAGTCCCGGCGATCTCCCCAACTGTCTCTGGACTTCCCAGCCGGACCGCCCCCTCCGCCGCCGCTCCCGCCGCCGTCGCCTCCTCCTACGCCGCCGCCGCCGCCGCCACTGCCACTGTGGTTTGGAACCCGAGATGCCTAGGGGGGGCGTTCGGTCTTGGAGGCAGGCATGCGGAGTGTTCACAGCGCCCCGAACTCCCCAACCAGAGACCCTGGGCAGCAGTCCACCCCCGTGGCCCCACCCCCGCCAACCTTCCCCTGACAACCCCCCACGCACCCCCCATCACCAGGACAGGACTGAGAGATACGGGAGCCCGGCTGACAGAGTCAGACACACAGACACACAGGGAAAGACAGAGAGGCACACGGAGGGGTAGTCGGAGCGAGAGAGGAAGAGAGAGACACGGGGAGAACGAGGATCCAACACACAGACCCGCACTGAACCCCCGAACAGACAGACAGAGACCCTGACCTGGATGCGGATGGGGACACGGAAAGGGACGGACTCGCCGGTGCACGCAAGGGACCCAGACACACACCACACACACCGGAGGCTGTGTTGGCGAGGCAGCTAGCCTCTGGGGGTGTGGTGGAGCTTGGCCAGGTTTTGGCAAGCTGACCGCGCCCTGGTGCTGCTAGAGGAGCCCCTCGGAGCGCCAGGAAGCACAGCCAAGTTGCCTGGAATCCCCTTCTGCTCCCATGCCTGCCCAGCAACCACACTGGCCTGGGGGCATGCGGGGGACTCTTTCCTTGGTCTCGTCGTTTATTTGGGGGTACCCCTCGACGCCGATGCCGTGGTGCCGGGCGCGCCCCCACTGCCTTGCTGAGGGAGCGGGCCTTGCTGTTAGCTGCGCTGCTGTGGGGAGAAGGACTTCGGCCCAGGGTGCCAGCGGCCCCGAGGGCCAGGGCGGTCGGCCATTTTGGTGCAGGGCAGAGGGAGGGAGGGCCCAGGGCGGGGCCCAGGGGCAAAGGGACGGTGGTCGGCGGGAAGGAAGAGAAGGCCCTGCGGGGCTGGAGCGCAGCCCAGGGCTGGTGGGAGAAGGTGTAGGCGTGCCCAGTCACCAGGGGGAGCCGGTTGTCCGGCGGCTTGGGCATCCAGGGCGGCCCAAGGGAATGGCGAGGGGCGGCGGCATGAGGGCCCCAAGGCCAGGAACCAGGGAGTGCACGCATGGGAGGCAGGGTCAACTCCCGCACGCCCTCCCCCCGCCCCAACGCCCCCCCAGTCCTCGCCACCTTCGCCCACTCCCTCCCTCCGTTGCGGCTGTCCTCTCTGCTGCCTCAACCTCCCCACCCCGTTCCCATCGCCGCCCAGCGAGCCCCACTGGTTCCTGTGAGGGTGGGCCTTGTTGCTTGGAGTTGGAGGAGCTGGGTTGGAGCCGCCAGTCCCTGCAGCGGGCGGCTCCAGCGGGCCTGTGAATCGCCGTGGGGTGCCCGGGAGTAAGGGGGCAGCGGAGCAAGGGATGTTTGGAGGAAGGCTTGCTGGGCAAAGGGGGGCGGTGGAGGCACAGGGAGAAGAAGGGAGGCCGAAGGAGAAAGAAAAAAGCCAAGAAAGTAGCCTCAGAACCAGAGTCCAGGGCACCCGGGAACGGTCTCCCATCCAAGTCCTGAGCGGATCCGACCCTGCTTAGCTTCCAAGAGCAGAAGAGATGCGCTGCCATCAGGCCACTAGGGCCATAGGCCTGAGAGGCTGCTGCTGCGACCCACATCAGACTGCTCTGGGCCTCCGGGCCCCAGCGTGCTCCTCTTGTCACCCCTCCACCTGCCCTGTGCTTTGCTCCTGCGTGCCTGCGAGCCTGCCTTGGGGTGAGGCGCCTCCAGCATCTCAGAGTCGCAGAAGTCCTGGCGATCTCCCCAAGTGTCTCTGGACTTCCCAGCAGGACCGCCCCCTCCGCCGCCGCTCCCGCCGCCGCCTCCTCCTCCTCCTCCTCCTCCTCCCCCGCCGCCACCGCCGCCTCCGCCGCCGCTGTCGTTTGGAACCCGAGATGCCTAGGGGGGGCGTTCGGTCTTGGAGGCAGGCATGCGGAGTGTTCTCAGCGCCCCCAACTCCCCAACCGCAGCCCTGGGTCTAGCGTGGCAAGCCACCCCGCCTTGCTCAATGGCGGCCCGAAGTCAAGGGCGCCACCAGAGACCCTGGGCAGCAGTCCACCGCCGTGGCCCGTCCCCCTCTAACCTTCCCGTGACACCCCCCCCCCACGAACCCCCCATCACCAGGACAGGACTGAGAGATACGGGAGCCCGGCTGACATAGACAGACACAAAGACACACAGGGAAAGCCAGAGATACACACGGAGGGGTAGTCGGAGCGAGAGAGGAAGAGAGAGACACGGGGAGACCGAGGATCCAACACACAGACCCGCACTGAACCCCCGAACAGACACACAGAGATCCTGACCTGGATGCGGATGGGGACACGGAAAGGGACAGCCTCGCCGGTGCACGCAAGGGACCCAGACACACACCACACACACCGGAGGCTGTGTTGGCGAGGCAGCTAGCCTCTGGGGGTGTGGTGGAGCTTGGCCAGGTTTTGGCAAGCTGACCGCGCCCTGGTGCTGCTAGAGGAGCCCCTCGGAGCGCCAGGAAGCACAGCCAAGTTGCCTGGAATCCCCTTCTGCTCCCATGCCTGCCCAGCAACTACACTGGCCTAGGGGCATGCGGGGGACTCTTTCCTTGGTCTCGTCGTTTATTTGGGGGTACCCCTCGACGCCGACGCCGTGGTGCCGGGCGCGCCCCCACTGCCTTGCTGAGGGAGCGGGCCTCGCTGTTAGGTGCGCTGCTGTGGGGAGAAGGACTTAGGCTCAGGGTGCCAGCGGCCCCAAGGTCCAGGGCGGTCGGCCATCTTTGGTGCTGGGCAGAGGGAGCGAGGGCCCAGGGCGGGGCCCAGGGGCAAAGGGACGGTGGTCGGCGGGAAGGAAGAGAAGGCCCTGCGGGGCTGGAGCGCAGCGCAGGGCTGGTGGGAGAAGGTGTAGGCGTGCCCAGTCACCAGGGGGAGCCGGTTGTCCGGTGGCTTGGGCATCCAGGGCGACCCAAGGGAAAGGCGAGGGGCGGCGGCATGAGGGCCCCAAGGGCAGGAACGAGGGAGGGCACGCATGGGAGGCAGGGTGAACTCCCGCACGCGCTCCCCCCTCCCCATCGCCCCCCAGTCCTCGCCACCTTCGCCCACTCCCTCCCTCCGTAGCGGCTGCCCTCTCTGAGGCCTCAGCCTCCACACCCCGTTCCCATCGCCCCCCAGCGAGCCCCACTGGTTCCTGTGAGGGTGGGCCTTGTGACTTGGAGTTGGAGGAGCTGGATTCGAGCCGCCTGTCGCTGCAGCGGGCGGCTCCAGCGGGCCTATGAACCGCCGTGGGGTGCCCGGGGGTAAGGGGGCAACGGGGCAAGGGATGTTTGGAGGAAGGCTTGCTGGGCAAAGGGGGACGGTGGAGACACAGGGAGAAGAAGGGAGGCCGAAGGAGAAAGAAAAAAGCCAAGAAAGTAGCCTCAGAACAAGAGTGCAGGGCACCCGGGAACGGTCTCCCATCCAAGTCCTGAGCGGATCCGACCCTGCTTAGCTTCCAAGAGCAGAAGAGATGCGCTGCCATCAGGCCGCTAGGGCCAAAGGCCTGAGAGGCTGATGCTGCGACTCCCAGCAGACTGCTCTTGGCCTCCGAGCCCCAGCGTGCTCCTCTCGTCAACCCCTCCGCCTGCCCTGGCCTTGGCTCCTGCGTGCCTGCGCGCCTGCCTTGGGGTGAGGCGCCTCCAGCATCTCAGAGTCGCAGAAGTCCCGGCGATCTCCCCAACTGTCTCTGGACTTCCCAGCCGGACCGCCCCCTCCGCCGCCGCTCCCGCCGCCGTCGCCTCCTCCTACGCCGCCGCCGCCGCCGCCACTGCCACTGTGGTTTGGAACCCGAGATGCCTAGGGGGGGCGTTCGGTCTTGGAGGCAGGCATGCGGAGTGTTCACAGCGCCCCGAACTCCCCAACCAGAGACCCTGGGCAGCAGTCCACCCCCGTGGCCCCACCCCCGCCAACCTTCCCCTGACAACCCCCCACGCACCCCCCATCACCAGGACAGGACTGAGAGATACGGGAGCCCGGCTGACAGAGTCAGACACACAGACACACAGGGAAAGACAGAGAGGCACACGGAGGGGTAGTCGGAGCGAGAGAGGAAGAGAGAGACACGGGGAGAACGAGGATCCAACACACAGACCCGCACTGAACCCCCGAACAGACAGACAGAGACCCTGACCTGGATGCGGATGGGGACACGGAAAGGGACGGACTCGCCGGTGCACGCAAGGGACCCAGACACACACCACACACACCGGAGGCTGTGTTGGCGAGGCAGCTAGCCTCTGGGGGTGTGGTGGAGCTTGGCCAGGTTTTGGCAAGCTGACCGCGCCCTGGTGCTGCTAGAGGAGCCCCTCGGAGCGCCAGGAAGCACAGCCAAGTTGCCTGGAATCCCCTTCTGCTCCCATGCCTGCCCAGCAACCACACTGGCCTGGGGGCATGCGGGGGACTCTTTCCTTGGTCTCGTCGTTTATTTGGGGGTACCCCTCGACGCCGATGCCGTGGTGCCGGGCGCGCCCCCACTGCCTTGCTGAGGGAGCGGGCCTTGCTGTTAGCTGCGCTGCTGTGGGGAGAAGGACTTCGGCCCAGGGTGCCAGCGGCCCCGAGGGCCAGGGCGGTCGGCCATTTTGGTGCAGGGCAGAGGGAGGGAGGGCCCAGGGCGGGGCCCAGGGGCAAAGGGACGGTGGTCGGCGGGAAGGAAGAGAAGGCCCTGCGGGGCTGGAGCGCAGCCCAGGGCTGGTGGGAGAAGGTGTAGGCGTGCCCAGTCACCAGGGGGAGCCGGTTGTCCGGCGGCTTGGGCATCCAGGGCGGCCCAAGGGAATGGCGAGGGGCGGCGGCATGAGGGCCCCAAGGCCAGGAACCAGGGAGTGCACGCATGGGAGGCAGGGTCAACTCCCGCACGCCCTCCCCCCGCCCCAACGCCCCCCCAGTCCTCGCCACCTTCGCCCACTCCCTCCCTCCGTTGCGGCTGTCCTCTCTGCTGCCTCAACCTCCCCACCCCGTTCCCATCGCCGCCCAGCGAGCCCCACTGGTTCCTGTGAGGGTGGGCCTTGTTGCTTGGAGTTGGAGGAGCTGGGTTGGAGCCGCCAGTCCCTGCAGCGGGCGGCTCCAGCGGGCCTGTGAATCGCCGTGGGGTGCCCGGGAGTAAGGGGGCAGCGGAGCAAGGGATGTTTGGAGGAAGGCTTGCTGGGCAAAGGGGGGCGGTGGAGGCACAGGGAGAAGAAGGGAGGCCGAAGGAGAAAGAAAAAAGCCAAGAAAGTAGCCTCAGAACCAGAGTCCAGGGCACCCGGGAACGGTCTCCCATCCAAGTCCTGACCGGATCCGACCCTGCTTAGCTTCCAAGAGCAGAAGAGATGCGCTGCCATCAGGCCACTAGGGCCATAGGCCTGAGAGGCTGCTGCTGCGACCCACATCAGACTGCTCTGGGCCTCCGGGCCCCAGCGTGCTCCTCTTGTCACCCCTCCACCTGCCCTGTGCTTTGCTCCTGCGTGCCTGCGAGCCTGCCTTGGGGTGAGGCGCCTCCAGCATCTCAGAGTCGCAGAAGTCCTGGCGATCTCCCCAAGTGTCTCTGGACTTCCCAGCAGGACCGCCCCCTCCGCCGCCGCTCCCGCCGCCGCCTCCTCCTCCTCCTCCTCCTCCTCCCCCGCCGCCACCGCCGCCTCCGCCGCCGCTGTCGTTTGGAACCCGAGATGCCTAGGGGGGGCGTTCGGTCTTGGAGGCAGGCATGCGGAGTGTTCTCAGCGCCCCCAACTCCCCAACCGCAGCCCTGGGTCTAGCGTGGCAAGCCACCCCGCCTTGCTCAATGGCGGCCCGAAGTCAAGGGCGCCACCAGAGACCCTGGGCAGCAGTCCACCGCCGTGGCCCGTCCCCCTCTAACCTTCCCGTGACACCCCCCCCCCACGAACCCCCCATCACCAGGACAGGACTGAGAGATACGGGAGCCCGGCTGACATAGACAGACACAAAGACACACAGGGAAAGCCAGAGATACACACGGAGGGGTAGTCGGAGCGAGAGAGGAAGAGAGAGACACGGGGAGACCGAGGATCCAACACACAGACCCGCACTGAACCCCCGAACAGACACACAGAGATCCTGACCTGGATGCGGATGGGGACACGGAAAGGGACAGCCTCGCCGGTGCACGCAAGGGACCCAGACACACACCACACACACCGGAGGCTGTGTTGGCGAGGCAGCTAGCCTCTGGGGGTGTGGTGGAGCTTGGCCAGGTTTTGGCAAGCTGACCGCGCCCTGGTGCTGCTAGAGGAGCCCCTCGGAGCGCCAGGAAGCACAGCCAAGTTGCCTGGAATCCCCTTCTGCTCCCATGCCTGCCCAGCAACTACACTGGCCTAGGGGCATGCGGGGGACTCTTTCCTTGGTCTCGTCGTTTATTTGGGGGTACCCCTCGACGCCGACGCCGTGGTGCCGGGCGCGCCCCCACTGCCTTGCTGAGGGAGCGGGCCTCGCTGTTAGGTGCGCTGCTGTGGGGAGAAGGACTTAGGCTCAGGGTGCCAGCGGCCCCAAGGTCCAGGGCGGTCGGCCATCTTTGGTGCTGGGCAGAGGGAGCGAGGGCCCAGGGCGGGGCCCAGGGGCAAAGGGACGGTGGTCGGCGGGAAGGAAGAGAAGGCCCTGCGGGGCTGGAGCGCAGCGCAGGGCTGGTGGGAGAAGGTGTAGGCGTGCCCAGTCACCAGGGGGAGCCGGTTGTCCGGTGGCTTGGGCATCCAGGGCGACCCAAGGGAAAGGCGAGGGGCGGCGGCATGAGGGCCCCAAGGGCAGGAACGAGGGAGGGCACGCATGGGAGGCAGGGTGAACTCCCGCACGCGCTCCCCCCTCCCCATCGCCCCCCAGTCCTCGCCACCTTCGCCCACTCCCTCCCTCCGTAGCGGCTGCACTCTCTGAGGCCTCAGCCTCCACACCCCGTTCCCATCGCCCCCCAGCGAGCCCCACTGGTTCCTGTGAGGGTGGGCCTTGTGACTTGGAGTTGGAGGAGCTGGATTCGAGCCGCCTGTCGCTGCAGCGGGCGGCTCCAGCGGGCCTATGAACCGCCGTGGGGTGCCCGGGGGTAAGGGGGCAACGGGGCAAGGGATGTTTGGAGGAAGGCTTGCTGGGCAAAGGGGGACGGTGGAGACACAGGGAGAAGAAGGGAGGCCGAAGGAGAAAGAAAAAAGCCAAGAAAGTAGCCTCAGAACAAGAGTGCAGGGCACCCGGGAACGGTCTCCCATCCAAGTCCTGAGCGGATCCGACCCTGCTTAGCTTCCAAGAGCAGAAGAGATGCGCTGCCATCAGGCCGCTAGGGCCAAAGGCCTGAGAGGCTGATGCTGCGACTCCCAGCAGACTGCTCTTGGCCTCCGAGCCCCAGCGTGCTCCTCTCGTCAACCCCTCCGCCTGCCCTGGCCTTGGCTCCTGCGTGCCTGCGCGCCTGCCTTGGGGTGAGGCGCCTCCAGCATCTCAGAGTCGCAGAAGTCCCGGCGATCTCCCCAACTGTCTCTGGACTTCCCAGCCGGACCGCCCCCTCCGCCGCCGCTCCCGCCGCCGTCGCCTCCTCCTACGCCGCCGCCGCCGCCGCCACTGCCACTGTGGTTTGGAACCCGAGATGCCTAGGGGGGGCGTTCGGTCTTGGAGGCAGGCATGCGGAGTGTTCACAGCGCCCCGAACTCCCCAACCAGAGACCCTGGGCAGCAGTCCACCCCCGTGGCCCCACCCCCGCCAACCTTCCCCTGACAACCCCCCACGCACCCCCCATCACCAGGACAGGACTGAGAGATACGGGAGCCCGGCTGACAGAGTCAGACACACAGACACACAGGGAAAGACAGAGAGGCACACGGAGGGGTAGTCGGAGCGAGAGAGGAAGAGAGAGACACGGGGAGAACGAGGATCCAACACTCAGACCCGCACTGAACCCCCGAACAGACACACAGAGACCCTGACCTGGATGCGGATGGGGATACGGAAAGGGACGGACTCGCCGGTGCACGCAAGGGACCCAGACACACACCACACACACCGGAGGCTGTGTTGGCGAGGCAGCTAGGCTCTGGGGGTGTGGTGGAGCTTGGCCAGGTTTTGGCAAGCTCACCGCGCCCTGGTGCTGCTAGAGGAGCCCCTCGGAGCGCCAGGAAGCACAGCCAAGTTGCCTGGAATCCCCTTCTGCTCCCATGCCTGCCCAGCAACCACACTGGCCTGGGGGCATGCGGGGGACTCTTTCCTTGGTCTCGTCGTTTATTTGGGGGTACCCCTCGACGCCGACGCCGTGGTGCCGGGCGCGCCCCCACTGCCTTGCTGAGGGAGGGGGCCTTGCTGTTAGCTGCGCTGCTGTGGGGAGAAAGACTTCGGCCCAGGGTGCCAGCGGCCCCGAGGGCCAGGGCGGTCGGCCATCTTTGGTGCTGGGCAGAGGGAGGGAGGGCCCAGGGCGGGGCCCAGGGGCAAAGGGACGGTGGTCGGCGGGAAGGAAGAGAAGGCCCTGCGGAGCTGGAGTGCAGCCCAGGGCTGGTGGGAGAAGGTGTAGGCGTGCCCAGTCACCAGGGGGAGCCGGTTGTCCGGCGGCTTGGGCATCCAGGGCGGCCCAAGGGAATGGCGAGGGGCGGCGGCATGAGGGCCCCAAGGCCAGGAACCAGGGAGTGCACGCATGGGAGGCAGGGTCAACTCCCGCACGCCCTCCCCCCGCCCCAACGCCCCCCCAGTCCTCGCCACCTTCGCCCACTCCCTCCCTCCGTTGCGGCTGTCCTCTCTGCTGCCTCAACCTCCCCACCCCGTTCCCATCGCCGCCCAGCGAGCCCCACTGGTTCCTGTGAGGGTGGGCCTTGTTGCTTGGAGTTGGAGGAGCTGGGTTGGAGCCGCCAGTCCCTGCAGCGGGCGGCTCCAGCGGGCCTGTGAATCGCCGTGGGGTGCCCGGGAGTAAGGGGGCAGCGGAGCAAGGGATGTTTGGAGGAAGGCTTGCTGGGCAAAGGGGGGCGGTGGAGGCACAGGGAGAAGAAGGGAGGCCGAAGGAGAAAGAAAAAAGCCAAGAAAGTAGCCTCAGAACCAGAGTCCAGGGCACCCGGGAACGGTCTCCCATCCAAGTCCTGACCGGATCCGACCCTGCTTAGCTTCCAAGAGCAGAAGAGATGCGCTGCCATCAGGCCACTAGGGCCATAGGCCTGAGAGGCTGCTGCTGCGACCCACATCAGACTGCTCTGGGCCTCCGGGCCCCAGCGTGCTCCTCTTGTCACCCCTCCACCTGCCCTGTGCTTTGCTCCTGCGTGCCTGCGAGCCTGCCTTGGGGTGAGGCGCCTCCAGCATCTCAGAGTCGCAGAAGTCCTGGCGATCTCCCCAAGTGTCTCTGGACTTCCCAGCAGGACCGCCCCCTCCGCCGCCGCTCCCGCCGCCGCCTCCTCCTCCTCCTCCTCCTCCTCCCCCGCCGCCACCGCCGCCTCCGCCGCCGCTGTCGTTTGGAACCCGAGATGCCTAGGGGGGGCGTTCGGTCTTGGAGGCAGGCATGCGGAGTGTTCTCAGCGCCCCCAACTCCCCAACCGCAGCCCTGGGTCTAGCGTGGCAAGCCACCCCGCCTTGCTCAATGGCGGCCCGAAGTCAAGGGCGCCACCAGAGACCCTGGGCAGCAGTCCACCGCCGTGGCCCGTCCCCCTCTAACCTTCCCGTGACACCCCCCCCCCACGAACCCCCCATCACCAGGACAGGACTGAGAGATACGGGAGCCCGGCTGACATAGACAGACACAAAGACACACAGGGAAAGCCAGAGATACACACGGAGGGGTAGTCGGAGCGAGAGAGGAAGAGAGAGACACGGGGAGACCGAGGATCCAACACACAGACCCGCACTGAACCCCCGAACAGACACACAGAGATCCTGACCTGGATGCGGATGGGGACACGGAAAGGGACAGCCTCGCCGGTGCACGCAAGGGACCCAGACACACACCACACACACCGGAGGCTGTGTTGGCGAGGCAGCTAGCCTCTGGGGGTGTGGTGGAGCTTGGCCAGGTTTTGGCAAGCTGACCGCGCCCTGGTGCTGCTAGAGGAGCCCCTCGGAGCGCCAGGAAGCACAGCCAAGTTGCCTGGAATCCCCTTCTGCTCCCATGCCTGCCCAGCAACCACACTGGCCTGGGGGCATGCGGGGGACTCTTTCCTTGGTCTCGTCGTTTATTTGGGGGTACCCCTCGACGCCGACGCCGTGGTGCCGGGCGCGCCCCCACTGCCTTGCTGAGGGAGCGGGCCTTGCTGTTAGCTGCGCTGCTGTGGGGAGAAGGACTTCGGCCCAGGGTGCCAGCGGCCCCGAGGGCCAGGGCGGTCGGCCATCTTTGGTGCTGGGCAGAGGGAGGGAGGGCCCAGGGCGGGGCCCAGGGGCAAAGGGACGGTGGTCAGCGGGAAGGAAGAGAAGGCCCTGCGGAGCTGGAGTGCAGCCCAGGGCTGGTGGGAGAAGGTGTAGGCGTGCCCAGTCACCAGGGGGAGCCGGTTGTCCGGCGGCTTGGGCATCCAGGGCGGCCCAAGGGAATGGCGAGGGGCGGCGGCATGAGGGCCCCAAGGCCAGGAACCAGGGAGTGCACGCATGGGAGGCAGGGTCAACTCCCGCACGCCCTCCCCCCGCCCCAACGCCCCCCCAGTCCTCGCCACCTTCGCCCACTCCCTCCCTCCGTTGCGGCTGTCCTCTCTGCTGCCTCAACCTCCCCACCCCGTTCCCATCGCCGCCCAGCGAGCCCCACTGGTTCCTGTGAGGGTGGGCCTTGTTGCTTGGAGTTGGAGGAGCTGGGTTGGAGCCGCCAGTCCCTGCAGCGGGCGGCTCCAGCGGGCCTGTGAATCGCCGTGGGGTGCCCGGGAGTAAGGGGGCAGCGGAGCAAGGGATGTTTGGAGGAAGGCTTGCTGGGCAAAGGGGGGCGGTGGAGGCACAGGGAGAAGAAGGGAGGCCGAAGGAGAAAGAAAAAAGCCAAGAAAGTAGCCTCAGAACCAGAGTCCAGGGCACCCGGGAACGGTCTCCCATCCAAGTCCTGAGCGGATCCGACCCTGCTTAGCTTCCAAGAGCAGAAGAGATGCGCTGCCATCAGGCCGCTAGGGCCAGAGGCCTGAGGGGCTGCTGCTGCGACCCACAGCAGACTGCTCTGGGCCTCCGAGCCCCAGCGTGCTCCTCTCGTCAACCCCTCCGCCTGCCCTGGCCTTGGCTCCTGCGTGCCTGCGAGCCTGCCTTGGGGTGAGGCGCCTCCAGCATCTCAGAGTCCCAGAAGTCCCGGCGATCTCCCCAACTGTCTCTGGACTTCCCAGCCGGACCGCCCCCTCCGCCGCCGCTCCCGCCGCCGCCGCCTCCTCCTACGCCGCCGCCGCCGCCGCCACTGCCACTGTGGTTTGGAACCCGAGATGCCTAGGGGGGGCGTTCGGTCTTGGAGGCAGGCATGCGGAGTGTTCACAGCGCCCCGAACTCCCCAACCAGAGACCCTGGGCAGCAGTCCACCCCCGTGGCCCCTCCCCCGCCAACCTTCCCCTGACACCCCCCCCACGCACCCCCCATCACCAGGACAGGACTGAGCGATACGGGAGCCCGGCTGACAGAGACAGACACACAGACACACAGGGAAAGACAGACAGGCACACGGAGGGGTAGTCGGAGCGAGAGAGGAAGAGAGAGACACGGGGAGAACGAGGATCCAACACTCAGACCCGCACTGAACCCCCGAACAGACACACAGAGACCCTGACCTGGATGCGGATGGGGATACGGAAAGGGACGGACTCGCCGGTGCACGCAAGGGACCCAGACACACACCACACACACCGGAGGCTGTGTTGGCGAGGCAGCTAGGCTCTGGGGGTGTGGTGGAGCTTGGCCAGGTTTTGGCAAGCTCACCGCGCCCTGGTGCTGCTAGAGGAGCCCCTCGGAGCGCCAGGAAGCACAGCCAAGTTGCCTGGAATCCCCTTCTGCTCCCATGCCTGCCCAGCAACCACACTGGCCTGGGGGCATGCGGGGGACTCTTTCCTTGGTCTCGTCGTTTATTTGGGGGTACCCCTCGACGCCGACGCCGTGGTGCCGGGCGCGCCCCCACTGCCTTGCTGAGGGAGGGGGCCTTGCTGTTAGCTGCGCTGCTGTGGGGAGAAAGACTTCGGCCCAGGGTGCCAGCGGCCCCGAGGGCCAGGGCGGTCGGCCATCTTTGGTGCTGGGCAGAGGGAGGGAGGGCCCAGGGCGGGGCCCAGGGGCAAAGGGACGGTGGTCGGCGGGAAGGAAGAGAAGGCCCTGCGGAGCTGGAGTGCAGCCCAGGGCTGGTGGGAGAAGGTGTAGGCGTGCCCAGTCACCAGGGGGAGCCGGTTGTCCGGCGGCTTGGGCATCCAGGGCGGCCCAAGGGAATGGCGAGGGGCGGCGGCATGAGGGCCCCAAGGCCAGGAACCAGGGAGTGCACGCATGGGAGGCAGGGTCAACTCCCGCACGCCCTCCCCCGGCCCCAACGCCCCCCCAGTCCTCGCCACCTTCGCCCACTCCCTCCCTCCGTTGCGGCTGTCCTCTCTGCTGCCTCAACCTCCCCACCCCGTTCCCATCGCCGCCCAGCGAGCCCCACTGGTTCCTGTGAGGGTGGGCCTTGTTGCTTGGAGTTGGAGGAGCTGGGTTGGAGCCGCCAGTCCCTGCAGCGGGCGGCTCCAGCGGGCCTGTGAATCGCCGTGGGGTGCCCGGGAGTAAGGGGGCAGCGGAGCAAGGGATGTTTGGAGGAAGGCTTGCTGGGCAAAGGGGGGCGGTGGAGGCACAGGGAGAAGAAGGGAGGCCGAAGGAGAAAGAAAAAAGCCAAGAAAGTAGCCTCAGAACCAGAGTCCAGGGCACCCGGGAACGGTCTCCCATCCAAGTCCTGACCGGATCCGACCCTGCTTAGCTTCCAAGAGCAGAAGAGATGCGCTGCCATCAGGCCACTAGGGCCATAGGCCTGAGAGGCTGCTGCTGCGACCCACATCAGACTGCTCTGGGCCTCCGGGCCCCAGCGTGCTCCTCTTGTCACCCCTCCACCTGCCCTGTGCTTTGCTCCTGCGTGCCTGCGAGCCTGCCTTGGGGTGAGGCGCCTCCAGCATCTCAGAGTCGCAGAAGTCCTGGCGATCTCCCCAAGTGTCTCTGGACTTCCCAGCAGGACCGCCCCCTCCGCCGCCGCTCCCGCCGCCGCCTCCTCCTCCTCCTCCTCCTCCTCCCCCGCCGCCACCGCCGCCTCCGCCGCCGCTGTCGTTTGGAACCCGAGATGCCTAGGGGGGGCGTTCGGTCTTGGAGGCAGGCATGCGGAGTGTTCTCAGCGCCCCCAACTCCCCAACCGCAGCCCTGGGTCTAGCGTGGCAAGCCACCCCGCCTTGCTCAATGGCGGCCCGAAGTCAAGGGCGCCACCAGAGACCCTGGGCAGCAGTCCACCGCCGTGGCCCGTCCCCCTCTATCCTTCCCGTGACACCCCTCCCCCACGAACCCCCCATCACCAGGACAGGACTGAGAGATACGGGAGCCCGGCTGACATAGACAGACACAAAGACACACAGGGAAAGCCAGAGATACGCACGGAGGGGTAGTCGGAGCGAGAGAGGAAGAGAGAGACACGGGGAGACCGAGGATCCAACACACAGACCCGCACTGAACCCCCGAACAGACACACAGAGATCCTGACCTGGATGCGGATGGGGACACGGAAAGGGACAGCCTCGCCGGTGCACGCAAGGGACCCAGACACACACCACACACACCGGAGGCTGTGTTGGCGAGGCAGCTAGCCTCTGGGGGTGTGGTGGAGCTTGGCCAGGTTTTGGCAAGCTGACCGCGCCCTGGTGCTGCTAGAGGAGCCCCTCGGAGCGCCAGGAAGCACAGCCAAGTTGCCTGGAATCCCCTTCTGCTCCCATGCCTGCCCAGCAACTACACTGGCCTGGGGGCATGCGGGGGACTCTTTCCTTGGTCTCGTCGTTTATTTGGGGGTACCCCTCGACGCCGACGCCGTGGTGCCGGGCGCGCCCCCACTGCCTTGCTGAGGGAGCGGGCCTCGCTGTTAGGTGCGCTGCTGTGGGGAGAAGGACTTAGGCTCAGGGTGCCAGCGGCCCCAAGGTCCAGGGCGGTCGGCCATCTTTGGTGCTGGGCAGAGGGAGCGAGGGCCCAGGGCGGGGCCCAGGGGCAAAGGGACGGTGGTCGGCGGGAAGGAAGAGAAGGCCCTGCGGGGCTGGAGCGCAGCGCAGGGCTGGTGGGAGAAGGTGTAGGCGTGCCCAGTCACCAGGGGGAGCCTGTTGTCCGGTGGCTTGGGCATCCAGGGCGACCCAAGGGAAAGGCGAGGGGCGGCGGCATGAGGGCCCCAAGGGCAGGAACGAGGGAGGGCACGCATGGGAGGCAGGGTGAACTCCCGCACGCGCTCCCCCCTCCCCATCGCCCCCCAGTCCTCGCCACCTTCGCCCACTCCCTCCCTCCGTAGCGGCTGCCCTCTCTGAGGCCTCAGCCTCCACACCCCGTTCCCATCGCCCCCCAGCGAGCCCCACTGGTTCCTGTGAGGGTGGGCCTTGTGACTTGGAGTTGGAGGAGCTGGATTCGAGCCGCCTGTCGCTGCAGCGGGCGGCTACAGCGGGCCTATGAACCGCCGTGGGGTGCCCGGGGGTAAGGGGGCAACGGGGCAAGGGATGTTTGGAGGAAGGCTTGCTGGGCAAAGGGGGGCGGTGGAGGCACAGGGAGAAGAAGGGAGGCCGAAGGAGAAAGAAAAAAGCCAAGAAAGTAGCCTCAGAACAAGAGTGCAGGGCACCCGGGAACGGTCTCCCATCCAAGTCCTGAGCGGATCCGACCCTGCTTAGCTTCCAAGAGCAGAAGAGATGCGCTGCCATCAGGCCGCTAGGGCCAAAGGCCTGAGAGGCTGATGCTGCGACTCCCAGCAGACTGCTCTTGGCCTCCGAGCCCCAGCGTGCTCCTCTCGTCAACCCCTCCGCCTGCCCTGGCCTTGGCTCCTGCGTGCCTGCGCGCCTGCCTTGGGGTGAGGCGCCTCCAGCATCTCAGAGTCGCAGAAGTCCCGGCGATCTCCCCAAGTGTCTCTGGACTTCCCAGCCGGACCGCCCCCTCCGCCGCCGCTCCCGCCGCCGTCGCCTCCTCCTACGCCGCCGCCGCCGCCGCCGCCGCCACTGTGGTTTGGAACCCGAGATGCCTAGGGGGGGCGTTCGGTCTTGGAGGCAGGCATGCGGAGTGTTCACAGCGCCCCGAACTCCCCAACCAGAGACCCTGGGCAGCAGTCCACCCCCGTGGCCCCACCCCCGCCAACCTTCCCCTGACAACCCCCCACGCACCCCCCATCACCAGGACAGGACTGAGAGATACGGGAGCCCGGCTGACAGAGACAGACACACAGACACACAGGGAAAGACAGAGAGGCACACGGAGGGGTAGTCGGAGCGAGAGAGGAAGAGAGAGACACGGGGAGAACGAGGATCCAACACACAGACCCGCACTGAACCCCCGAACAGACAGACAGAGACCCTGACCTGGATGCGGATGGGGACACGGAAAGGGACGGACTCGCCGGTGCACGCAAGGGACCCAGACACACACCACACACACCGGAGGCTGTGTTGGCCAGGCAGCTAGCCTCTGGGGGTGTGGTGGAGCTTGGCCAGGTTTTGGCAAGCTGACCGCGCCCTGGTGCTGCTAGAGGAGCCCCTCGGAGCGCCAGGAAGCACAGCCAAGTTGCCTGGAATCCCCTTCTGCTCCCATGCCTGCCCAGCAACCACACTGGCCTGGGGGCATGCGGGGGACTCTTTCCTTGGTCTCGTCGTTTATTTGGGGGTACCCCTCGACGCCGACGCCGTGGTGCCGGGCGCGCCCCCACTGCCTTGCTGAGGGAGCGGGCCTTGCTGTTAGCTGCGCTGCTGTGGGGAGAAGGACTTCGGCCCAGGGTGCCAGCGGCCCCGAGGGCCAGGGCGGTCGGCCATCTTTGGTGCTGGGCAGAGGGAGGGAGGGCCCAGGGCGGGGCCCAGGGGCAAAGGGACGGTGGTCAGCGGGAAGGAAGAGAAGGCCCTGCGGAGCTGGAGTGCAGCCCAGGGCTGGTGGGAGAAGGTGTAGGCGTGCCCAGTCACCAGGGGGAGCCGGTTGTCCGGCGGCTTGGGCATCCAGGGCGGCCCAAGGGAATGGCGAGGGGCGGCGGCATGAGGGCCCCAAGGCCAGGAACCAGGGAGTGCACGCATGGGAGGCAGGGTCAACTCCCGCACGCCCTCCCCCCGCCCCAACGCCCCCCCAGTCCTCGCCACCTTCGCCCACTCCCTCCCTCCGTTGCGGCTGTCCTCTCTGCTGCCTCAACCTCCCCACCCCGTTCCCATCGCCGCCCAGCGAGCCCCACTGGTTCCTGTGAGGGTGGGCCTTGTTGCTTGGAGTTGGAGGAGCTGGGTTGGAGCCGCCAGTCCCTGCAGCGGGCGGCTCCAGCGGGCCTGTGAATCGCCGTGGGGTGCCCGGGAGTAAGGGGGCAGCGGAGCAAGGGATGTTTGGAGGAAGGCTTGCTGGGCAAAGGGGGGCGGTGGAGGCACAGGGAGAAGAAGGGAGGCCGAAGGAGAAAGAAAAAAGCCAAGAAAGTAGCCTCAGAACCAGAGTCCAGGGCACCCGGGAACGGTCTCCCATCCAAGTCCTGAGCGGATCCGACCCTGCTTAGCTTCCAAGAGCAGAAGAGATGCGCTGCCATCAGGCCGCTAGGGCCAGAGGCCTGAGGGGCTGCTGCTGCGACCCACAGCAGACTGCTCTGGGCCTCCGAGCCCCAGCGTGCTCCTCTCGTCAACCCCTCCGCCTGCCCTGGCCTTGGCTCCTGCGTGCCTGCGAGCCTGCCTTGGGGTGAGGCGCCTCCAGCATCTCAGAGTCCCAGAAGTCCCGGCGATCTCCCCAAGTGTCTCTGGACTTCCCAGCCGGACCGCCCCCTCCGCCGCCGCTCCCGCCGCCGCCGCCTCCTCCTACGCCGCCGCCGCCGCCGCCACTGCCACTGTGGTTTGGAACCCGAGATGCCTAGGGGGGGCGTTCGGTCTTGGAGGCAGGCATGCGGAGTGTTCACAGCGCCCCGAACTCCCCAACCAGAGACCCTGGGCAGCAGTCCACCCCCGTGGCCCCTCCCCCGCCAACCTTCCCCTGACACCCCCCCCACGCACCCCCCATCACCAGGACAGGACTGAGCGATACGGGAGCCCGGCTGACAGAGACAGACACACAGACACACAGGGAAAGACAGACAGGCACACGGAGGGGTAGTCGGAGCGAGAGAGGAAGAGAGAGACACGGGGAGAACGAGGATCCAACACTCAGACCCGCACTGAACCCCCGAACAGACACACAGAGACCCTGACCTGGATGCGGATGGGGATACGGAAAGGGACGGACTCGCCGGTGCACGCAAGGGACCCAGACACACACCACACACACCGGAGGCTGTGTTGGCGAGGCAGCTAGGCTCTGGGGGTGTGGTGGAGCTTGGCCAGGTTTTGGCAAGCTCACCGCGCCCTGGTGCTGCTAGAGGAGCCCCTCGGAGCGCCAGGAAGCACAGCCAAGTTGCCTGGAATCCCCTTCTGCTCCCATGCCTGCCCAGCAACCACACTGGCCTGGGGGCATGCGGGGGACTCTTTCCTTGGTCTCGTCGTTTATTTGGGGGTACCCCTCGACGCCGACGCCGTGGTGCCGGGCGCGCCCCCACTGCCTTGCTGAGGGAGGGGGCCTTGCTGTTAGCTGCGCTGCTGTGGGGAGAAAGACTTCGGCCCAGGGTGCCAGCGGCCCCGAGGGCCAGGGCGGTCGGCCATCTTTGGTGCTGGGCAGAGGGAGGGAGGGCCCAGGGCGGGGCCCAGGGGCAAAGGGACGGTGGTCGGCGGGAAGGAAGAGAAGGCCCTGCGGAGCTGGAGTGCAGCCCAGGGCTGGTGGGAGAAGGTGTAGGCGTGCCCAGTCACCAGGGGGAGCCGGTTGTCCGGCGGCTTGGGCATCCAGGGCGGCCCAAGGGAATGGCGAGGGGCGGCGGCATGAGGGCCCCAAGGCCAGGAACCAGGGAGTGCACGCATGGGAGGCAGGGTCAACTCCCGCACGCCCTCCCCCCGCCCCAACGCCCCCCCAGTCCTCGCCACCTTCGCCCACTCCCTCCCTCCGTTGCGGCTGTCCTCTCTGCTGCCTCAACCTCCCCACCCCGTTCCCATCGCCGCCCAGCGAGCCCCACTGGTTCCTGTGAGGGTGGGCCTTGTTGCTTGGAGTTGGAGGAGCTGGGTTGGAGCCGCCAGTCCCTGCAGCGGGCGGCTCCAGCGGGCCTGTGAATCGCCGTGGGGTGCCCGGGAGTAAGGGGGCAGCGGAGCAAGGGATGTTTGGAGGAAGGCTTGCTGGGCAAAGGGGGGCGGTGGAGGCACAGGGAGAAGAAGGGAGGCCGAAGGAGAAAGAAAAAAGCCAAGAAAGTAGCCTCAGAACCAGAGTCCAGGGCACCCGGGAACGGTCTCCCATCCAAGTCCTGACCGGATCCGACCCTGCTTAGCTTCCAAGAGCAGAAGAGATGCGCTGCCATCAGGCCACTAGGGCCATAGGCCTGAGAGGCTGCTGCTGCGACCCACATCAGACTGCTCTGGGCCTCCGGGCCCCAGCGTGCTCCTCTTGTCACCCCTCCACCTGCCCTGTGCTTTGCTCCTGCGTGCCTGCGAGCCTGCCTTGGGGTGAGGCGCCTCCAGCATCTCAGAGTCGCAGAAGTCCTGGCGATCTCCCCAAGTGTCTCTGGACTTCCCAGCAGGACCGCCCCCTCCGCCGCCGCTCCCGCCGCCGCCTCCTCCTCCTCCTCCTCCTCCTCCCCCGCCGCCACCGCCGCCTCCGCCGCCGCTGTCGTTTGGAACCCGAGATGCCTAGGGGGGGCGTTCGGTCTTGGAGGCAGGCATGCGGAGTGTTCTCAGCGCCCCCAACTCCCCAACCGCAGCCCTGGGTCTAGCGTGGCAAGCCACCCCGCCTTGCTCAATGGCGGCCCGAAGTCAAGGGCGCCACCAGAGACCCTGGGCAGCAGTCCACCGCCGTGGCCCGTCCCCCTCTATCCTTCCCGTGACACCCCTCCCCCACGAACCCCCCATCACCAGGACAGGACTGAGAGATACGGGAGCCCGGCTGACATAGACAGACACAAAGACACACAGGGAAAGCCAGAGATACGCACGGAGGGGTAGTCGGAGCGAGAGAGGAAGAGAGAGACACGGGGAGACCGAGGATCCAACACACAGACCCGCACTGAACCCCCGAACAGACACACAGAGATCCTGACCTGGATGCGGATGGGGACACGGAAAGGGACAGCCTCGCCGGTGCACGCAAGGGACCCAGACACACACCACACACACCGGAGGCTGTGTTGGCGAGGCAGCTAGCCTCTGGGGGTGTGGTGGAGCTTGGCCAGGTTTTGGCAAGCTGACCGCGCCCTGGTGCTGCTAGAGGAGCCCCTCGGAGCGCCAGGAAGCACAGCCAAGTTGCCTGGAATCCCCTTCTGCTCCCATGCCTGCCCAGCAACTACACTGGCCTGGGGGCATGCGGGGGACTCTTTCCTTGGTCTCGTCGTTTATTTGGGGGTACCCCTCGACGCCGACGCCGTGGTGCCGGGCGCGCCCCCACTGCCTTGCTGAGGGAGCGGGCCTCGCTGTTAGGTGCGCTGCTGTGGGGAGAAGGACTTAGGCTCAGGGTGCCAGCGGCCCCAAGGTCCAGGGCGGTCGGCCATCTTTGGTGCTGGGCAGAGGGAGCGAGGGCCCAGGGCGGGGCCCAGGGGCAAAGGGACGGTGGTCGGCGGGAAGGAAGAGAAGGCCCTGCGGGGCTGGAGCGCAGCGCAGGGCTGGTGGGAGAAGGTGTAGGCGTGCCCAGTCACCAGGGGGAGCCTGTTGTCCGGTGGCTTGGGCATCCAGGGCGACCCAAGGGAAAGGCGAGGGGCGGCGGCATGAGGGCCCCAAGGGCAGGAACGAGGGAGGGCACGCATGGGAGGCAGGGTGAACTCCCGCACGCGCTCCCCCCTCCCCATCGCCCCCCAGTCCTCGCCACCTTCGCCCACTCCCTCCCTCCGTAGCGGCTGCCCTCTCTGAGGCCTCAGCCTCCACACCCCGTTCCCATCGCCCCCCAGCGAGCCCCACTGGTTCCTGTGAGGGTGGGCCTTGTGACTTGGAGTTGGAGGAGCTGGATTCGAGCCGCCTGTCGCTGCAGCGGGCGGCTACAGCGGGCCTATGAACCGCCGTGGGGTGCCCGGGGGTAAGGGGGCAACGGGGCAAGGGATGTTTGGAGGAAGGCTTGCTGGGCAAAGGGGGGCGGTGGAGGCACAGGGAGAAGAAGGGAGGCCGAAGGAGAAAGAAAAAAGCCAAGAAAGTAGCCTCAGAACAAGAGTGCAGGGCACCCGGGAACGGTCTCCCATCCAAGTCCTGAGCGGATCCGACCCTGCTTAGCTTCCAAGAGCAGAAGAGATGCGCTGCCATCAGGCCGCTAGGGCCAAAGGCCTGAGAGGCTGATGCTGCGACTCCCAGCAGACTGCTCTTGGCCTCCGAGCCCCAGCGTGCTCCTCTCGTCAACCCCTCCGCCTGCCCTGGCCTTGGCTCCTGCGTGCCTGCGCGCCTGCCTTGGGGTGAGGCGCCTCCAGCATCTCAGAGTCGCAGAAGTCCCGGCGATCTCCCCAAGTGTCTCTGGACTTCCCAGCCGGACCGCCCCCTCCGCCGCCGCTCCCGCCGCCGTCGCCTCCTCCTACGCCGCCGCCGCCGCCGCCGCCGCCACTGTGGTTTGGAACCCGAGATGCCTAGGGGGGGCGTTCGGTCTTGGAGGCAGGCATGCGGAGTGTTCACAGCGCCCCGAACTCCCCAACCAGAGACCCTGGGCAGCAGTCCACCCCCGTGGCCCCACCCCCGCCAACCTTCCCCTGACAACCCCCCACGCACCCCCCATCACCAGGACAGGACTGAGAGATACGGGAGCCCGGCTGACAGAGACAGACACACAGACACACAGGGAAAGACAGAGAGGCACACGGAGGGGTAGTCGGAGCGAGAGAGGAAGAGAGAGACACGGGGAGAACGAGGATCCAACACACAGACCCGCACTGAACCCCCGAACAGACAGACAGAGACCCTGACCTGGATGCGGATGGGGACACGGAAAGGGACGGACTCGCCGGTGCACGCAAGGGACCCAGACACACACCACACACACCGGAGGCTGTGTTGGCCAGGCAGCTAGCCTCTGGGGGTGTGGTGGAGCTTGGCCAGGTTTTGGCAAGCTGACCGCGCCCTGGTGCTGCTAGAGGAGCCCCTCGGAGCGCCAGGAAGCACAGCCAAGTTGCCTGGAATCCCCTTCTGCTCCCATGCCTGCCCAGCAACCACACTGGCCTGGGGGCATGCGGGGGACTCTTTCCTTGGTCTCGTCGTTTATTTGGGGGTACCCCTCGACGCCGACGCCGTGGTGCCGGGCGCGCCCCCACTGCCTTGCTGAGGGAGCGGGCCTTGCTGTTAGCTGCGCTGCTGTGGGGAGAAGGACTTCGGCCCAGGGTGCCAGCGGCCCCGAGGGCCAGGGCGGTCGGCCATTTTGGTGCTGGGCAGAGGGAGGGAGGGCCCAGGGCGGGGCCCAGGGGCAAAGGGACGGTGGTCGGCGGGAAGGAAGAGAAGGCCCTGCGGGGCTGGAGCGCAGCCCAGGGCTGGTGGGAGAAGGTGTAGGCGTGCCCAGTCACCAGGGGGAGCCGGTTGTTCGGCGGCTTGGGCATCCAGGGCGGCCCAAGGGAATGGCGAGGGGCGGCGGCATGAGGGCCCCAAGGCCAGGAACCAGGGAGTGCACGCATGGGAGGCAGGGTGAACTCCCGCCCGCGCTCCCCCCGCCCCATCGCCCCCCCAGTCCTCGCCACCTTCGCCCACTCCCTCCCTCCGAAGCGGCAGCCCTCTCTGCCGCCTCAGCCTCCCCACCCCCTTCCCATCGCCCCCCCGCGAGCCCCACTGGTTCCTGTGAGGGTGGGCCTTGTGACTTGGAGTTGGAGGAGCTGGGTTGGAGCCGCCTGTCGCTGCAGCGGGCGGCTCCAGCGGGCCTGTGAACCGCCGTGGGGTGCCCGGGGGTAAGGGGGCAACGGGGCAAGGGATGTTTGGAGGAAGGCTTGCTGGGCAAAGGGGGGCGGTGGAGGCACAGGGAGAAGAAGGGAGGCCGAAGGAGAAAGAAAAAAGCCAAGAAAGTAGCCTCAGAACAAGAGTGCAGGGCACCCGGGAACGGTCTCCCATTCAAGTCCTGAGCGGATCCGACCCTGCTTAGCTTCCAAGAGCAGAAGAGATGCGCTGCCATCAGGCCGCTAGGGCCAGAGGCCTGAGAGGCTGCTGCTGCGACCCACAGCAGACTGCTCTGGGCCTCCGAGCCCCAGCGTGCTCCTCTCGTCAACCCCTCCGCCTGCCCTGGCCTTGGCTCCTGCGTGCCTGCGAGCCTGCCTTGGGGTGAGGCGCCTCCAGCATCTCAGAGTCGCAGAAGTCCCGGCGATCTCCCCAACTGTCTCTGGACTTCCCAGCCGGACCGCCCCCTCCGCCGCCGCTCCCGCCGCCGCCGCCTCCTCCTACGCCGCCGCCGCCGCCGCCACTGCCACTGTGGTTTGGAACCCGAGATGCCTAGGGGGGGCGTTCGGTCTTGGAGGCAGGCATGCGGAGTGTTCACAGCGCCCCGAACTCCCCAACCAGAGACCCTGGGCAGCAGTCCACCCCCGTGGCCCCTCCCCCGCCAACCTTCCCCTGACACCCCCCCCACGCACCCCCCATCACCAGGACAGGACTGAGCGATACGGGAGCCCGGCTGACAGAGACAGACACACAGACACACAGGGAAAGACAGACAGGCACACGGAGGGGTAGTCGGAGCGAGAGAGGAAGAGAGAGACACGGGGAGAACGAGGATCCAACACTCAGACCCGCACTGAACCCCCGAACAGACACACAGAGACCCTGACCTGGATGCGGATGGGGATACGGAAAGGGACGGACTCGCCGGTGCACGCAAGGGACCCAGACACACACCACACACACCGGAGGCTGTGTTGGCGAGGCAGCTAGGCTCTGGGGGTGTGGTGGAGCTTGGCCAGGTTTTGGCAAGCTCACCGCGCCCTGGTGCTGCTAGAGGAGCCCCTCGGAGCGCCAGGAAGCACAGCCAAGTTGCCTGGAATCCCCTTCTGCTCCCATGCCTGCCCAGCAACCACACTGGCCTGGGGGCATGCGGGGGACTCTTTCCTTGGTCTCGTCGTTTATTTGGGGGTACCCCTCGACGCCGACGCCGTGGTGCCGGGCGCGCCCCCACTGCCTTGCTGAGGGAGGGGGCCTTGCTGTTAGCTGCGCTGCTGTGGGGAGAAAGACTTCGGCCCAGGGTGCCAGCGGCCCCGAGGGCCAGGGCGGTCGGCCATCTTTGGTGCTGGGCAGAGGGAGGGAGGGCCCAGGGCGGGGCCCAGGGGCAAAGGGACGGTGGTCGGCGGGAAGGAAGAGAAGGCCCTGCGGAGCTGGAGTGCAGCCCAGGGCTGGTGGGAGAAGGTGTAGGCGTGCCCAGTCACCAGGGGGAGCCGGTTGTCCGGCGGCTTGGGCATCCAGGGCGGCCCAAGGGAATGGCGAGGGGCGGCGGCATGAGGGCCCCAAGGCCAGGAACCAGGGAGTGCACGCATGGGAGGCAGGGTCAACTCCCGCACGCCCTCCCCCGGCCCCAACGCCCCCCCAGTCCTCGCCACCTTCGCCCACTCCCTCCCTCCGTTGCGGCTGTCCTCTCTGCTGCCTCAACCTCCCCACCCCGTTCCCATCGCCGCCCAGCGAGCCCCACTGGTTCCTGTGAGGGTGGGCCTTGTTGCTTGGAGTTGGAGGAGCTGGGTTGGAGCCGCCAGTCCCTGCAGCGGGCGGCTCCAGCGGGCCTGTGAATCGCCGTGGGGTGCCCGGGAGTAAGGGGGCAGCGGAGCAAGGGATGTTTGGAGGAAGGCTTGCTGGGCAAAGGGGGGCGGTGGAGGCACAGGGAGAAGAAGGGAGGCCGAAGGAGAAAGAAAAAAGCCAAGAAAGTAGCCTCAGAACCAGAGTCCAGGGCACCCGGGAACGGTCTCCCATCCAAGTCCTGACCGGATCCGACCCTGCTTAGCTTCCAAGAGCAGAAGAGATGCGCTGCCATCAGGCCACTAGGGCCATAGGCCTGAGAGGCTGCTGCTGCGACCCACATCAGACTGCTCTGGGCCTCCGGGCCCCAGCGTGCTCCTCTTGTCACCCCTCCACCTGCCCTGTGCTTTGCTCCTGCGTGCCTGCGAGCCTGCCTTGGGGTGAGGCGCCTCCAGCATCTCAGAGTCGCAGAAGTCCTGGCGATCTCCCCAAGTGTCTCTGGACTTCCCAGCAGGACCGCCCCCTCCGCCGCCGCTCCCGCCGCCGCCTCCTCCTCCTCCTCCTCCTCCTCCCCCGCCGCCACCGCCGCCTCCGCCGCCGCTGTCGTTTGGAACCCGAGATGCCTAGGGGGGGCGTTCGGTCTTGGAGGCAGGCATGCGGAGTGTTCTCAGCGCCCCCAACTCCCCAACCGCAGCCCTGGGTCTAGCGTGGCAAGCCACCCCGCCTTGCTCAATGGCGGCCCGAAGTCAAGGGCGCCACCAGAGACCCTGGGCAGCAGTCCACCGCCGTGGCCCGTCCCCCTCTATCCTTCCCGTGACACCCCTCCCCCACGAACCCCCCATCACCAGGACAGGACTGAGAGATACGGGAGCCCGGCTGACATAGACAGACACAAAGACACACAGGGAAAGCCAGAGATACGCACGGAGGGGTAGTCGGAGCGAGAGAGGAAGAGAGAGACACGGGGAGACCGAGGATCCAACACACAGACCCGCACTGAACCCCCGAACAGACACACAGAGATCCTGACCTGGATGCGGATGGGGACACGGAAAGGGACAGCCTCGCCGGTGCACGCAAGGGACCCAGACACACACCACACACACCGGAGGCTGTGTTGGCGAGGCAGCTAGCCTCTGGGGGTGTGGTGGAGCTTGGCCAGGTTTTGGCAAGCTGACCGCGCCCTGGTGCTGCTAGAGGAGCCCCTCGGAGCGCCAGGAAGCACAGCCAAGTTGCCTGGAATCCCCTTCTGCTCCCATGCCTGCCCAGCAACTACACTGGCCTGGGGGCATGCGGGGGACTCTTTCCTTGGTCTCGTCGTTTATTTGGGGGTACCCCTCGACGCCGACGCCGTGGTGCCGGGCGCGCCCCCACTGCCTTGCTGAGGGAGCGGGCCTCGCTGTTAGGTGCGCTGCTGTGGGGAGAAGGACTTAGGCTCAGGGTGCCAGCGGCCCCAAGGTCCAGGGCGGTCGGCCATCTTTGGTGCTGGGCAGAGGGAGCGAGGGCCCAGGGCGGGGCCCAGGGGCAAAGGGACGGTGGTCGGCGGGAAGGAAGAGAAGGCCCTGCGGGGCTGGAGCGCAGCGCAGGGCTGGTGGGAGAAGGTGTAGGCGTGCCCAGTCACCAGGGGGAGCCTGTTGTCCGGTGGCTTGGGCATCCAGGGCGACCCAAGGGAAAGGCGAGGGGCGGCGGCATGAGGGCCCCAAGGGCAGGAACGAGGGAGGGCACGCATGGGAGGCAGGGTGAACTCCCGCACGCGCTCCCCCCTCCCCATCGCCCCCCAGTCCTCGCCACCTTCGCCCACTCCCTCCCTCCGTAGCGGCTGCCCTCTCTGAGGCCTCAGCCTCCACACCCCGTTCCCATCGCCCCCCAGCGAGCCCCACTGGTTCCTGTGAGGGTGGGCCTTGTGACTTGGAGTTGGAGGAGCTGGATTCGAGCCGCCTGTCGCTGCAGCGGGCGGCTCCAGCGGGCCTATGAACCGCCGTGGGGTGCCCGGGGGTAAGGGGGCAACGGGGCAAGGGATGTTTGGAGGAAGGCTTGCTGGGCAAAGGGGGGCGGTGGAGGCACAGGGAGAAGAAGGGAGGCCGAAGGAGAAAGAAAAAAGCCAAGAAAGTAGCCTCAGAACAAGAGTGCAGGGCACCCGGGAACGGTCTCCCATCCAAGTCCTGAGCGGATCCGACCCTGCTTAGCTTCCAAGAGCAGAAGAGATGCGCTGCCATCAGGCCGCTAGGGCCAAAGGCCTGAGAGGCTGATGCTGCGACTCCCAGCAGACTGCTCTTGGCCTCCGAGCCCCAGCGTGCTCCTCTCGTCAACCCCTCCGCCTGCCCTGGCCTTGGCTCCTGCGTGCCTGCGCGCCTGCCTTGGGGTGAGGCGCCTCCAGCATCTCAGAGTCGCAGAAGTCCCGGCGATCTCCCCAAGTGTCTCTGGACTTCCCAGCCGGACCGCCCCCTCCGCCGCCGCTCCCGCCGCCGTCGCCTCCTCCTACGCCGCCGCCGCCGCCGCCGCCGCCACTGTGGTTTGGAACCCGAGATGCCTAGGGGGGGCGTTCGGTCTTGGAGGCAGGCATGCGGAGTGTTCACAGCGCCCCGAACTCCCCAACCAGAGACCCTGGGCAGCAGTCCACCCCCGTGGCCCCACCCCCGCCAACCTTCCCCTGACAACCCCCCACGCACCCCCCATCACCAGGACAGGACTGAGAGATACGGGAGCCCGGCTGACAGAGACAGACAAACAGACACACAGGGAAAGACAGAGAGGCACACGGAGGGGTAGTCGGAGCGAGAGAGGAAGAGAGAGACACGGGGAGAACGAGGATCCAACACACAGACCCGCACTGAACCCCCGAACAGACAGACAGAGACCCTGACCTGGATGCGGATGGGGACACGGAAAGGGACGGACTCGCCGGTGCACGCAAGGGACCCAGACACACACCACACACACCGGAGGCTGTGTTGGCCAGGCAGCTAGCCTCTGGGGGTGTGGTGGAGCTTGGCCAGGTTTTGGCAAGCTGACCGCGCCCTGGTGCTGCTAGAGGAGCCCCTCGGAGCGCCAGGAAGCACAGCCAAGTTGCCTGGAATCCCCTTCTGCTCCCATGCCTGCCCAGCAACCACACTGGCCTGGGGGCATGCGGGGGACTCTTTCCTTGGTCTCGTCGTTTATTTGGGGGTACCCCTCGACGCCGACGCCGTGGTGCCGGGCGCGCCCCCACTGCCTTGCTGAGGGAGCGGGCCTTGCTGTTAGCTGCGCTGCTGTGGGGAGAAGGACTTCGGCCCAGGGTGCCAGCGGCCCCGAGGGCCAGGGCGGTCGGCCATTTTGGTGCTGGGCAGAGGGAGGGAGGGCCCAGGGCGGGGCCCAGGGGCAAAGGGACGGTGGTCGGCGGGAAGGAAGAGAAGGCCCTGCGGGGCTGGAGCGCAGCCCAGGGCTGGTGGGAGAAGGTGTAGGCGTGCCCAGTCACCAGGGGGAGCCGGTTGTTCGGCGGCTTGGGCATCCAGGGCGGCCCAAGGGAATGGCGAGGGGCGGCGGCATGAGGGCCCCAAGGCCAGGAACCAGGGAGTGCACGCATGGGAGGCAGGGTGAACTCCCGCCCGCGCTCCCCCCGCCCCATCGCCCCCCCAGTCCTCGCCACCTTCGCCCACTCCCTCCCTCCGAAGCGGCAGCCCTCTCTGCCGCCTCAGCCTCCCCACCCCCTTCCCATCGCCCCCCCGCGAGCCCCACTGGTTCCTGTGAGGGTGGGCCTTGTGACTTGGAGTTGGAGGAGCTGGGTTGGAGCCGCCTGTCGCTGCAGCGGGCGGCTCCAGCGGGCCTGTGAACCGCCGTGGGGTGCCCGGGGGTAAGGGGGCAACGGGGCAAGGGATGTTTGGAGGAAGGCTTGCTGGGCAAAGGGGGGCGGTGGAGGCACAGGGAGAAGAAGGGAGGCCGAAGGAGAAAGAAAAAAGCCAAGAAAGTAGCCTCAGAACAAGAGTGCAGGGCACCCGGGAACGGTCTCCCATTCAAGTCCTGAGCGGATCCGACCCTGCTTAGCTTCCAAGAGCAGAAGAGATGCGCTGCCATCAGGCCGCTAGGGCCAGAGGCCTGAGAGGCTGCTGCTGCGACCCACAGCAGACTGCTCTGGGCCTCCGAGCCCCAGCGTGCTCCTCTCGTCAACCCCTCCGCCTGCCCTGGCCTTGGCTCCTGCGTGCCTGCGAGCCTGCCTTGGGGTGAGGCGCCTCCAGCATCTCAGAGTCGCAGAAGTCCCGGCGATCTCCCCAACTGTCTCTGGACTTCCCAGCCGGACCGCCCCCTCCGCCGCCGCTCCCGCCGCCGCCGCCTCCTCCTACGCCGCCGCCGCCGCCGCCACTGCCACTGTGGTTTGGAACCCGAGATGCCTAGGGGGGGCGTTCGGTCTTGGAGGCAGGCATGCGGAGTGTTCACAGCGCCCCGAACTCCCCAACCAGAGACCCTGGGCAGCAGTCCACCCCCGTGGCCCCTCCCCCGCCAACCTTCCCCTGACACCCCCCCCACGCACCCCCCATCACCAGGACAGGACTGAGCGATACGGGAGCCCGGCTGACAGAGACAGACACACAGACACACAGGGAAAGACAGACAGGCACACGGAGGGGTAGTCGGAGCGAGAGAGGAAGAGAGAGACACGGGGAGAACGAGGATCCAACACTCAGACCCGCACTGAACCCCCGAACAGACACACAGAGACCCTGACCTGGATGCGGATGGGGATACGGAAAGGGACGGACTCGCCGGTGCACGCAAGGGACCCAGACACACACCACACACACCGGAGGCTGTGTTGGCGAGGCAGCTAGGCTCTGGGGGTGTGGTGGAGCTTGGCCAGGTTTTGGCAAGCTCACCGCGCCCTGGTGCTGCTAGAGGAGCCCCTCGGAGCGCCAGGAAGCACAGCCAAGTTGCCTGGAATCCCCTTCTGCTCCCATGCCTGCCCAGCAACCACACTGGCCTGGGGGCA
This sequence comes from Mirounga angustirostris, assembly GCF_029215605.1. NCBI lineage: Eukaryota > Metazoa > Chordata > Mammalia > Carnivora > Phocidae > Mirounga > Mirounga angustirostris. The sequence goes on from NW_026991753.1 coordinate 61,254, forward strand.
TGCGGGGGACTCTTTCCTTGGTCTCGTCGTTTATTTGGGGGTACCCCTCGACGCCGACGCCGTGGTGCCGGGCGCGCCCCCACTGCCTTGCTGAGGGAGGGGGCCTTGCTGTTAGCTGCGCTGCTGTGGGGAGAAAGACTTCGGCCCAGGGTGCCAGCGGCCCCGAGGGCCAGGGCGGTCGGCCATCTTTGGTGCTGGGCAGAGGGAGGGAGGGCCCAGGGCGGGGCCCAGGGGCAAAGGGACGGTGGTCGGCGGGAAGGAAGAGAAGGCCCTGCGGAGCTGGAGTGCAGCCCAGGGCTGGTGGGAGAAGGTGTAGGCGTGCCCAGTCACCAGGGGGAGCCGGTTGTCCGGCGGCTTGGGCATCCAGGGCGGCCCAAGGGAATGGCGAGGGGCGGCGGCATGAGGGCCCCAAGGCCAGGAACCAGGGAGTGCACGCATGGGAGGCAGGGTCAACTCCCGCACGCCCTCCCCCGGCCCCAACGCCCCCCCAGTCCTCGCCACCTTCGCCCACTCCCTCCCTCCGTTGCGGCTGTCCTCTCTGCTGCCTCAACCTCCCCACCCCGTTCCCATCGCCGCCCAGCGAGCCCCACTGGTTCCTGTGAGGGTGGGCCTTGTTGCTTGGAGTTGGAGGAGCTGGGTTGGAGCCGCCAGTCCCTGCAGCGGGCGGCTCCAGCGGGCCTGTGAATCGCCGTGGGGTGCCCGGGAGTAAGGGGGCAGCGGAGCAAGGGATGTTTGGAGGAAGGCTTGCTGGGCAAAGGGGGGCGGTGGAGGCACAGGGAGAAGAAGGGAGGCCGAAGGAGAAAGAAAAAAGCCAAGAAAGTAGCCTCAGAACCAGAGTCCAGGGCACCCGGGAACGGTCTCCCATCCAAGTCCTGAGCGGATCCGACCCTGCTTAGCTTCCAAGAGCAGAAGAGATGCGCTGCCATCAGGCCGCTAGGGCCAGAGGCCTGAGGGGCTGCTGCTGCGACCCACAGCAGACTGCTCTGGGCCTCCGAGCCCCAGCGTGCTCCTCTCGTCAACCCCTCCGCCTGCCCTGGCCTTGGCTCCTGCGTGCCTGCGAGCCTGCCTTGGGGTGAGGCGCCTCCAGCATCTCAGAGTCCCAGAAGTCCCGGCGATCTCCCCAACTGTCTCTGGACTTCCCAGCCGGACCGCCCCCTCCGCCGCCGCTCCCGCCGCCGCCGCCTCCTCCTACGCCGCCGCCGCCGCCGCCACTGCCACTGTGGTTTGGAACCCGAGATGCCTAGGGGGGGCGTTCGGTCTTGGAGGCAGGCATGCGGAGTGTTCACAGCGCCCCGAACTCCCCAACCAGAGACCCTGGGCAGCAGTCCACCCCCGTGGCCCCTCCCCCGCCAACCTTCCCCTGACACCCCCCCCACGCACCCCCCATCACCAGGACAGGACTGAGCGATACGGGAGCCCGGCTGACAGAGACAGACACACAGACACACAGGGAAAGACAGACAGGCACACGGAGGGGTAGTCGGAGCGAGAGAGGAAGAGAGAGACACGGGGAGAACGAGGATCCAACACTCAGACCCGCACTGAACCCCCGAACAGACACACAGAGACCCTGACCTGGATGCGGATGGGGATACGGAAAGGGACGGACTCGCCGGTGCACGCAAGGGACCCAGACACACACCACACACACCGGAGGCTGTGTTGGCGAGGCAGCTAGGCTCTGGGGGTGTGGTGGAGCTTGGCCAGGTTTTGGCAAGCTCACCGCGCCCTGGTGCTGCTAGAGGAGCCCCTCGGAGCGCCAGGAAGCACAGCCAAGTTGCCTGGAATCCCCTTCTGCTCCCATGCCTGCCCAGCAACCACACTGGCCTGGGGGCATGCGGGGGACTCTTTCCTTGGTCTCGTCGTTTATTTGGGGGTACCCCTCGACGCCGACGCCGTGGTGCCGGGCGCGCCCCCACTGCCTTGCTGAGGGAGGGGGCCTTGCTGTTAGCTGCGCTGCTGTGGGGAGAAAGACTTCGGCCCAGGGTGCCAGCGGCCCCGAGGGCCAGGGCGGTCGGCCATCTTTGGTGCTGGGCAGAGGGAGGGAGGGCCCAGGGCGGGGCCCAGGGGCAAAGGGACGGTGGTCGGCGGGAAGGAAGAGAAGGCCCTGCGGAGCTGGAGTGCAGCCCAGGGCTGGTGGGAGAAGGTGTAGGCGTGCCCAGTCACCAGGGGGAGCCGGTTGTCCGGCGGCTTGGGCATCCAGGGCGGCCCAAGGGAATGGCGAGGGGCGGCGGCATGAGGGCCCCAAGGCCAGGAACCAGGGAGTGCACGCATGGGAGGCAGGGTCAACTCCCGCACGCCCTCCCCCCGCCCCAACGCCCCCCCAGTCCTCGCCACCTTCGCCCACTCCCTCCCTCCGTTGCGGCTGTCCTCTCTGCTGCCTCAACCTCCCCACCCCGTTCCCATCGCCGCCCAGCGAGCCCCACTGGTTCCTGTGAGGGTGGGCCTTGTTGCTTGGAGTTGGAGGAGCTGGGTTGGAGCCGCCAGTCCCTGCAGCGGGCGGCTCCAGCGGGCCTGTGAATCGCCGTGGGGTGCCCGGGAGTAAGGGGGCAGCGGAGCAAGGGATGTTTGGAGGAAGGCTTGCTGGGCAAAGGGGGGCGGTGGAGGCACAGGGAGAAGAAGGGAGGCCGAAGGAGAAAGAAAAAAGCCAAGAAAGTAGCCTCAGAACCAGAGTCCAGGGCACCCGGGAACGGTCTCCCATCCAAGTCCTGACCGGATCCGACCCTGCTTAGCTTCCAAGAGCAGAAGAGATGCGCTGCCATCAGGCCACTAGGGCCATAGGCCTGAGAGGCTGCTGCTGCGACCCACATCAGACTGCTCTGGGCCTCCGGGCCCCAGCGTGCTCCTCTTGTCACCCCTCCACCTGCCCTGTGCTTTGCTCCTGCGTGCCTGCGAGCCTGCCTTGGGGTGAGGCGCCTCCAGCATCTCAGAGTCGCAGAAGTCCTGGCGATCTCCCCAAGTGTCTCTGGACTTCCCAGCAGGACCGCCCCCTCCGCCGCCGCTCCCGCCGCCGCCTCCTCCTCCTCCTCCTCCTCCTCCCCCGCCGCCACCGCCGCCTCCGCCGCCGCTGTCGTTTGGAACCCGAGATGCCTAGGGGGGGCGTTCGGTCTTGGAGGCAGGCATGCGGAGTGTTCTCAGCGCCCCCAACTCCCCAACCGCAGCCCTGGGTCTAGCGTGGCAAGCCACCCCGCCTTGCTCAATGGCGGCCCGAAGTCAAGGGCGCCACCAGAGACCCTGGGCAGCAGTCCACCGCCGTGGCCCGTCCCCCTCTATCCTTCCCGTGACACCCCTCCCCCACGAACCCCCCATCACCAGGACAGGACTGAGAGATACGGGAGCCCGGCTGACATAGACAGACACAAAGACACACAGGGAAAGCCAGAGATACGCACGGAGGGGTAGTCGGAGCGAGAGAGGAAGAGAGAGACACGGGGAGACCGAGGATCCAACACACAGACCCGCACTGAACCCCCGAACAGACACACAGAGATCCTGACCTGGATGCGGATGGGGACACGGAAAGGGACAGCCTCGCCGGTGCACGCAAGGGACCCAGACACACACCACACACACCGGAGGCTGTGTTGGCGAGGCAGCTAGCCTCTGGGGGTGTGGTGGAGCTTGGCCAGGTTTTGGCAAGCTGACCGCGCCCTGGTGCTGCTAGAGGAGCCCCTCGGAGCGCCAGGAAGCACAGCCAAGTTGCCTGGAATCCCCTTCTGCTCCCATGCCTGCCCAGCAACTACACTGGCCTGGGGGCATGCGGGGGACTCTTTCCTTGGTCTCGTCGTTTATTTGGGGGTACCCCTCGACGCCGACGCCGTGGTGCCGGGCGCGCCCCCACTGCCTTGCTGAGGGAGCGGGCCTCGCTGTTAGGTGCGCTGCTGTGGGGAGAAGGACTTAGGCTCAGGGTGCCAGCGGCCCCAAGGTCCAGGGCGGTCGGCCATCTTTGGTGCTGGGCAGAGGGAGCGAGGGCCCAGGGCGGGGCCCAGGGGCAAAGGGACGGTGGTCGGCGGGAAGGAAGAGAAGGCCCTGCGGGGCTGGAGCGCAGCGCAGGGCTGGTGGGAGAAGGTGTAGGCGTGCCCAGTCACCAGGGGGAGCCTGTTGTCCGGTGGCTTGGGCATCCAGGGCGACCCAAGGGAAAGGCGAGGGGCGGCGGCATGAGGGCCCCAAGGGCAGGAACGAGGGAGGGCACGCATGGGAGGCAGGGTGAACTCCCGCACGCGCTCCCCCCTCCCCATCGCCCCCCAGTCCTCGCCACCTTCGCCCACTCCCTCCCTCCGTAGCGGCTGCCCTCTCTGAGGCCTCAGCCTCCACACCCCGTTCCCATCGCCCCCCAGCGAGCCCCACTGGTTCCTGTGAGGGTGGGCCTTGTGACTTGGAGTTGGAGGAGCTGGATTCGAGCCGCCTGTCGCTGCAGCGGGCGGCTCCAGCGGGCCTATGAACCGCCGTGGGGTGCCCGGGGGTAAGGGGGCAACGGGGCAAGGGATGTTTGGAGGAAGGCTTGCTGGGCAAAGGGGGGCGGTGGAGGCACAGGGAGAAGAAGGGAGGCCGAAGGAGAAAGAAAAAAGCCAAGAAAGTAGCCTCAGAACAAGAGTGCAGGGCACCCGGGAACGGTCTCCCATCCAAGTCCTGAGCGGATCCGACCCTGCTTAGCTTCCAAGAGCAGAAGAGATGCGCTGCCATCAGGCCGCTAGGGCCAAAGGCCTGAGAGGCTGATGCTGCGACTCCCAGCAGACTGCTCTTGGCCTCCGAGCCCCAGCGTGCTCCTCTCGTCAACCCCTCCGCCTGCCCTGGCCTTGGCTCCTGCGTGCCTGCGCGCCTGCCTTGGGGTGAGGCGCCTCCAGCATCTCAGAGTCGCAGAAGTCCCGGCGATCTCCCCAAGTGTCTCTGGACTTCCCAGCCGGACCGCCCCCTCCGCCGCCGCTCCCGCCGCCGTCGCCTCCTCCTACGCCGCCGCCGCCGCCGCCGCCGCCACTGTGGTTTGGAACCCGAGATGCCTAGGGGGGGCGTTCGGTCTTGGAGGCAGGCATGCGGAGTGTTCACAGCGCCCCGAACTCCCCAACCAGAGACCCTGGGCAGCAGTCCACCCCCGTGGCCCCACCCCCGCCAACCTTCCCCTGACAACCCCCCACGCACCCCCCATCACCAGGACAGGACTGAGAGATACGGGAGCCCGGCTGACAGAGACAGACAAACAGACACACAGGGAAAGACAGAGAGGCACACGGAGGGGTAGTCGGAGCGAGAGAGGAAGAGAGAGACACGGGGAGAACGAGGATCCAACACACAGACCCGCACTGAACCCCCGAACAGACAGACAGAGACCCTGACCTGGATGCGGATGGGGACACGGAAAGGGACGGACTCGCCGGTGCACGCAAGGGACCCAGACACACACCACACACACCGGAGGCTGTGTTGGCCAGGCAGCTAGCCTCTGGGGGTGTGGTGGAGCTTGGCCAGGTTTTGGCAAGCTGACCGCGCCCTGGTGCTGCTAGAGGAGCCCCTCGGAGCGCCAGGAAGCACAGCCAAGTTGCCTGGAATCCCCTTCTGCTCCCATGCCTGCCCAGCAACCACACTGGCCTGGGGGCATGCGGGGGACTCTTTCCTTGGTCTCGTCGTTTATTTGGGGGTACCCCTCGACGCCGACGCCGTGGTGCCGGGCGCGCCCCCACTGCCTTGCTGAGGGAGCGGGCCTTGCTGTTAGCTGCGCTGCTGTGGGGAGAAGGACTTCGGCCCAGGGTGCCAGCGGCCCCGAGGGCCAGGGCGGTCGGCCATTTTGGTGCTGGGCAGAGGGAGGGAGGGCCCAGGGCGGGGCCCAGGGGCAAAGGGACGGTGGTCGGCGGGAAGGAAGAGAAGGCCCTGCGGGGCTGGAGCGCAGCCCAGGGCTGGTGGGAGAAGGTGTAGGCGTGCCCAGTCACCAGGGGGAGCCGGTTGTTCGGCGGCTTGGGCATCCAGGGCGGCCCAAGGGAATGGCGAGGGGCGGCGGCATGAGGGCCCCAAGGCCAGGAACCAGGGAGTGCACGCATGGGAGGCAGGGTGAACTCCCGCCCGCGCTCCCCCCGCCCCATCGCCCCCCCAGTCCTCGCCACCTTCGCCCACTCCCTCCCTCCGAAGCGGCAGCCCTCTCTGCCGCCTCAGCCTCCCCACCCCCTTCCCATCGCCCCCCCGCGAGCCCCACTGGTTCCTGTGAGGGTGGGCCTTGTGACTTGGAGTTGGAGGAGCTGGGTTGGAGCCGCCTGTCGCTGCAGCGGGCGGCTCCAGCGGGCCTGTGAACCGCCGTGGGGTGCCCGGGGGTAAGGGGGCAACGGGGCAAGGGATGTTTGGAGGAAGGCTTGCTGGGCAAAGGGGGGCGGTGGAGGCACAGGGAGAAGAAGGGAGGCCGAAGGAGAAAGAAAAAAGCCAAGAAAGTAGCCTCAGAACAAGAGTGCAGGGCACCCGGGAACGGTCTCCCATTCAAGTCCTGAGCGGATCCGACCCTGCTTAGCTTCCAAGAGCAGAAGAGATGCGCTGCCATCAGGCCGCTAGGGCCAGAGGCCTGAGAGGCTGCTGCTGCGACCCACAGCAGACTGCTCTGGGCCTCCGAGCCCCAGCGTGCTCCTCTCGTCAACCCCTCCGCCTGCCCTGGCCTTGGCTCCTGCGTGCCTGCGAGCCTGCCTTGGGGTGAGGCGCCTCCAGCATCTCAGAGTCGCAGAAGTCCCGGCGATCTCCCCAACTGTCTCTGGACTTCCCAGCCGGACCGCCCCCTCCGCCGCCGCTCCCGCCGCCGCCGCCTCCTCCTACGCCGCCGCCGCCGCCGCCACTGCCACTGTGGTTTGGAACCCGAGATGCCTAGGGGGGGCGTTCGGTCTTGGAGGCAGGCATGCGGAGTGTTCACAGCGCCCCGAACTCCCCAACCAGAGACCCTGGGCAGCAGTCCACCCCCGTGGCCCCTCCCCCGCCAACCTTCCCCTGACACCCCCCCCACGCACCCCCCATCACCAGGACAGGACTGAGCGATACGGGAGCCCGGCTGACAGAGACAGACACACAGACACACAGGGAAAGACAGACAGGCACACGGAGGGGTAGTCGGAGCGAGAGAGGAAGAGAGAGACACGGGGAGAACGAGGATCCAACACTCAGACCCGCACTGAACCCCCGAACAGACACACAGAGACCCTGACCTGGATGCGGATGGGGATACGGAAAGGGACGGACTCGCCGGTGCACGCAAGGGACCCAGACACACACCACACACACCGGAGGCTGTGTTGGCGAGGCAGCTAGGCTCTGGGGGTGTGGTGGAGCTTGGCCAGGTTTTGGCAAGCTCACCGCGCCCTGGTGCTGCTAGAGGAGCCCCTCGGAGCGCCAGGAAGCACAGCCAAGTTGCCTGGAATCCCCTTCTGCTCCCATGCCTGCCCAGCAACCACACTGGCCTGGGGGCATGCGGGGGACTCTTTCCTTGGTCTCGTCGTTTATTTGGGGGTACCCCTCGACGCCGACGCCGTGGTGCCGGGCGCGCCCCCACTGCCTTGCTGAGGGAGGGGGCCTTGCTGTTAGCTGCGCTGCTGTGGGGAGAAAGACTTCGGCCCAGGGTGCCAGCGGCCCCGAGGGCCAGGGCGGTCGGCCATCTTTGGTGCTGGGCAGAGGGAGGGAGGGCCCAGGGCGGGGCCCAGGGGCAAAGGGACGGTGGTCGGCGGGAAGGAAGAGAAGGCCCTGCGGAGCTGGAGTGCAGCCCAGGGCTGGTGGGAGAAGGTGTAGGCGTGCCCAGTCACCAGGGGGAGCCGGTTGTCCGGCGGCTTGGGCATCCAGGGCGGCCCAAGGGAATGGCGAGGGGCGGCGGCATGAGGGCCCCAAGGCCAGGAACCAGGGAGTGCACGCATGGGAGGCAGGGTCAACTCCCGCACGCCCTCCCCCGGCCCCAACGCCCCCCCAGTCCTCGCCACCTTCGCCCACTCCCTCCCTCCGTTGCGGCTGTCCTCTCTGCTGCCTCAACCTCCCCACCCCGTTCCCATCGCCGCCCAGCGAGCCCCACTGGTTCCTGTGAGGGTGGGCCTTGTTGCTTGGAGTTGGAGGAGCTGGGTTGGAGCCGCCAGTCCCTGCAGCGGGCGGCTCCAGCGGGCCTGTGAATCGCCGTGGGGTGCCCGGGAGTAAGGGGGCAGCGGAGCAAGGGATGTTTGGAGGAAGGCTTGCTGGGCAAAGGGGGGCGGTGGAGGCACAGGGAGAAGAAGGGAGGCCGAAGGAGAAAGAAAAAAGCCAAGAAAGTAGCCTCAGAACCAGAGTCCAGGGCACCCGGGAACGGTCTCCCATCCAAGTCCTGACCGGATCCGACCCTGCTTAGCTTCCAAGAGCAGAAGAGATGCGCTGCCATCAGGCCACTAGGGCCATAGGCCTGAGAGGCTGCTGCTGCGACCCACATCAGACTGCTCTGGGCCTCCGGGCCCCAGCGTGCTCCTCTTGTCACCCCTCCACCTGCCCTGTGCTTTGCTCCTGCGTGCCTGCGAGCCTGCCTTGGGGTGAGGCGCCTCCAGCATCTCAGAGTCGCAGAAGTCCTGGCGATCTCCCCAAGTGTCTCTGGACTTCCCAGCAGGACCGCCCCCTCCGCCGCCGCTCCCGCCGCCGCCTCCTCCTCCTCCTCCTCCTCCTCCCCCGCCGCCACCGCCGCCTCCGCCGCCGCTGTCGTTTGGAACCCGAGATGCCTAGGGGGGGCGTTCGGTCTTGGAGGCAGGCATGCGGAGTGTTCTCAGCGCCCCCAACTCCCCAACCGCAGCCCTGGGTCTAGCGTGGCAAGCCACCCCGCCTTGCTCAATGGCGGCCCGAAGTCAAGGGCGCCACCAGAGACCCTGGGCAGCAGTCCACCGCCGTGGCCCGTCCCCCTCTATCCTTCCCGTGACACCCCTCCCCCACGAACCCCCCATCACCAGGACAGGACTGAGAGATACGGGAGCCCGGCTGACATAGACAGACACAAAGACACACAGGGAAAGCCAGAGATACGCACGGAGGGGTAGTCGGAGCGAGAGAGGAAGAGAGAGACACGGGGAGACCGAGGATCCAACACACAGACCCGCACTGAACCCCCGAACAGACACACAGAGATCCTGACCTGGATGCGGATGGGGACACGGAAAGGGACAGCCTCGCCGGTGCACGCAAGGGACCCAGACACACACCACACACACCGGAGGCTGTGTTGGCGAGGCAGCTAGCCTCTGGGGGTGTGGTGGAGCTTGGCCAGGTTTTGGCAAGCTGACCGCGCCCTGGTGCTGCTAGAGGAGCCCCTCGGAGCGCCAGGAAGCACAGCCAAGTTGCCTGGAATCCCCTTCTGCTCCCATGCCTGCCCAGCAACTACACTGGCCTGGGGGCATGCGGGGGACTCTTTCCTTGGTCTCGTCGTTTATTTGGGGGTACCCCTCGACGCCGACGCCGTGGTGCCGGGCGCGCCCCCACTGCCTTGCTGAGGGAGCGGGCCTCGCTGTTAGGTGCGCTGCTGTGGGGAGAAGGACTTAGGCTCAGGGTGCCAGCGGCCCCAAGGTCCAGGGCGGTCGGCCATCTTTGGTGCTGGGCAGAGGGAGCGAGGGCCCAGGGCGGGGCCCAGGGGCAAAGGGACGGTGGTCGGCGGGAAGGAAGAGAAGGCCCTGCGGGGCTGGAGCGCAGCGCAGGGCTGGTGGGAGAAGGTGTAGGCGTGCCCAGTCACCAGGGGGAGCCTGTTGTCCGGTGGCTTGGGCATCCAGGGCGACCCAAGGGAAAGGCGAGGGGCGGCGGCATGAGGGCCCCAAGGGCAGGAACGAGGGAGGGCACGCATGGGAGGCAGGGTGAACTCCCGCACGCGCTCCCCCCTCCCCATCGCCCCCCAGTCCTCGCCACCTTCGCCCACTCCCTCCCTCCGTAGCGGCTGCCCTCTCTGAGGCCTCAGCCTCCACACCCCGTTCCCATCGCCCCCCAGCGAGCCCCACTGGTTCCTGTGAGGGTGGGCCTTGTGACTTGGAGTTGGAGGAGCTGGATTCGAGCCGCCTGTCGCTGCAGCGGGCGGCTACAGCGGGCCTATGAACCGCCGTGGGGTGCCCGGGGGTAAGGGGGCAACGGGGCAAGGGATGTTTGGAGGAAGGCTTGCTGGGCAAAGGGGGGCGGTGGAGGCACAGGGAGAAGAAGGGAGGCCGAAGGAGAAAGAAAAAAGCCAAGAAAGTAGCCTCAGAACAAGAGTGCAGGGCACCCGAAAACGGTCTCCCATCCAAGTCCTGAGCGGATCCGACCCTGCTTAGCTTCCAAGAGCAGAAGAGATGCGCTGCCATCAGGCCGCTAGGGCCAAAGGCCTGAGAGGCTGATGCTGCGACTCCCAGCAGACTGCTCTTGGCCTCCGAGCCCCAGCGTGCTCCTCTCGTCAACCCCTCCGCCTGCCCTGGCCTTGGCTCCTGCGTGCCTGCGCGCCTGCCTTGGGGTGAGGCGCCTCCAGCATCTCAGAGTCGCAGAAGTCCCGGCGATCTCCCCAAGTGTCTCTGGACTTCCCAGCCGGACCGCCCCCTCCGCCGCCGCTCCCGCCGCCGTCGCCTCCTCCTACGCCGCCGCCGCCGCCGCCGCCGCCACTGTGGTTTGGAACCCGAGATGCCTAGGGGGGGCGTTCGGTCTTGGAGGCAGGCATGCGGAGTGTTCACAGCGCCCCGAACTCCCCAACCAGAGACCCTGGGCAGCAGTCCACCCCCGTGGCCCCACCCCCGCCAACCTTCCCCTGACAACCCCCCACGCACCCCCCATCACCAGGACAGGACTGAGAGATACGGGAGCCCGGCTGACAGAGACAGACACACAGACACACAGGGAAAGACAGAGAGGCACACGGAGGGGTAGTCGGAGCGAGAGAGGAAGAGAGAGACACGGGGAGAACGAGGATCCAACACACAGACCCGCACTGAACCCCCGAACAGACAGACAGAGACCCTGACCTGGATGCGGATGGGGACACGGAAAGGGACGGACTCGCCGGTGCACGCAAGGGACCCAGACACACACCACACACACCGGAGGCTGTGTTGGCCAGGCAGCTAGCCTCTGGGGGTGTGGTGGAGCTTGGCCAGGTTTTGGCAAGCTGACCGCGCCCTGGTGCTGCTAGAGGAGCCCCTCGGAGCGCCAGGAAGCACAGCCAAGTTGCCTGGAATCCCCTTCTGCTCCCATGCCTGCCCAGCAACCACACTGGCCTGGGGGCATGCGGGGGACTCTTTCCTTGGTCTCGTCGTTTATTTGGGGGTACCCCTCGACGCCGACGCCGTGGTGCCGGGCGCGCCCCCACTGCCTTGCTGAGGGAGCGGGCCTTGCTGTTAGCTGCGCTGCTGTGGGGAGAAGGACTTCGGCCCAGGGTGCCAGCGGCCCCGAGGGCCAGGGCGGTCGGCCATCTTTGGTGCTGGGCAGAGGGAGGGAGGGCCCAGGGCGGGGCCCAGGGGCAAAGGGACGGTGGTCAGCGGGAAGGAAGAGAAGGCCCTGCGGAGCTGGAGTGCAGCCCAGGGCTGGTGGGAGAAGGTGTAGGCGTGCCCAGTCACCAGGGGGAGCCGGTTGTCCGGCGGCTTGGGCATCCAGGGCGGCCCAAGGGAATGGCGAGGGGCGGCGGCATGAGGGCCCCAAGGCCAGGAACCAGGGAGTGCACGCATGGGAGGCAGGGTCAACTCCCGCACGCCCTCCCCCCGCCCCAACGCCCCCCCAGTCCTCGCCACCTTCGCCCACTCCCTCCCTCCGTTGCGGCTGTCCTCTCTGCTGCCTCAACCTCCCCACCCCGTTCCCATCGCCGCCCAGCGAGCCCCACTGGTTCCTGTGAGGGTGGGCCTTGTTGCTTGGAGTTGGAGGAGCTGGGTTGGAGCCGCCAGTCCCTGCAGCGGGCGGCTCCAGCGGGCCTGTGAATCGCCGTGGGGTGCCCGGGAGTAAGGGGGCAGCGGAGCAAGGGATGTTTGGAGGAAGGCTTGCTGGGCAAAGGGGGGCGGTGGAGGCACAGGGAGAAGAAGGGAGGCCGAAGGAGAAAGAAAAAAGCCAAGAAAGTAGCCTCAGAACCAGAGTCCAGGGCACCCGGGAACGGTCTCCCATCCAAGTCCTGAGCGGATCCGACCCTGCTTAGCTTCCAAGAGCAGAAGAGATGCGCTGCCATCAGGCCGCTAGGGCCAGAGGCCTGAGGGGCTGCTGCTGCGACCCACAGCAGACTGCTCTGGGCCTCCGAGCCCCAGCGTGCTCCTCTCGTCAACCCCTCCGCCTGCCCTGGCCTTGGCTCCTGCGTGCCTGCGAGCCTGCCTTGGGGTGAGGCGCCTCCAGCATCTCAGAGTCCCAGAAGTCCCGGCGATCTCCCCAACTGTCTCTGGACTTCCCAGCCGGACCGCCCCCTCCGCCGCCGCTCCCGCCGCCGCCGCCTCCTCCTACGCCGCCGCCGCCGCCGCCACTGCCACTGTGGTTTGGAACCCGAGATGCCTAGGGGGGGCGTTCGGTCTTGGAGGCAGGCATGCGGAGTGTTCACAGCGCCCCGAACTCCCCAACCAGAGACCCTGGGCAGCAGTCCACCCCCGTGGCCCCTCCCCCGCCAACCTTCCCCTGACACCCCCCCCACGCACCCCCCATCACCAGGACAGGACTGAGCGATACGGGAGCCCGGCTGACAGAGACAGACACACAGACACACAGGGAAAGACAGACAGGCACACGGAGGGGTAGTCGGAGCGAGAGAGGAAGAGAGAGACACGGGGAGAACGAGGATCCAACACTCAGACCCGCACTGAACCCCCGAACAGACACACAGAGACCCTGACCTGGATGCGGATGGGGATACGGAAAGGGACGGACTCGCCGGTGCACGCAAGGGACCCAGACACACACCACACACACCGGAGGCTGTGTTGGCGAGGCAGCTAGGCTCTGGGGGTGTGGTGGAGCTTGGCCAGGTTTTGGCAAGCTCACCGCGCCCTGGTGCTGCTAGAGGAGCCCCTCGGAGCGCCAGGAAGCACAGCCAAGTTGCCTGGAATCCCCTTCTGCTCCCATGCCTGCCCAGCAACCACACTGGCCTGGGGGCATGCGGGGGACTCTTTCCTTGGTCTCGTCGTTTATTTGGGGGTACCCCTCGACGCCGACGCCGTGGTGCCGGGCGCGCCCCCACTGCCTTGCTGAGGGAGGGGGCCTTGCTGTTAGCTGCGCTGCTGTGGGGAGAAAGACTTCGGCCCAGGGTGCCAGCGGCCCCGAGGGCCAGGGCGGTCGGCCATCTTTGGTGCTGGGCAGAGGGAGGGAGGGCCCAGGGCGGGGCCCAGGGGCAAAGGGACGGTGGTCGGCGGGAAGGAAGAGAAGGCCCTGCGGAGCTGGAGTGCAGCCCAGGGCTGGTGGGAGAAGGTGTAGGCGTGCCCAGTCACCAGGGGGAGCCGGTTGTCCGGCGGCTTGGGCATCCAGGGCGGCCCAAGGGAATGGCGAGGGGCGGCGGCATGAGGGCCCCAAGGCCAGGAACCAGGGAGTGCACGCATGGGAGGCAGGGTCAACTCCCGCACGCCCTCCCCCCGCCCCAACGCCCCCCCAGTCCTCGCCACCTTCGCCCACTCCCTCCCTCCGTTGCGGCTGTCCTCTCTGCTGCCTCAACCTCCCCACCCCGTTCCCATCGCCGCCCAGCGAGCCCCACTGGTTCCTGTGAGGGTGGGCCTTGTTGCTTGGAGTTGGAGGAGCTGGGTTGGAGCCGCCAGTCCCTGCAGCGGGCGGCTCCAGCGGGCCTGTGAATCGCCGTGGGGTGCCCGGGAGTAAGGGGGCAGCGGAGCAAGGGATGTTTGGAGGAAGGCTTGCTGGGCAAAGGGGGGCGGTGGAGGCACAGGGAGAAGAAGGGAGGCCGAAGGAGAAAGAAAAAAGCCAAGAAAGTAGCCTCAGAACCAGAGTCCAGGGCACCCGGGAACGGTCTCCCATCCAAGTCCTGACCGGATCCGACCCTGCTTAGCTTCCAAGAGCAGAAGAGATGCGCTGCCATCAGGCCACTAGGGCCATAGGCCTGAGAGGCTGCTGCTGCGACCCACATCAGACTGCTCTGGGCCTCCGGGCCCCAGCGTGCTCCTCTTGTCACCCCTCCACCTGCCCTGTGCTTTGCTCCTGCGTGCCTGCGAGCCTGCCTTGGGGTGAGGCGCCTCCAGCATCTCAGAGTCGCAGAAGTCCTGGCGATCTCCCCAAGTGTCTCTGGACTTCCCAGCAGGACCGCCCCCTCCGCCGCCGCTCCCGCCGCCGCCTCCTCCTCCTCCTCCTCCTCCTCCCCCGCCGCCACCGCCGCCTCCGCCGCCGCTGTCGTTTGGAACCCGAGATGCCTAGGGGGGGCGTTCGGTCTTGGAGGCAGGCATGCGGAGTGTTCTCAGCGCCCCCAACTCCCCAACCGCAGCCCTGGGTCTAGCGTGGCAAGCCACCCCGCCTTGCTCAATGGCGGCCCGAAGTCAAGGGCGCCACCAGAGACCCTGGGCAGCAGTCCACCGCCGTGGCCCGTCCCCCTCTATCCTTCCCGTGACACCCCTCCCCCACGAACCCCCCATCACCAGGACAGGACTGAGAGATACGGGAGCCCGGCTGACATAGACAGACACAAAGACACACAGGGAAAGCCAGAGATACGCACGGAGGGGTAGTCGGAGCGAGAGAGGAAGAGAGAGACACGGGGAGACCGAGGATCCAACACACAGACCCGCACTGAACCCCCGAACAGACACACAGAGATCCTGACCTGGATGCGGATGGGGACACGGAAAGGGACAGCCTCGCCGGTGCACGCAAGGGACCCAGACACACACCACACACACCGGAGGCTGTGTTGGCGAGGCAGCTAGCCTCTGGGGGTGTGGTGGAGCTTGGCCAGGTTTTGGCAAGCTGACCGCGCCCTGGTGCTGCTAGAGGAGCCCCTCGGAGCGCCAGGAAGCACAGCCAAGTTGCCTGGAATCCCCTTCTGCTCCCATGCCTGCCCAGCAACTACACTGGCCTGGGGGCATGCGGGGGACTCTTTCCTTGGTCTCGTCGTTTATTTGGGGGTACCCCTCGACGCCGACGCCGTGGTGCCGGGCGCGCCCCCACTGCCTTGCTGAGGGAGCGGGCCTCGCTGTTAGGTGCGCTGCTGTGGGGAGAAGGACTTAGGCTCAGGGTGCCAGCGGCCCCAAGGTCCAGGGCGGTCGGCCATCTTTGGTGCTGGGCAGAGGGAGCGAGGGCCCAGGGCGGGGCCCAGGGGCAAAGGGACGGTGGTCGGCGGGAAGGAAGAGAAGGCCCTGCGGGGCTGGAGCGCAGCGCAGGGCTGGTGGGAGAAGGTGTAGGCGTGCCCAGTCACCAGGGGGAGCCTGTTGTCCGGTGGCTTGGGCATCCAGGGCGACCCAAGGGAAAGGCGAGGGGCGGCGGCATGAGGGCCCCAAGGGCAGGAACGAGGGAGGGCACGCATGGGAGGCAGGGTGAACTCCCGCACGCGCTCCCCCCTCCCCATCGCCCCCCAGTCCTCGCCACCTTCGCCCACTCCCTCCCTCCGTAGCGGCTGCCCTCTCTGAGGCCTCAGCCTCCACACCCCGTTCCCATCGCCCCCCAGCGAGCCCCACTGGTTCCTGTGAGGGTGGGCCTTGTGACTTGGAGTTGGAGGAGCTGGATTCGAGCCGCCTGTCGCTGCAGCGGGCGGCTCCAGCGGGCCTATGAACCGCCGTGGGGTGCCCGGGGGTAAGGGGGCAACGGGGCAAGGGATGTTTGGAGGAAGGCTTGCTGGGCAAAGGGGGGCGGTGGAGGCACAGGGAGAAGAAGGGAGGCCGAAGGAGAAAGAAAAAAGCCAAGAAAGTAGCCTCAGAACAAGAGTGCAGGGCACCCGGGAACGGTCTCCCATCCAAGTCCTGAGCGGATCCGACCCTGCTTAGCTTCCAAGAGCAGAAGAGATGCGCTGCCATCAGGCCGCTAGGGCCAAAGGCCTGAGAGGCTGATGCTGCGACTCCCAGCAGACTGCTCTTGGCCTCCGAGCCCCAGCGTGCTCCTCTCGTCAACCCCTCCGCCTGCCCTGGCCTTGGCTCCTGCGTGCCTGCGCGCCTGCCTTGGGGTGAGGCGCCTCCAGCATCTCAGAGTCGCAGAAGTCCCGGCGATCTCCCCAAGTGTCTCTGGACTTCCCAGCCGGACCGCCCCCTCCGCCGCCGCTCCCGCCGCCGTCGCCTCCTCCTACGCCGCCGCCGCCGCCGCCGCCGCCACTGTGGTTTGGAACCCGAGATGCCTAGGGGGGGCGTTCGGTCTTGGAGGCAGGCATGCGGAGTGTTCACAGCGCCCCGAACTCCCCAACCAGAGACCCTGGGCAGCAGTCCACCCCCGTGGCCCCACCCCCGCCAACCTTCCCCTGACAACCCCCCACGCACCCCCCATCACCAGGACAGGACTGAGAGATACGGGAGCCCGGCTGACAGAGACAGACAAACAGACACACAGGGAAAGACAGAGAGGCACACGGAGGGGTAGTCGGAGCGAGAGAGGAAGAGAGAGACACGGGGAGAACGAGGATCCAACACACAGACCCGCACTGAACCCCCGAACAGACAGACAGAGACCCTGACCTGGATGCGGATGGGGACACGGAAAGGGACGGACTCGCCGGTGCACGCAAGGGACCCAGACACACACCACACACACCGGAGGCTGTGTTGGCCAGGCAGCTAGCCTCTGGGGGTGTGGTGGAGCTTGGCCAGGTTTTGGCAAGCTGACCGCGCCCTGGTGCTGCTAGAGGAGCCCCTCGGAGCGCCAGGAAGCACAGCCAAGTTGCCTGGAATCCCCTTCTGCTCCCATGCCTGCCCAGCAACCACACTGGCCTGGGGGCATGCGGGGGACTCTTTCCTTGGTCTCGTCGTTTATTTGGGGGTACCCCTCGACGCCGACGCCGTGGTGCCGGGCGCGCCCCCACTGCCTTGCTGAGGGAGCGGGCCTTGCTGTTAGCTGCGCTGCTGTGGGGAGAAGGACTTCGGCCCAGGGTGCCAGCGGCCCCGAGGGCCAGGGCGGTCGGCCATTTTGGTGCTGGGCAGAGGGAGGGAGGGCCCAGGGCGGGGCCCAGGGGCAAAGGGACGGTGGTCGGCGGGAAGGAAGAGAAGGCCCTGCGGGGCTGGAGCGCAGCCCAGGGCTGGTGGGAGAAGGTGTAGGCGTGCCCAGTCACCAGGGGGAGCCGGTTGTTCGGCGGCTTGGGCATCCAGGGCGGCCCAAGGGAATGGCGAGGGGCGGCGGCATGAGGGCCCCAAGGCCAGGAACCAGGGAGTGCACGCATGGGAGGCAGGGTGAACTCCCGCCCGCGCTCCCCCCGCCCCATCGCCCCCCCAGTCCTCGCCACCTTCGCCCACTCCCTCCCTCCGAAGCGGCAGCCCTCTCTGCCGCCTCAGCCTCCCCACCCCCTTCCCATCGCCCCCCCGCGAGCCCCACTGGTTCC
This sequence comes from Mirounga angustirostris, assembly GCF_029215605.1. Classification (NCBI taxonomy): domain Eukaryota; kingdom Metazoa; phylum Chordata; class Mammalia; order Carnivora; family Phocidae; genus Mirounga; species Mirounga angustirostris. The sequence continues at coordinate 78,625 of NW_026991753.1, forward strand.
TGTGAGGGTGGGCCTTGTGACTTGGAGTTGGAGGAGCTGGGTTGGAGCCGCCTGTCGCTGCAGCGGGCGGCTCCAGCGGGCCTGTGAACCGCCGTGGGGTGCCCGGGGGTAAGGGGGCAACGGGGCAAGGGATGTTTGGAGGAAGGCTTGCTGGGCAAAGGGGGGCGGTGGAGGCACAGGGAGAAGAAGGGAGGCCGAAGGAGAAAGAAAAAAGCCAAGAAAGTAGCCTCAGAACAAGAGTGCAGGGCACCCGGGAACGGTCTCCCATTCAAGTCCTGAGCGGATCCGACCCTGCTTAGCTTCCAAGAGCAGAAGAGATGCGCTGCCATCAGGCCGCTAGGGCCAGAGGCCTGAGAGGCTGCTGCTGCGACCCACAGCAGACTGCTCTGGGCCTCCGAGCCCCAGCGTGCTCCTCTCGTCAACCCCTCCGCCTGCCCTGGCCTTGGCTCCTGCGTGCCTGCGAGCCTGCCTTGGGGTGAGGCGCCTCCAGCATCTCAGAGTCGCAGAAGTCCCGGCGATCTCCCCAACTGTCTCTGGACTTCCCAGCCGGACCGCCCCCTCCGCCGCCGCTCCCGCCGCCGCCGCCTCCTCCTACGCCGCCGCCGCCGCCGCCACTGCCACTGTGGTTTGGAACCCGAGATGCCTAGGGGGGGCGTTCGGTCTTGGAGGCAGGCATGCGGAGTGTTCACAGCGCCCCGAACTCCCCAACCAGAGACCCTGGGCAGCAGTCCACCCCCGTGGCCCCTCCCCCGCCAACCTTCCCCTGACACCCCCCCCACGCACCCCCCATCACCAGGACAGGACTGAGCGATACGGGAGCCCGGCTGACAGAGACAGACACACAGACACACAGGGAAAGACAGACAGGCACACGGAGGGGTAGTCGGAGCGAGAGAGGAAGAGAGAGACACGGGGAGAACGAGGATCCAACACTCAGACCCGCACTGAACCCCCGAACAGACACACAGAGACCCTGACCTGGATGCGGATGGGGATACGGAAAGGGACGGACTCGCCGGTGCACGCAAGGGACCCAGACACACACCACACACACCGGAGGCTGTGTTGGCGAGGCAGCTAGGCTCTGGGGGTGTGGTGGAGCTTGGCCAGGTTTTGGCAAGCTCACCGCGCCCTGGTGCTGCTAGAGGAGCCCCTCGGAGCGCCAGGAAGCACAGCCAAGTTGCCTGGAATCCCCTTCTGCTCCCATGCCTGCCCAGCAACCACACTGGCCTGGGGGCATGCGGGGGACTCTTTCCTTGGTCTCGTCGTTTATTTGGGGGTACCCCTCGACGCCGACGCCGTGGTGCCGGGCGCGCCCCCACTGCCTTGCTGAGGGAGGGGGCCTTGCTGTTAGCTGCGCTGCTGTGGGGAGAAAGACTTCGGCCCAGGGTGCCAGCGGCCCCGAGGGCCAGGGCGGTCGGCCATCTTTGGTGCTGGGCAGAGGGAGGGAGGGCCCAGGGCGGGGCCCAGGGGCAAAGGGACGGTGGTCGGCGGGAAGGAAGAGAAGGCCCTGCGGAGCTGGAGTGCAGCCCAGGGCTGGTGGGAGAAGGTGTAGGCGTGCCCAGTCACCAGGGGGAGCCGGTTGTCCGGCGGCTTGGGCATCCAGGGCGGCCCAAGGGAATGGCGAGGGGCGGCGGCATGAGGGCCCCAAGGCCAGGAACCAGGGAGTGCACGCATGGGAGGCAGGGTCAACTCCCGCACGCCCTCCCCCGGCCCCAACGCCCCCCCAGTCCTCGCCACCTTCGCCCACTCCCTCCCTCCGTTGCGGCTGTCCTCTCTGCTGCCTCAACCTCCCCACCCCGTTCCCATCGCCGCCCAGCGAGCCCCACTGGTTCCTGTGAGGGTGGGCCTTGTTGCTTGGAGTTGGAGGAGCTGGGTTGGAGCCGCCAGTCCCTGCAGCGGGCGGCTCCAGCGGGCCTGTGAATCGCCGTGGGGTGCCCGGGAGTAAGGGGGCAGCGGAGCAAGGGATGTTTGGAGGAAGGCTTGCTGGGCAAAGGGGGGCGGTGGAGGCACAGGGAGAAGAAGGGAGGCCGAAGGAGAAAGAAAAAAGCCAAGAAAGTAGCCTCAGAACCAGAGTCCAGGGCACCCGGGAACGGTCTCCCATCCAAGTCCTGAGCGGATCCGACCCTGCTTAGCTTCCAAGAGCAGAAGAGATGCGCTGCCATCAGGCCGCTAGGGCCAGAGGCCTGAGGGGCTGCTGCTGCGACCCACAGCAGACTGCTCTGGGCCTCCGAGCCCCAGCGTGCTCCTCTCGTCAACCCCTCCGCCTGCCCTGGCCTTGGCTCCTGCGTGCCTGCGAGCCTGCCTTGGGGTGAGGCGCCTCCAGCATCTCAGAGTCCCAGAAGTCCCGGCGATCTCCCCAACTGTCTCTGGACTTCCCAGCCGGACCGCCCCCTCCGCCGCCGCTCCCGCCGCCGCCGCCTCCTCCTACGCCGCCGCCGCCGCCGCCACTGCCACTGTGGTTTGGAACCCGAGATGCCTAGGGGGGGCGTTCGGTCTTGGAGGCAGGCATGCGGAGTGTTCACAGCGCCCCGAACTCCCCAACCAGAGACCCTGGGCAGCAGTCCACCCCCGTGGCCCCTCCCCCGCCAACCTTCCCCTGACACCCCCCCCACGCACCCCCCATCACCAGGACAGGACTGAGCGATACGGGAGCCCGGCTGACAGAGACAGACACACAGACACACAGGGAAAGACAGACAGGCACACGGAGGGGTAGTCGGAGCGAGAGAGGAAGAGAGAGACACGGGGAGAACGAGGATCCAACACTCAGACCCGCACTGAACCCCCGAACAGACACACAGAGACCCTGACCTGGATGCGGATGGGGATACGGAAAGGGACGGACTCGCCGGTGCACGCAAGGGACCCAGACACACACCACACACACCGGAGGCTGTGTTGGCGAGGCAGCTAGGCTCTGGGGGTGTGGTGGAGCTTGGCCAGGTTTTGGCAAGCTCACCGCGCCCTGGTGCTGCTAGAGGAGCCCCTCGGAGCGCCAGGAAGCACAGCCAAGTTGCCTGGAATCCCCTTCTGCTCCCATGCCTGCCCAGCAACCACACTGGCCTGGGGGCATGCGGGGGACTCTTTCCTTGGTCTCGTCGTTTATTTGGGGGTACCCCTCGACGCCGACGCCGTGGTGCCGGGCGCGCCCCCACTGCCTTGCTGAGGGAGGGGGCCTTGCTGTTAGCTGCGCTGCTGTGGGGAGAAAGACTTCGGCCCAGGGTGCCAGCGGCCCCGAGGGCCAGGGCGGTCGGCCATCTTTGGTGCTGGGCAGAGGGAGGGAGGGCCCAGGGCGGGGCCCAGGGGCAAAGGGACGGTGGTCGGCGGGAAGGAAGAGAAGGCCCTGCGGAGCTGGAGTGCAGCCCAGGGCTGGTGGGAGAAGGTGTAGGCGTGCCCAGTCACCAGGGGGAGCCGGTTGTCCGGCGGCTTGGGCATCCAGGGCGGCCCAAGGGAATGGCGAGGGGCGGCGGCATGAGGGCCCCAAGGCCAGGAACCAGGGAGTGCACGCATGGGAGGCAGGGTCAACTCCCGCACGCCCTCCCCCCGCCCCAACGCCCCCCCAGTCCTCGCCACCTTCGCCCACTCCCTCCCTCCGTTGCGGCTGTCCTCTCTGCTGCCTCAACCTCCCCACCCCGTTCCCATCGCCGCCCAGCGAGCCCCACTGGTTCCTGTGAGGGTGGGCCTTGTTGCTTGGAGTTGGAGGAGCTGGGTTGGAGCCGCCAGTCCCTGCAGCGGGCGGCTCCAGCGGGCCTGTGAATCGCCGTGGGGTGCCCGGGAGTAAGGGGGCAGCGGAGCAAGGGATGTTTGGAGGAAGGCTTGCTGGGCAAAGGGGGGCGGTGGAGGCACAGGGAGAAGAAGGGAGGCCGAAGGAGAAAGAAAAAAGCCAAGAAAGTAGCCTCAGAACCAGAGTCCAGGGCACCCGGGAACGGTCTCCCATCCAAGTCCTGACCGGATCCGACCCTGCTTAGCTTCCAAGAGCAGAAGAGATGCGCTGCCATCAGGCCACTAGGGCCATAGGCCTGAGAGGCTGCTGCTGCGACCCACATCAGACTGCTCTGGGCCTCCGGGCCCCAGCGTGCTCCTCTTGTCACCCCTCCACCTGCCCTGTGCTTTGCTCCTGCGTGCCTGCGAGCCTGCCTTGGGGTGAGGCGCCTCCAGCATCTCAGAGTCGCAGAAGTCCTGGCGATCTCCCCAAGTGTCTCTGGACTTCCCAGCAGGACCGCCCCCTCCGCCGCCGCTCCCGCCGCCGCCTCCTCCTCCTCCTCCTCCTCCTCCCCCGCCGCCACCGCCGCCTCCGCCGCCGCTGTCGTTTGGAACCCGAGATGCCTAGGGGGGGCGTTCGGTCTTGGAGGCAGGCATGCGGAGTGTTCTCAGCGCCCCCAACTCCCCAACCGCAGCCCTGGGTCTAGCGTGGCAAGCCACCCCGCCTTGCTCAATGGCGGCCCGAAGTCAAGGGCGCCACCAGAGACCCTGGGCAGCAGTCCACCGCCGTGGCCCGTCCCCCTCTATCCTTCCCGTGACACCCCTCCCCCACGAACCCCCCATCACCAGGACAGGACTGAGAGATACGGGAGCCCGGCTGACATAGACAGACACAAAGACACACAGGGAAAGCCAGAGATACGCACGGAGGGGTAGTCGGAGCGAGAGAGGAAGAGAGAGACACGGGGAGACCGAGGATCCAACACACAGACCCGCACTGAACCCCCGAACAGACACACAGAGATCCTGACCTGGATGCGGATGGGGACACGGAAAGGGACAGCCTCGCCGGTGCACGCAAGGGACCCAGACACACACCACACACACCGGAGGCTGTGTTGGCGAGGCAGCTAGCCTCTGGGGGTGTGGTGGAGCTTGGCCAGGTTTTGGCAAGCTGACCGCGCCCTGGTGCTGCTAGAGGAGCCCCTCGGAGCGCCAGGAAGCACAGCCAAGTTGCCTGGAATCCCCTTCTGCTCCCATGCCTGCCCAGCAACTACACTGGCCTGGGGGCATGCGGGGGACTCTTTCCTTGGTCTCGTCGTTTATTTGGGGGTACCCCTCGACGCCGACGCCGTGGTGCCGGGCGCGCCCCCACTGCCTTGCTGAGGGAGCGGGCCTCGCTGTTAGGTGCGCTGCTGTGGGGAGAAGGACTTAGGCTCAGGGTGCCAGCGGCCCCAAGGTCCAGGGCGGTCGGCCATCTTTGGTGCTGGGCAGAGGGAGCGAGGGCCCAGGGCGGGGCCCAGGGGCAAAGGGACGGTGGTCGGCGGGAAGGAAGAGAAGGCCCTGCGGGGCTGGAGCGCAGCGCAGGGCTGGTGGGAGAAGGTGTAGGCGTGCCCAGTCACCAGGGGGAGCCTGTTGTCCGGTGGCTTGGGCATCCAGGGCGACCCAAGGGAAAGGCGAGGGGCGGCGGCATGAGGGCCCCAAGGGCAGGAACGAGGGAGGGCACGCATGGGAGGCAGGGTGAACTCCCGCACGCGCTCCCCCCTCCCCATCGCCCCCCAGTCCTCGCCACCTTCGCCCACTCCCTCCCTCCGTAGCGGCTGCCCTCTCTGAGGCCTCAGCCTCCACACCCCGTTCCCATCGCCCCCCAGCGAGCCCCACTGGTTCCTGTGAGGGTGGGCCTTGTGACTTGGAGTTGGAGGAGCTGGATTCGAGCCGCCTGTCGCTGCAGCGGGCGGCTCCAGCGGGCCTATGAACCGCCGTGGGGTGCCCGGGGGTAAGGGGGCAACGGGGCAAGGGATGTTTGGAGGAAGGCTTGCTGGGCAAAGGGGGGCGGTGGAGGCACAGGGAGAAGAAGGGAGGCCGAAGGAGAAAGAAAAAAGCCAAGAAAGTAGCCTCAGAACAAGAGTGCAGGGCACCCGGGAACGGTCTCCCATCCAAGTCCTGAGCGGATCCGACCCTGCTTAGCTTCCAAGAGCAGAAGAGATGCGCTGCCATCAGGCCGCTAGGGCCAAAGGCCTGAGAGGCTGATGCTGCGACTCCCAGCAGACTGCTCTTGGCCTCCGAGCCCCAGCGTGCTCCTCTCGTCAACCCCTCCGCCTGCCCTGGCCTTGGCTCCTGCGTGCCTGCGCGCCTGCCTTGGGGTGAGGCGCCTCCAGCATCTCAGAGTCGCAGAAGTCCCGGCGATCTCCCCAAGTGTCTCTGGACTTCCCAGCCGGACCGCCCCCTCCGCCGCCGCTCCCGCCGCCGTCGCCTCCTCCTACGCCGCCGCCGCCGCCGCCGCCGCCACTGTGGTTTGGAACCCGAGATGCCTAGGGGGGGCGTTCGGTCTTGGAGGCAGGCATGCGGAGTGTTCACAGCGCCCCGAACTCCCCAACCAGAGACCCTGGGCAGCAGTCCACCCCCGTGGCCCCACCCCCGCCAACCTTCCCCTGACAACCCCCCACGCACCCCCCATCACCAGGACAGGACTGAGAGATACGGGAGCCCGGCTGACAGAGACAGACAAACAGACACACAGGGAAAGACAGAGAGGCACACGGAGGGGTAGTCGGAGCGAGAGAGGAAGAGAGAGACACGGGGAGAACGAGGATCCAACACACAGACCCGCACTGAACCCCCGAACAGACAGACAGAGACCCTGACCTGGATGCGGATGGGGACACGGAAAGGGACGGACTCGCCGGTGCACGCAAGGGACCCAGACACACACCACACACACCGGAGGCTGTGTTGGCCAGGCAGCTAGCCTCTGGGGGTGTGGTGGAGCTTGGCCAGGTTTTGGCAAGCTGACCGCGCCCTGGTGCTGCTAGAGGAGCCCCTCGGAGCGCCAGGAAGCACAGCCAAGTTGCCTGGAATCCCCTTCTGCTCCCATGCCTGCCCAGCAACCACACTGGCCTGGGGGCATGCGGGGGACTCTTTCCTTGGTCTCGTCGTTTATTTGGGGGTACCCCTCGACGCCGACGCCGTGGTGCCGGGCGCGCCCCCACTGCCTTGCTGAGGGAGCGGGCCTTGCTGTTAGCTGCGCTGCTGTGGGGAGAAGGACTTCGGCCCAGGGTGCCAGCGGCCCCGAGGGCCAGGGCGGTCGGCCATTTTGGTGCTGGGCAGAGGGAGGGAGGGCCCAGGGCGGGGCCCAGGGGCAAAGGGACGGTGGTCGGCGGGAAGGAAGAGAAGGCCCTGCGGGGCTGGAGCGCAGCCCAGGGCTGGTGGGAGAAGGTGTAGGCGTGCCCAGTCACCAGGGGGAGCCGGTTGTTCGGCGGCTTGGGCATCCAGGGCGGCCCAAGGGAATGGCGAGGGGCGGCGGCATGAGGGCCCCAAGGCCAGGAACCAGGGAGTGCACGCATGGGAGGCAGGGTGAACTCCCGCCCGCGCTCCCCCCGCCCCATCGCCCCCCCAGTCCTCGCCACCTTCGCCCACTCCCTCCCTCCGAAGCGGCAGCCCTCTCTGCCGCCTCAGCCTCCCCACCCCCTTCCCATCGCCCCCCCGCGAGCCCCACTGGTTCCTGTGAGGGTGGGCCTTGTGACTTGGAGTTGGAGGAGCTGGGTTGGAGCCGCCTGTCGCTGCAGCGGGCGGCTCCAGCGGGCCTGTGAACCGCCGTGGGGTGCCCGGGGGTAAGGGGGCAACGGGGCAAGGGATGTTTGGAGGAAGGCTTGCTGGGCAAAGGGGGGCGGTGGAGGCACAGGGAGAAGAAGGGAGGCCGAAGGAGAAAGAAAAAAGCCAAGAAAGTAGCCTCAGAACAAGAGTGCAGGGCACCCGGGAACGGTCTCCCATTCAAGTCCTGAGCGGATCCGACCCTGCTTAGCTTCCAAGAGCAGAAGAGATGCGCTGCCATCAGGCCGCTAGGGCCAGAGGCCTGAGAGGCTGCTGCTGCGACCCACAGCAGACTGCTCTGGGCCTCCGAGCCCCAGCGTGCTCCTCTCGTCAACCCCTCCGCCTGCCCTGGCCTTGGCTCCTGCGTGCCTGCGAGCCTGCCTTGGGGTGAGGCGCCTCCAGCATCTCAGAGTCGCAGAAGTCCCGGCGATCTCCCCAACTGTCTCTGGACTTCCCAGCCGGACCGCCCCCTCCGCCGCCGCTCCCGCCGCCGCCGCCTCCTCCTACGCCGCCGCCGCCGCCGCCACTGCCACTGTGGTTTGGAACCCGAGATGCCTAGGGGGGGCGTTCGGTCTTGGAGGCAGGCATGCGGAGTGTTCACAGCGCCCCGAACTCCCCAACCAGAGACCCTGGGCAGCAGTCCACCCCCGTGGCCCCTCCCCCGCCAACCTTCCCCTGACACCCCCCCCACGCACCCCCCATCACCAGGACAGGACTGAGCGATACGGGAGCCCGGCTGACAGAGACAGACACACAGACACACAGGGAAAGACAGACAGGCACACGGAGGGGTAGTCGGAGCGAGAGAGGAAGAGAGAGACACGGGGAGAACGAGGATCCAACACTCAGACCCGCACTGAACCCCCGAACAGACACACAGAGACCCTGACCTGGATGCGGATGGGGATACGGAAAGGGACGGACTCGCCGGTGCACGCAAGGGACCCAGACACACACCACACACACCGGAGGCTGTGTTGGCGAGGCAGCTAGGCTCTGGGGGTGTGGTGGAGCTTGGCCAGGTTTTGGCAAGCTCACCGCGCCCTGGTGCTGCTAGAGGAGCCCCTCGGAGCGCCAGGAAGCACAGCCAAGTTGCCTGGAATCCCCTTCTGCTCCCATGCCTGCCCAGCAACCACACTGGCCTGGGGGCATGCGGGGGACTCTTTCCTTGGTCTCGTCGTTTATTTGGGGGTACCCCTCGACGCCGACGCCGTGGTGCCGGGCGCGCCCCCACTGCCTTGCTGAGGGAGGGGGCCTTGCTGTTAGCTGCGCTGCTGTGGGGAGAAAGACTTCGGCCCAGGGTGCCAGCGGCCCCGAGGGCCAGGGCGGTCGGCCATCTTTGGTGCTGGGCAGAGGGAGGGAGGGCCCAGGGCGGGGCCCAGGGGCAAAGGGACGGTGGTCGGCGGGAAGGAAGAGAAGGCCCTGCGGAGCTGGAGTGCAGCCCAGGGCTGGTGGGAGAAGGTGTAGGCGTGCCCAGTCACCAGGGGGAGCCGGTTGTCCGGCGGCTTGGGCATCCAGGGCGGCCCAAGGGAATGGCGAGGGGCGGCGGCATGAGGGCCCCAAGGCCAGGAACCAGGGAGTGCACGCATGGGAGGCAGGGTCAACTCCCGCACGCCCTCCCCCGGCCCCAACGCCCCCCCAGTCCTCGCCACCTTCGCCCACTCCCTCCCTCCGTTGCGGCTGTCCTCTCTGCTGCCTCAACCTCCCCACCCCGTTCCCATCGCCGCCCAGCGAGCCCCACTGGTTCCTGTGAGGGTGGGCCTTGTTGCTTGGAGTTGGAGGAGCTGGGTTGGAGCCGCCAGTCCCTGCAGCGGGCGGCTCCAGCGGGCCTGTGAATCGCCGTGGGGTGCCCGGGAGTAAGGGGGCAGCGGAGCAAGGGATGTTTGGAGGAAGGCTTGCTGGGCAAAGGGGGGCGGTGGAGGCACAGGGAGAAGAAGGGAGGCCGAAGGAGAAAGAAAAAAGCCAAGAAAGTAGCCTCAGAACCAGAGTCCAGGGCACCCGGGAACGGTCTCCCATCCAAGTCCTGACCGGATCCGACCCTGCTTAGCTTCCAAGAGCAGAAGAGATGCGCTGCCATCAGGCCACTAGGGCCATAGGCCTGAGAGGCTGCTGCTGCGACCCACATCAGACTGCTCTGGGCCTCCGGGCCCCAGCGTGCTCCTCTTGTCACCCCTCCACCTGCCCTGTGCTTTGCTCCTGCGTGCCTGCGAGCCTGCCTTGGGGTGAGGCGCCTCCAGCATCTCAGAGTCGCAGAAGTCCTGGCGATCTCCCCAAGTGTCTCTGGACTTCCCAGCAGGACCGCCCCCTCCGCCGCCGCTCCCGCCGCCGCCTCCTCCTCCTCCTCCTCCTCCTCCCCCGCCGCCACCGCCGCCTCCGCCGCCGCTGTCGTTTGGAACCCGAGATGCCTAGGGGGGGCGTTCGGTCTTGGAGGCAGGCATGCGGAGTGTTCTCAGCGCCCCCAACTCCCCAACCGCAGCCCTGGGTCTAGCGTGGCAAGCCACCCCGCCTTGCTCAATGGCGGCCCGAAGTCAAGGGCGCCACCAGAGACCCTGGGCAGCAGTCCACCGCCGTGGCCCGTCCCCCTCTATCCTTCCCGTGACACCCCTCCCCCACGAACCCCCCATCACCAGGACAGGACTGAGAGATACGGGAGCCCGGCTGACATAGACAGACACAAAGACACACAGGGAAAGCCAGAGATACGCACGGAGGGGTAGTCGGAGCGAGAGAGGAAGAGAGAGACACGGGGAGACCGAGGATCCAACACACAGACCCGCACTGAACCCCCGAACAGACACACAGAGATCCTGACCTGGATGCGGATGGGGACACGGAAAGGGACAGCCTCGCCGGTGCACGCAAGGGACCCAGACACACACCAGACACACCGGAGGCTGTGTTGGCGAGGCAGCTAGCCTCTGGGGGTGTGGTGGAGCTTGGCCAGGTTTTGGCAAGCTGACCGCGCCCTGGTGCTGCTAGAGGAGCCCCTCGGAGCGCCAGGAAGCACAGCCAAGTTGCCTGGAATCCCCTTCTGCTCCCATGCCTGCCCAGCAACTACACTGGCCTGGGGGCATGCGGGGGACTCTTTCCTTGGTCTCGTCGTTTATTTGGGGGTACCCCTCGACGCCGACGCCGTGGTGCCGGGCGCGCCCCCACTGCCTTGCTGAGGGAGCGGGCCTCGCTGTTAGGTGCGCTGCTGTGGGGAGAAGGACTTAGACTCAGGGTGCCAGCGGCCCCAAGGTCCAGGGCGGTCGGCCATCTTTGGTGCTGGGCAGAGGGAGCGAGGGCCCAGGGCGGGGCCCAGGGGCAAAGGGACGGTGGTCGGCGGGAAGGAAGAGAAGGCCCTGCGGGGCTGGAGCGCAGCGCAGGGCTGGTGGGAGAAGGTGTAGGCGTGCCCAGTCACCAGGGGGAGCCTGTTGTCCGGTGGCTTGGGCATCCAGGGCGACCCAAGGGAAAGGCGAGGGGCGGCGGCATGAGGGCCCCAAGGGCAGGAACGAGGGAGGGCACGCATGGGAGGCAGGGTGAACTCCCGCACGCGCTCCCCCCTCCCCATCGCCCCCCAGTCCTCGCCACCTTCGCCCACTCCCTCCCTCCGTAGCGGCTGCCCTCTCTGAGGCCTCAGCCTCCACACCCCGTTCCCATCGCCCCCCAGCGAGCCCCACTGGTTCCTGTGAGGGTGGGCCTTGTGACTTGGAGTTGGAGGAGCTGGATTCGAGCCGCCTGTCGCTGCAGCGGGCGGCTCCAGCGGGCCTATGAACCGCCGTGGGGTGCCCGGGGGTAAGGGGGCAACGGGGCAAGGGATGTTTGGAGGAAGGCTTGCTGGGCAAAGGGGGGCGGTGGAGGCACAGGGAGAAGAAGGGAGGCCGAAGGAGAAAGAAAAAAGCCAAGAAAGTAGCCTCAGAACAAGAGTGCAGGGCACCCGGGAACGGTCTCCCATCCAAGTCCTGAGCGGATCCGACCCTGCTTAGCTTCCAAGAGCAGAAGAGATGCGCTGCCATCAGGCCGCTAGGGCCAAAGGCCTGAGAGGCTGATGCTGCGACTCCCAGCAGACTGCTCTTGGCCTCCGAGCCCCAGCGTGCTCCTCTCGTCAACCCCTCCGCCTGCCCTGGCCTTGGCTCCTGCGTGCCTGCGCGCCTGCCTTGGGGTGAGGCGCCTCCAGCATCTCAGAGTCGCAGAAGTCCCGGCGATCTCCCCAACTGTCTCTGGACTTCCCAGCCGGACCGCCCCCTCCGCCGCCGCTCCCGCCGCCGTCGCCTCCTCCTACGCCGCCGCCGCCGCCGCCACTGTGGTTTGGAACCCGAGATGCCTAGGGGGGGCGTTCGGTCTTGGAGGCAGGCATGCGGAGTGTTCACAGCGCCCCGAACTCCCCAACCAGAGACCCTGGGCAGCAGTCCACCCCCGTGGCCCCACCCCCGCCAACCTTCCCCTGACAACCCCCCACGCACCCCCCATCACCAGGACAGGACTGAGAGATACGGGAGCCCGGCTGACAGAGACAGACACACAGACACACAGGGAAAGACAGAGAGGCACACGGAGGGGTAGTCGGAGCGAGAGAGGAAGAGAGAGACACGGGGAGAACGAGGATCCAACACACAGACCCGCACTGAACCCCCGAAGAGACAGACAGAGACCCTGACCTGGATGCGGATGGGGACACGGAAAGGGACGGACTCGCCGGTGCACGCAAGGGACCCAGACACACACCACACACACCGGAGGCTGTGTTGGCGAGGCAGCTAGCCTCTGGGGGTGTGGTGGAGCTTGGCCAGGTTTTGGCAAGCTGACCGCGCCCTGGTGCTGCTAGAGGAGCCCCTCGGAGCGCCAGGAAGCACAGCCAAGTTGCCTGGAATCCCCTTCTGCTCCCATGCCTGCCCAGCAACCACACTGGCCTGGGGGCATGCGGGGGACTCTTTCCTTGGTCTCGTCGTTTATTTGGGGGTACCCCTCGACGCCGACGCCGTGGTGCCGGGCGCGCCCCCACTGCCTTGCTGAGGGAGCGGGCCTTGCTGTTAGCTGCGCTGCTGTGGGGAGAAGGACTTCGGCCCAGGGTGCCAGCGGCCCCGAGGGCCAGGGCGGTCGGCCATCTTTGGTGCTGGGCAGAGGGAGGGAGGGCCCAGGGCGGGGCCCAGGGGCAAAGGGACGGTGGTCAGCGGGAAGGAAGAGAAGGCCCTGCGGAGCTGGAGTGCAGCCCAGGGCTGGTGGGAGAAGGTGTAGGCGTGCCCAGTCACCAGGGGGAGCCGGTTGTCCGGCGGCTTGGGCATCCAGGGCGGCCCAAGGGAATGGCGAGGGGCGGCGGCATGAGGGCCCCAAGGCCAGGAACCAGGGAGTGCACGCATGGGAGGCAGGGTCAACTCCCGCACGCCCTCCCCCCGCCCCAACGCCCCCCCAGTCCTCGCCACCTTCGCCCACTCCCTCCCTCCGTTGCGGCTGTCCTCTCTGCTGCCTCAACCTCCCCACCCCGTTCCCATCGCCGCCCAGCGAGCCCCACTGGTTCCTGTGAGGGTGGGCCTTGTTGCTTGGAGTTGGAGGAGCTGGGTTGGAGCCGCCAGTCCCTGCAGCGGGCGGCTCCAGCGGGCCTGTGAATCGCCGTGGGGTGCCCGGGAGTAAGGGGGCAGCGGAGCAAGGGATGTTTGGAGGAAGGCTTGCTGGGCAAAGGGGGGCGGTGGAGGCACAGGGAGAAGAAGGGAGGCCGAAGGAGAAAGAAAAAAGCCAAGAAAGTAGCCTCAGAACCAGAGTCCAGGGCACCCGGGAACGGTCTCCCATCCAAGTCCTGAGCGGATCCGACCCTGCTTAGCTTCCAAGAGCAGAAGAGATGCGCTGCCATCAGGCCGCTAGGGCCAGAGGCCTGAGGGGCTGCTGCTGCGACCCACAGCAGACTGCTCTGGGCCTCCGAGCCCCAGCGTGCTCCTCTCGTCAACCCCTCCGCCTGCCCTGGCCTTGGCTCCTGCGTGCCTGCGAGCCTGCCTTGGGGTGAGGCGCCTCCAGCATCTCAGAGTCCCAGAAGTCCCGGCGATCTCCCCAACTGTCTCTGGACTTCCCAGCCGGACCGCCCCCTCCGCCGCCGCTCCCGCCGCCGCCGCCTCCTCCTACGCCGCCGCCGCCGCCGCCACTGCCACTGTGGTTTGGAACCCGAGATGCCTAGGGGGGGCGTTCGGTCTTGGAGGCAGGCATGCGGAGTGTTCACAGCGCCCCGAACTCCCCAACCAGAGACCCTGGGCAGCAGTCCACCCCCGTGGCCCCTCCCCCGCCAACCTTCCCCTGACACCCCCCCCACGCACCCCCCATCACCAGGACAGGACTGAGCGATACGGGAGCCCGGCTGACAGAGACAGACACACAGACACACAGGGAAAGACAGACAGGCACACGGAGGGGTAGTCGGAGCGAGAGAGGAAGAGAGAGACACGGGGAGAACGAGGATCCAACACTCAGACCCGCACTGAACCCCCGAACAGACACACAGAGACCCTGACCTGGATGCGGATGGGGATACGGAAAGGGACGGACTCGCCGGTGCACGCAAGGGACCCAGACACACACCACACACACCGGAGGCTGTGTTGGCGAGGCAGCTAGGCTCTGGGGGTGTGGTGGAGCTTGGCCAGGTTTTGGCAAGCTCACCGCGCCCTGGTGCTGCTAGAGGAGCCCCTCGGAGCGCCAGGAAGCACAGCCAAGTTGCCTGGAATCCCCTTCTGCTCCCATGCCTGCCCAGCAACCACACTGGCCTGGGGGCATGCGGGGGACTCTTTCCTTGGTCTCGTCGTTTATTTGGGGGTACCCCTCGACGCCGACGCCGTGGTGCCGGGCGCGCCCCCACTGCCTTGCTGAGGGAGGGGGCCTTGCTGTTAGCTGCGCTGCTGTGGGGAGAAAGACTTCGGCCCAGGGTGCCAGCGGCCCCGAGGGCCAGGGCGGTCGGCCATCTTTGGTGCTGGGCAGAGGGAGGGAGGGCCCAGGGCGGGGCCCAGGGGCAAAGGGACGGTGGTCGGCGGGAAGGAAGAGAAGGCCCTGCGGAGCTGGAGTGCAGCCCAGGGCTGGTGGGAGAAGGTGTAGGCGTGCCCAGTCACCAGGGGGAGCCGGTTGTCCGGCGGCTTGGGCATCCAGGGCGGCCCAAGGGAATGGCGAGGGGCGGCGGCATGAGGGCCCCAAGGCCAGGAACCAGGGAGTGCACGCATGGGAGGCAGGGTCAACTCCCGCACGCCCTCCCCCGGCCCCAACGCCCCCCCAGTCCTCGCCACCTTCGCCCACTCCCTCCCTCCGTTGCGGCTGTCCTCTCTGCTGCCTCAACCTCCCCACCCCGTTCCCATCGCCGCCCAGCGAGCCCCACTGGTTCCTGTGAGGGTGGGCCTTGTTGCTTGGAGTTGGAGGAGCTGGGTTGGAGCCGCCAGTCCCTGCAGCGGGCGGCTCCAGCGGGCCTGTGAATCGCCGTGGGGTGCCCGGGAGTAAGGGGGCAGCGGAGCAAGGGATGTTTGGAGGAAGGCTTGCTGGGCAAAGGGGGGCGGTGGAGGCACAGGGAGAAGAAGGGAGGCCGAAGGAGAAAGAAAAAAGCCAAGAAAGTAGCCTCAGAACCAGAGTCCAGGGCACCCGGGAACGGTCTCCCATCCAAGTCCTGACCGGATCCGACCCTGCTTAGCTTCCAAGAGCAGAAGAGATGCGCTGCCATCAGGCCACTAGGGCCATAGGCCTGAGAGGCTGCTGCTGCGACCCACATCAGACTGCTCTGGGCCTCCGGGCCCCAGCGTGCTCCTCTTGTCACCCCTCCACCTGCCCTGTGCTTTGCT
The DNA here is from genome assembly GCF_029215605.1 of Mirounga angustirostris. Taxonomy (NCBI): domain Eukaryota; kingdom Metazoa; phylum Chordata; class Mammalia; order Carnivora; family Phocidae; genus Mirounga; species Mirounga angustirostris. Next base: position 93,921 of record NW_026991753.1, read on the forward strand.
CCTGCGTGCCTGCGAGCCTGCCTTGGGGTGAGGCGCCTCCAGCATCTCAGAGTCGCAGAAGTCCTGGCGATCTCCCCAAGTGTCTCTGGACTTCCCAGCAGGACCGCCCCCTCCGCCGCCGCTTCCGCCGCCGCCTCCTCCTCCTCCTCCTCCTCCTCCCCCGCCGCCACCGCCGCCTCCGCCGCCGCTGTCGTTTGGAACCCGAGATGCCTAGGGGGGGCGTTCGGTCTTGGAGGCAGGCATGCGGAGTGTTCTCAGCGCCCCCAACTCCCCAACCGCAGCCCTGGGTCTAGCGTGGCAAGCCACCCCGCCTTGCTCAATGGCGGCCCGAAGTCAAGGGCGCCACCAGAGACCCTGGGCAGCAGTCCACCGCCGTGGCCCGTCCCCCTCTATCCTTCCCGTGACACCCCTCCCCCACGAACCCCCCATCACCAGGACAGGACTGAGAGATACGGGAGCCCGGCTGACATAGACAGACACAAAGACACACAGGGAAAGCCAGAGATACGCACGGAGGGGTAGTCGGAGCGAGAGAGGAAGAGAGAGACACGGGGAGACCGAGGATCCAACACACAGACCCGCACTGAACCCCCGAACAGACACACAGAGATCCTGACCTGGATGCGGATGGGGACACGGAAAGGGACAGCCTCGCCGGTGCACGCAAGGGACCCAGACACACACCAGACACACCGGAGGCTGTGTTGGCGAGGCAGCTAGCCTCTGGGGGTGTGGTGGAGCTTGGCCAGGTTTTGGCAAGCTGACCGCGCCCTGGTGCTGCTAGAGGAGCCCCTCGGAGCGCCAGGAAGCACAGCCAAGTTGCCTGGAATCCCCTTCTGCTCCCATGCCTGCCCAGCAACTACACTGGCCTGGGGGCATGCGGGGGACTCTTTCCTTGGTCTCGTCGTTTATTTGGGGGTACCCCTCGACGCCGACGCCGTGGTGCCGGGCGCGCCCCCACTGCCTTGCTGAGGGAGCGGGCCTCGCTGTTAGGTGCGCTGCTGTGGGGAGAAGGACTTAGACTCAGGGTGCCAGCGGCCCCAAGGTCCAGGGCGGTCGGCCATCTTTGGTGCTGGGCAGAGGGAGCGAGGGCCCAGGGCGGGGCCCAGGGGCAAAGGGACGGTGGTCGGCGGGAAGGAAGAGAAGGCCCTGCGGGGCTGGAGCGCAGCGCAGGGCTGGTGGGAGAAGGTGTAGGCGTGCCCAGTCACCAGGGGGAGCCTGTTGTCCGGTGGCTTGGGCATCCAGGGCGACCCAAGGGAAAGGCGAGGGGCGGCGGCATGAGGGCCCCAAGGGCAGGAACGAGGGAGGGCACGCATGGGAGGCAGGGTGAACTCCCGCACGCGCTCCCCCCTCCCCATCGCCCCCCAGTCCTCGCCACCTTCGCCCACTCCCTCCCTCCGTAGCGGCTGCCCTCTCTGAGGCCTCAGCCTCCTCACCCCGTTCCCATCGCCCCCCAGCGAGCCCCACTGGTTCCTGTGAGGGTGGGCCTTGTGACTTGGAGTTGGAGGAGCTGGATTCGAGCCGCCTGTCGCTGCAGCGGGCGGCTCCAGCGGGCCTATGAACCGCCGTGGGGTGCCCGGGGGTAAGGGGGCAACGGGGCAAGGGATGTTTGGAGGAAGGCTTGCTGGGCAAAGGGGGGCGGTGGAGGCACAGGGAGAAGAAGGGAGGCCGAAGGAGAAAGAAAAAAGCCAAGAAAGTAGCCTCAGAACAAGAGTGCAGGGCACCCGGGAACGGTCTCCCATCCAAGTCCTGAGCGGATCCGACCCTGCTTAGCTTCCAAGAGCAGAAGAGATGCGCTGCCATCAGGCCGCTAGGGCCAAAGGCCTGAGAGGCTGATGCTGCGACTCCCAGCAGACTGCTCTTGGCCTCCGAGCCCCAGCGTGCTCCTCTCGTCAACCCCTCCGCCTGCCCTGGCCTTGGCTCCTGCGTGCCTGCGCGCCTGCCTTGGGGTGAGGCGCCTCCAGCATCTCAGAGTCGCAGAAGTCCCGGCGATCTCCCCAACTGTCTCTGGACTTCCCAGCCGGACCGCCCCCTCCGCCGCCGCTCCCGCCGCCGTCGCCTCCTCCTACGCCGCCGCCGCCGCCGCCACTGTGGTTTGGAACCCGAGATGCCTAGGGGGGGCGTTCGGTCTTGGAGGCAGGCATGCGGAGTGTTCACAGCGCCCCGAACTCCCCAACCAGAGACCCTGGGCAGCAGTCCACCCCCGTGGCCCCACCCCCGCCAACCTTCCCCTGACAACCCCCCACGCACCCCCCATCACCAGGACAGGACTGAGAGATACGGGAGCCCGGCTGACAGAGACAGACACACAGACACACAGGGAAAGACAGAGAGGCACACGGAGGGGTAGTCGGAGCGAGAGAGGAAGAGAGAGACACGGGGAGAACGAGGATCCAACACACAGACCCGCACTGAACCCCCGAAGAGACAGACAGAGACCCTGACCTGGATGCGGATGGGGACACGGAAAGGGACGGACTCGCCGGTGCACGCAAGGGACCCAGACACACACCACACACACCGGAGGCTGTGTTGGCGAGGCAGCTAGCCTCTGGGGGTGTGGTGGAGCTTGGCCAGGTTTTGGCAAGCTGACCGCGCCCTGGTGCTGCTAGAGGAGCCCCTCGGAGCGCCAGGAAGCACAGCCAAGTTGCCTGGAATCCCCTTCTGCTCCCATGCCTGCCCAGCAACCACACTGGCCTGGGGGCATGCGGGGGACTCTTTCCTTGGTCTCGTCGTTTATTTGGGGGTACCCCTCGACGCCGACGCCGTGGTGCCGGGCGCGCCCCCACTGCCTTGCTGAGGGAGCGGGCCTTGCTGTTAGCTGCGCTGCTGTGGGGAGAAGGACTTCGGCCCAGGGTGCCAGCGGCCCCGAGGGCCAGGGCGGTCGGCCATCTTTGGTGCTGGGCAGAGGGAGGGAGGGCCCAGGGCGGGGCCCAGGGGCAAAGGGACGGTGGTCAGCGGGAAGGAAGAGAAGGCCCTGCGGAGCTGGAGTGCAGCCCAGGGCTGGTGGGAGAAGGTGTAGGCGTGCCCAGTCACCAGGGGGAGCCGGTTGTCCGGCGGCTTGGGCATCCAGGGCGGCCCAAGGGAATGGCGAGGGGCGGCGGCATGAGGGCCCCAAGGCCAGGAACCAGGGAGTGCACGCATGGGAGGCAGGGTCAACTCCCGCACGCCCTCCCCCCGCCCCAACGCCCCCCCAGTCCTCGCCACCTTCGCCCACTCCCTCCCTCCGTTGCGGCTGTCCTCTCTGCTGCCTCAACCTCCCCACCCCGTTCCCATCGCCGCCCAGCGAGCCCCACTGGTTCCTGTGAGGGTGGGCCTTGTTGCTTGGAGTTGGAGGAGCTGGGTTGGAGCCGCCAGTCCCTGCAGCGGGCGGCTCCAGCGGGCCTGTGAATCGCCGTGGGGTGCCCGGGAGTAAGGGGGCAGCGGAGCAAGGGATGTTTGGAGGAAGGCTTGCTGGGCAAAGGGGGGCGGTGGAGGCACAGGGAGAAGAAGGGAGGCCGAAGGAGAAAGAAAAAAGCCAAGAAAGTAGCCTCAGAACCAGAGTCCAGGGCACCCGGGAACGGTCTCCCATCCAAGTCCTGAGCGGATCCGACCCTGCTTAGCTTCCAAGAGCAGAAGAGATGCGCTGCCATCAGGCCGCTAGGGCCAGAGGCCTGAGGGGCTGCTGCTGCGACCCACAGCAGACTGCTCTGGGCCTCCGAGCCCCAGCGTGCTCCTCTCGTCAACCCCTCCGCCTGCCCTGGCCTTGGCTCCTGCGTGCCTGCGAGCCTGCCTTGGGGTGAGGCGCCTCCAGCATCTCAGAGTCCCAGAAGTCCCGGCGATCTCCCCAACTGTCTCTGGACTTCCCAGCCGGACCGCCCCCTCCGCCGCCGCTCCCGCCGCCGCCGCCTCCTCCTACGCCGCCGCCGCCGCCGCCACTGCCACTGTGGTTTGGAACCCGAGATGCCTAGGGGGGGCGTTCGGTCTTGGAGGCAGGCATGCGGAGTGTTCACAGCGCCCCGAACTCCCCAACCAGAGACCCTGGGCAGCAGTCCACCCCCGTGGCCCCTCCCCCGCCAACCTTCCCCTGACACCCCCCCCACGCACCCCCCATCACCAGGACAGGACTGAGCGATACGGGAGCCCGGCTGACAGAGACAGACACACAGACACACAGGGAAAGACAGACAGGCACACGGAGGGGTAGTCGGAGCGAGAGAGGAAGAGAGAGACACGGGGAGAACGAGGATCCAACACTCAGACCCGCACTGAACCCCCGAACAGACACACAGAGACCCTGACCTGGATGCGGATGGGGATACGGAAAGGGACGGACTCGCCGGTGCACGCAAGGGACCCAGACACACACCACACACACCGGAGGCTGTGTTGGCGAGGCAGCTAGGCTCTGGGGGTGTGGTGGAGCTTGGCCAGGTTTTGGCAAGCTCACCGCGCCCTGGTGCTGCTAGAGGAGCCCCTCGGAGCGCCAGGAAGCACAGCCAAGTTGCCTGGAATCCCCTTCTGCTCCCATGCCTGCCCAGCAACCACACTGGCCTGGGGGCATGCGGGGGACTCTTTCCTTGGTCTCGTCGTTTATTTGGGGGTACCCCTCGACGCCGACGCCGTGGTGCCGGGCGCGCCCCCACTGCCTTGCTGAGGGAGGGGGCCTTGCTGTTAGCTGCGCTGCTGTGGGGAGAAAGACTTCGGCCCAGGGTGCCAGCGGCCCCGAGGGCCAGGGCGGTCGGCCATCTTTGGTGCTGGGCAGAGGGAGGGAGGGCCCAGGGCGGGGCCCAGGGGCAAAGGGACGGTGGTCGGCGGGAAGGAAGAGAAGGCCCTGCGGAGCTGGAGTGCAGCCCAGGGCTGGTGGGAGAAGGTGTAGGCGTGCCCAGTCACCAGGGGGAGCCGGTTGTCCGGCGGCTTGGGCATCCAGGGCGGCCCAAGGGAATGGCGAGGGGCGGCGGCATGAGGGCCCCAAGGCCAGGAACCAGGGAGTGCACGCATGGGAGGCAGGGTCAACTCCCGCACGCCCTCCCCCGGCCCCAACGCCCCCCCAGTCCTCGCCACCTTCGCCCACTCCCTCCCTCCGTTGCGGCTGTCCTCTCTGCTGCCTCAACCTCCCCACCCCGTTCCCATCGCCGCCCAGCGAGCCCCACTGGTTCCTGTGAGGGTGGGCCTTGTTGCTTGGAGTTGGAGGAGCTGGGTTGGAGCCGCCAGTCCCTGCAGCGGGCGGCTCCAGCGGGCCTGTGAATCGCCGTGGGGTGCCCGGGAGTAAGGGGGCAGCGGAGCAAGGGATGTTTGGAGGAAGGCTTGCTGGGCAAAGGGGGGCGGTGGAGGCACAGGGAGAAGAAGGGAGGCCGAAGGAGAAAGAAAAAAGCCAAGAAAGTAGCCTCAGAACCAGAGTCCAGGGCACCCGGGAACGGTCTCCCATCCAAGTCCTGACCGGATCCGACCCTGCTTAGCTTCCAAGAGCAGAAGAGATGCGCTGCCATCAGGCCACTAGGGCCATAGGCCTGAGAGGCTGCTGCTGCGACCCACATCAGACTGCTCTGGGCCTCCGGGCCCCAGCGTGCTCCTCTTGTCACCCCTCCACCTGCCCTGTGCTTTGCTCCTGCGTGCCTGCGAGTCTGCCTTGGGGTGAGGCGCCTCCAGCATCTCAGAGTCGCAGAAGTCCTGGCGATCTCCCCAAGTGTCTCTGGACTTCCCAGCAGGACCGCCCCCTCCGCCGCCGCTTCCGCCGCCGCCTCCTCCTCCTCCTCCTCCTCCTCCCCCGCCGCCACCGCCGCCTCCGCCGCCGCTGTCGTTTGGAACCCGAGATGCCTAGGGGGGGCGTTCGGTCTTGGAGGCAGGCATGCGGAGTGTTCTCAGCGCCCCCAACTCCCCAACCGCAGCCCTGGGTCTAGCGTGGCAAGCCACCCCGCCTTGCTCAATGGCGGCCCGAAGTCAAGGGCGCCACCAGAGACCCTGGGCAGCAGTCCACCGCCGTGGCCCGTCCCCCTCTATCCTTCCCGTGACACCCCTCCCCCACGAACCCCCCATCACCAGGACAGGACTGAGAGATACGGGAGCCCGGCTGACATAGACAGACACAAAGACACACAGGGAAAGCCAGAGATACGCACGGAGGGGTAGTCGGAGCGAGAGAGGAAGAGAGAGACACGGGGAGACCGAGGATCCAACACACAGACCCGCACTGAACCCCCGAACAGACACACAGAGATCCTGACCTGGATGCGGATGGGGACACGGAAAGGGACAGCCTCGCCGGTGCACGCAAGGGACCCAGACACACACCAGACACACCGGAGGCTGTGTTGGCGAGGCAGCTAGCCTCTGGGGGTGTGGTGGAGCTTGGCCAGGTTTTGGCAAGCTGACCGCGCCCTGGTGCTGCTAGAGGAGCCCCTCGGAGCGCCAGGAAGCACAGCCAAGTTGCCTGGAATCCCCTTCTGCTCCCATGCCTGCCCAGCAACTACACTGGCCTGGGGGCATGCGGGGGACTCTTTCCTTGGTCTCGTCGTTTATTTGGGGGTACCCCTCGACGCCGACGCCGTGGTGCCGGGCGCGCCCCCACTGCCTTGCTGAGGGAGCGGGCCTCGCTGTTAGGTGCGCTGCTGTGGGGAGAAGGACTTAGACTCAGGGTGCCAGCGGCCCCAAGGTCCAGGGCGGTCGGCCATCTTTGGTGCTGGGCAGAGGGAGCGAGGGCCCAGGGCGGGGCCCAGGGGCAAAGGGACGGTGGTCGGCGGGAAGGAAGAGAAGGCCCTGCGGGGCTGGAGCGCAGCGCAGGGCTGGTGGGAGAAGGTGTAGGCGTGCCCAGTCACCAGGGGGAGCCTGTTGTCCGGTGGCTTGGGCATCCAGGGCGACCCAAGGGAAAGGCGAGGGGCGGCGGCATGAGGGCCCCAAGGGCAGGAACGAGGGAGGGCACGCATGGGAGGCAGGGTGAACTCCCGCACGCGCTCCCCCCTCCCCATCGCCCCCCAGTCCTCGCCACCTTCGCCCACTCCCTCCCTCCGTAGCGGCTGCCCTCTCTGAGGCCTCAGCCTCCTCACCCCGTTCCCATCGCCCCCCAGCGAGCCCCACTGGTTCCTGTGAGGGTGGGCCTTGTGACTTGGAGTTGGAGGAGCTGGATTCGAGCCGCCTGTCGCTGCAGCGGGCGGCTCCAGCGGGCCTATGAACCGCCGTGGGGTGCCCGGGGGTAAGGGGGCAACGGGGCAAGGGATGTTTGGAGGAAGGCTTGCTGGGCAAAGGGGGGCGGTGGAGGCACAGGGAGAAGAAGGGAGGCCGAAGGAGAAAGAAAAAAGCCAAGAAAGTAGCCTCAGAACAAGAGTGCAGGGCACCCGGGAACGGTCTCCCATCCAAGTCCTGAGCGGATCCGACCCTGCTTAGCTTCCAAGAGCAGAAGAGATGCGCTGCCATCAGGCCGCTAGGGCCAAAGGCCTGAGAGGCTGATGCTGCGACTCCCAGCAGACTGCTCTTGGCCTCCGAGCCCCAGCGTGCTCCTCTCGTCAACCCCTCCGCCTGCCCTGGCCTTGGCTCCTGCGTGCCTGCGCGCCTGCCTTGGGGTGAGGCGCCTCCAGCATCTCAGAGTCGCAGAAGTCCCGGCGATCTCCCCAACTGTCTCTGGACTTCCCAGCCGGACCGCCCCCTCCGCCGCCGCTCCCGCCGCCGTCGCCTCCTCCTACGCCGCCGCCGCCGCCGCCACTGTGGTTTGGAACCCGAGATGCCTAGGGGGGGCGTTCGGTCTTGGAGGCAGGCATGCGGAGTGTTCACAGCGCCCCGAACTCCCCAACCAGAGACCCTGGGCAGCAGTCCACCCCCGTGGCCCCACCCCCGCCAACCTTCCCCTGACAACCCCCCACGCACCCCCCATCACCAGGACAGGACTGAGAGATACGGGAGCCCGGCTGACAGAGACAGACACACAGACACACAGGGAAAGACAGAGAGGCACACGGAGGGGTAGTCGGAGCGAGAGAGGAAGAGAGAGACACGGGGAGAACGAGGATCCAACACACAGACCCGCACTGAACCCCCGAAGAGACAGACAGAGACCCTGACCTGGATGCGGATGGGGACACGGAAAGGGACGGACTCGCCGGTGCACGCAAGGGACCCAGACACACACCACACACACCGGAGGCTGTGTTGGCGAGGCAGCTAGCCTCTGGGGGTGTGGTGGAGCTTGGCCAGGTTTTGGCAAGCTGACCGCGCCCTGGTGCTGCTAGAGGAGCCCCTCGGAGCGCCAGGAAGCACAGCCAAGTTGCCTGGAATCCCCTTCTGCTCCCATGCCTGCCCAGCAACCACACTGGCCTGGGGGCATGCGGGGGACTCTTTCCTTGGTCTCGTCGTTTATTTGGGGGTACCCCTCGACGCCGACGCCGTGGTGCCGGGCGCGCCCCCACTGCCTTGCTGAGGGAGCGGGCCTTGCTGTTAGCTGCGCTGCTGTGGGGAGAAGGACTTCGGCCCAGGGTGCCAGCGGCCCCGAGGGCCAGGGCGGTCGGCCATCTTTGGTGCTGGGCAGAGGGAGGGAGGGCCCAGGGCGGGGCCCAGGGGCAAAGGGACGGTGGTCAGCGGGAAGGAAGAGAAGGCCCTGCGGAGCTGGAGTGCAGCCCAGGGCTGGTGGGAGAAGGTGTAGGCGTGCCCAGTCACCAGGGGGAGCCGGTTGTCCGGCGGCTTGGGCATCCAGGGCGGCCCAAGGGAATGGCGAGGGGCGGCGGCATGAGGGCCCCAAGGCCAGGAACCAGGGAGTGCACGCATGGGAGGCAGGGTCAACTCCCGCACGCCCTCCCCCCGCCCCAACGCCCCCCCAGTCCTCGCCACCTTCGCCCACTCCCTCCCTCCGTTGCGGCTGTCCTCTCTGCTGCCTCAACCTCCCCACCCCGTTCCCATCGCCGCCCAGCGAGCCCCACTGGTTCCTGTGAGGGTGGGCCTTGTTGCTTGGAGTTGGAGGAGCTGGGTTGGAGCCGCCAGTCCCTGCAGCGGGCGGCTCCAGCGGGCCTGTGAATCGCCGTGGGGTGCCCGGGAGTAAGGGGGCAGCGGAGCAAGGGATGTTTGGAGGAAGGCTTGCTGGGCAAAGGGGGGCGGTGGAGGCACAGGGAGAAGAAGGGAGGCCGAAGGAGAAAGAAAAAAGCCAAGAAAGTAGCCTCAGAACCAGAGTCCAGGGCACCCGGGAACGGTCTCCCATCCAAGTCCTGAGCGGATCCGACCCTGCTTAGCTTCCAAGAGCAGAAGAGATGCGCTGCCATCAGGCCGCTAGGGCCAGAGGCCTGAGGGGCTGCTGCTGCGACCCACAGCAGACTGCTCTGGGCCTCCGAGCCCCAGCGTGCTCCTCTCGTCAACCCCTCCGCCTGCCCTGGCCTTGGCTCCTGCGTGCCTGCGAGCCTGCCTTGGGGTGAGGCGCCTCCAGCATCTCAGAGTCCCAGAAGTCCCGGCGATCTCCCCAACTGTCTCTGGACTTCCCAGCCGGACCGCCCCCTCCGCCGCCGCTCCCGCCGCCGCCGCCTCCTCCTACGCCGCCGCCGCCGCCGCCACTGCCACTGTGGTTTGGAACCCGAGATGCCTAGGGGGGGCGTTCGGTCTTGGAGGCAGGCATGCGGAGTGTTCACAGCGCCCCGAACTCCCCAACCAGAGACCCTGGGCAGCAGTCCACCCCCGTGGCCCCTCCCCCGCCAACCTTCCCCTGACACCCCCCCCACGCACCCCCCATCACCAGGACAGGACTGAGCGATACGGGAGCCCGGCTGACAGAGACAGACACACAGACACACAGGGAAAGACAGACAGGCACACGGAGGGGTAGTCGGAGCGAGAGAGGAAGAGAGAGACACGGGGAGAACGAGGATCCAACACTCAGACCCGCACTGAACCCCCGAACAGACACACAGAGACCCTGACCTGGATGCGGATGGGGATACGGAAAGGGACGGACTCGCCGGTGCACGCAAGGGACCCAGACACACACCACACACACCGGAGGCTGTGTTGGCGAGGCAGCTAGGCTCTGGGGGTGTGGTGGAGCTTGGCCAGGTTTTGGCAAGCTCACCGCGCCCTGGTGCTGCTAGAGGAGCCCCTCGGAGCGCCAGGAAGCACAGCCAAGTTGCCTGGAATCCCCTTCTGCTCCCATGCCTGCCCAGCAACCACACTGGCCTGGGGGCATGCGGGGGACTCTTTCCTTGGTCTCGTCGTTTATTTGGGGGTACCCCTCGACGCCGACGCCGTGGTGCCGGGCGCGCCCCCACTGCCTTGCTGAGGGAGGGGGCCTTGCTGTTAGCTGCGCTGCTGTGGGGAGAAAGACTTCGGCCCAGGGTGCCAGCGGCCCCGAGGGCCAGGGCGGTCGGCCATCTTTGGTGCTGGGCAGAGGGAGGGAGGGCCCAGGGCGGGGCCCAGGGGCAAAGGGACGGTGGTCGGCGGGAAGGAAGAGAAGGCCCTGCGGAGCTGGAGTGCAGCCCAGGGCTGGTGGGAGAAGGTGTAGGCGTGCCCAGTCACCAGGGGGAGCCGGTTGTCCGGCGGCTTGGGCATCCAGGGCGGCCCAAGGGAATGGCGAGGGGCGGCGGCATGAGGGCCCCAAGGCCAGGAACCAGGGAGTGCACGCATGGGAGGCAGGGTCAACTCCCGCACGCCCTCCCCCGGCCCCAACGCCCCCCCAGTCCTCGCCACCTTCGCCCACTCCCTCCCTCCGTTGCGGCTGTCCTCTCTGCTGCCTCAACCTCCCCACCCCGTTCCCATCGCCGCCCAGCGAGCCCCACTGGTTCCTGTGAGGGTGGGCCTTGTTGCTTGGAGTTGGAGGAGCTGGGTTGGAGCCGCCAGTCCCTGCAGCGGGCGGCTCCAGCGGGCCTGTGAATCGCCGTGGGGTGCCCGGGAGTAAGGGGGCAGCGGAGCAAGGGATGTTTGGAGGAAGGCTTGCTGGGCAAAGGGGGGCGGTGGAGGCACAGGGAGAAGAAGGGAGGCCGAAGGAGAAAGAAAAAAGCCAAGAAAGTAGCCTCAGAACCAGAGTCCAGGGCACCCGGGAACGGTCTCCCATCCAAGTCCTGACCGGATCCGACCCTGCTTAGCTTCCAAGAGCAGAAGAGATGCGCTGCCATCAGGCCACTAGGGCCATAGGCCTGAGAGGCTGCTGCTGCGACCCACATCAGACTGCTCTGGGCCTCCGGGCCCCAGCGTGCTCCTCTTGTCACCCCTCCACCTGCCCTGTGCTTTGCTCCTGCGTGCCTGCGAGTCTGCCTTGGGGTGAGGCGCCTCCAGCATCTCAGAGTCGCAGAAGTCCTGGCGATCTCCCCAAGTGTCTCTGGACTTCCCAGCAGGACCGCCCCCTCCGCCGCCGCTTCCGCCGCCGCCTCCTCCTCCTCCTCCTCCTCCTCCCCCGCCGCCACCGCCGCCTCCGCCGCCGCTGTCGTTTGGAACCCGAGATGCCTAGGGGGGGCGTTCGGTCTTGGAGGCAGGCATGCGGAGTGTTCTCAGCGCCCCCAACTCCCCAACCGCAGCCCTGGGTCTAGCGTGGCAAGCCACCCCGCCTTGCTCAATGGCGGCCCGAAGTCAAGGGCGCCACCAGAGACCCTGGGCAGCAGTCCACCGCCGTGGCCCGTCCCCCTCTATCCTTCCCGTGACACCCCTCCCCCACGAACCCCCCATCACCAGGACAGGACTGAGAGATACGGGAGCCCGGCTGACATAGACAGACACAAAGACACACAGGGAAAGCCAGAGATACGCACGGAGGGGTAGTCGGAGCGAGAGAGGAAGAGAGAGACACGGGGAGACCGAGGATCCAACACACAGACCCGCACTGAACCCCCGAACAGACACACAGAGATCCTGACCTGGATGCGGATGGGGACACGGAAAGGGACAGCCTCGCCGGTGCACGCAAGGGACCCAGACACACACCAGACACACCGGAGGCTGTGTTGGCGAGGCAGCTAGCCTCTGGGGGTGTGGTGGAGCTTGGCCAGGTTTTGGCAAGCTGACCGCGCCCTGGTGCTGCTAGAGGAGCCCCTCGGAGCGCCAGGAAGCACAGCCAAGTTGCCTGGAATCCCCTTCTGCTCCCATGCCTGCCCAGCAACTACACTGGCCTGGGGGCATGCGGGGGACTCTTTCCTTGGTCTCGTCGTTTATTTGGGGGTACCCCTCGACGCCGACGCCGTGGTGCCGGGCGCGCCCCCACTGCCTTGCTGAGGGAGCGGGCCTCGCTGTTAGGTGCGCTGCTGTGGGGAGAAGGACTTAGACTCAGGGTGCCAGCGGCCCCAAGGTCCAGGGCGGTCGGCCATCTTTGGTGCTGGGCAGAGGGAGCGAGGGCCCAGGGCGGGGCCCAGGGGCAAAGGGACGGTGGTCGGCGGGAAGGAAGAGAAGGCCCTGCGGGGCTGGAGCGCAGCGCAGGGCTGGTGGGAGAAGGTGTAGGCGTGCCCAGTCACCAGGGGGAGCCTGTTGTCCGGTGGCTTGGGCATCCAGGGCGACCCAAGGGAAAGGCGAGGGGCGGCGGCATGAGGGCCCCAAGGGCAGGAACGAGGGAGGGCACGCATGGGAGGCAGGGTGAACTCCCGCACGCGCTCCCCCCTCCCCATCGCCCCCCAGTCCTCGCCACCTTCGCCCACTCCCTCCCTCCGTAGCGGCTGCCCTCTCTGAGGCCTCAGCCTCCTCACCCCGTTCCCATCGCCCCCCAGCGAGCCCCACTGGTTCCTGTGAGGGTGGGCCTTGTGACTTGGAGTTGGAGGAGCTGGATTCGAGCCGCCTGTCGCTGCAGCGGGCGGCTCCAGCGGGCCTATGAACCGCCGTGGGGTGCCCGGGGGTAAGGGGGCAACGGGGCAAGGGATGTTTGGAGGAAGGCTTGCTGGGCAAAGGGGGGCGGTGGAGGCACAGGGAGAAGAAGGGAGGCCGAAGGAGAAAGAAAAAAGCCAAGAAAGTAGCCTCAGAACAAGAGTGCAGGGCACCCGGGAACGGTCTCCCATCCAAGTCCTGAGCGGATCCGACCCTGCTTAGCTTCCAAGAGCAGAAGAGATGCGCTGCCATCAGGCCGCTAGGGCCAAAGGCCTGAGAGGCTGATGCTGCGACTCCCAGCAGACTGCTCTTGGCCTCCGAGCCCCAGCGTGCTCCTCTCGTCAACCCCTCCGCCTGCCCTGGCCTTGGCTCCTGCGTGCCTGCGCGCCTGCCTTGGGGTGAGGCGCCTCCAGCATCTCAGAGTCGCAGAAGTCCCGGCGATCTCCCCAACTGTCTCTGGACTTCCCAGCCGGACCGCCCCCTCCGCCGCCGCTCCCGCCGCCGTCGCCTCCTCCTACGCCGCCGCCGCCGCCGCCACTGTGGTTTGGAACCCGAGATGCCTAGGGGGGGCGTTCGGTCTTGGAGGCAGGCATGCGGAGTGTTCACAGCGCCCCGAACTCCCCAACCAGAGACCCTGGGCAGCAGTCCACCCCCGTGGCCCCACCCCCGCCAACCTTCCCCTGACAACCCCCCACGCACCCCCCATCACCAGGACAGGACTGAGAGATACGGGAGCCCGGCTGACAGAGACAGACACACAGACACACAGGGAAAGACAGAGAGGCACACGGAGGGGTAGTCGGAGCGAGAGAGGAAGAGAGAGACACGGGGAGAACGAGGATCCAACACACAGACCCGCACTGAACCCCCGAAGAGACAGACAGAGACCCTGACCTGGATGCGGATGGGGACACGGAAAGGGACGGACTCGCCGGTGCACGCAAGGGACCCAGACACACACCACACACACCGGAGGCTGTGTTGGCGAGGCAGCTAGCCTCTGGGGGTGTGGTGGAGCTTGGCCAGGTTTTGGCAAGCTGACCGCGCCCTGGTGCTGCTAGAGGAGCCCCTCGGAGCGCCAGGAAGCACAGCCAAGTTGCCTGGAATCCCCTTCTGCTCCCATGCCTGCCCAGCAACCACACTGGCCTGGGGGCATGCGGGGGACTCTTTCCTTGGTCTCGTCGTTTATTTGGGGGTACCCCTCGACGCCGACGCCGTGGTGCCGGGCGCGCCCCCACTGCCTTGCTGAGGGAGCGGGCCTTGCTGTTAGCTGCGCTGCTGTGGGGAGAAGGACTTCGGCCCAGGGTGCCAGCGGCCCCGAGGGCCAGGGCGGTCGGCCATCTTTGGTGCTGGGCAGAGGGAGGGAGGGCCCAGGGCGGGGCCCAGGGGCAAAGGGACGGTGGTCAGCGGGAAGGAAGAGAAGGCCCTGCGGAGCTGGAGTGCAGCCCAGGGCTGGTGGGAGAAGGTGTAGGCGTGCCCAGTCACCAGGGGGAGCCGGTTGTCCGGCGGCTTGGGCATCCAGGGCGGCCCAAGGGAATGGCGAGGGGCGGCGGCATGAGGGCCCCAAGGCCAGGAACCAGGGAGTGCACGCATGGGAGGCAGGGTCAACTCCCGCACGCCCTCCCCCCGCCCCAACGCCCCCCCAGTCCTCGCCACCTTCGCCCACTCCCTCCCTCCGTTGCGGCTGTCCTCTCTGCTGCCTCAACCTCCCCACCCCGTTCCCATCGCCGCCCAGCGAGCCCCAATGGTTCCTGTGAGGGTGGGCCTTGTTGCTTGGAGTTGGAGGAGCTGGGTTGGAGCCGCCAGTCCCTGCAGCGGGCGGCTCCAGCGGGCCTGTGAATCGCCGTGGGGTGCCCGGGAGTAAGGGGGCAGCGGAGCAAGGGATGTTTGGAGGAAGGCTTGCTGGGCAAAGGGGGGCGGTGGAGGCACAGGGAGAAGAAGGGAGGCCGAAGGAGAAAGAAAAAAGCCAAGAAAGTAGCCTCAGAACCAGAGTCCAGGGCACCCGGGAACGGTCTCCCATCCAAGTCCTGAGCGGATCCGACCCTGCTTAGCTTCCAAGAGCAGAAGAGATGCGCTGCCATCAGGCCGCTAGGGCCAGAGGCCTGAGGGGCTGCTGCTGCGACCCACAGCAGACTGCTCTGGGCCTCCGAGCCCCAGCGTGCTCCTCTCGTCAACCCCTCCGCCTGCCCTGGCCTTGGCTCCTGCGTGCCTGCGAGCCTGCCTTGGGGTGAGGCGCCTCCAGCATCTCAGAGTCCCAGAAGTCCCGGCGATCTCCCCAACTGTCTCTGGACTTCCCAGCCGGACCGCCCCCTCCGCCGCCGCTCCCGCCGCCGCCGCCTCCTCCTACGCCGCCGCCGCCGCCGCCACTGCCACTGTGGTTTGGAACCCGAGATGCCTAGGGGGGGCGTTCGGTCTTGGAGGCAGGCATGCGGAGTGTTCACAGCGCCCCGAACTCCCCAACCAGAGACCCTGGGCAGCAGTCCACCCCCGTGGCCCCTCCCCCGCCAACCTTCCCCTGACACCCCCCCCACGCACCCCCCATCACCAGGACAGGACTGAGCGATACGGGAGCCCGGCTGACAGAGACAGACACACAGACACACAGGGAAAGACAGACAGGCACACGGAGGGGTAGTCGGAGCGAGAGAGGAAGAGAGAGACACGGGGAGAACGAGGATCCAACACTCAGACCCGCACTGAACCCCCGAACAGACACACAGAGACCCTGACCTGGATGCGGATGGGGATACGGAAAGGGACGGACTCGCCGGTGCACGCAAGGGACCCAGACACACACCACACACACCGGAGGCTGTGTTGGCGAGGCAGCTAGGCTCTGGGGGTGTGGTGGAGCTTGGCCAGGTTTTGGCAAGCTCACCGCGCCCTGGTGCTGCTAGAGGAGCCCCTCGGAGCGCCAGGAAGCACAGCCAAGTTGCCTGGAATCCCCTTCTGCTCCCATGCCTGCCCAGCAACCACACTGGCCTGGGGGCATGCGGGGGACTCTTTCCTTGGTCTCGTCGTTTATTTGGGGGTACCCCTCGACGCCGACGCCGTGGTGCCGGGCGCGCCCCCACTGCCTTGCTGAGGGAGGGGGCCTTGCTGTTAGCTGCGCTGCTGTGGGGAGAAAGACTTCGGCCCAGGGTGCCAGCGGCCCCGAGGGCCAGGGCGGTCGGCCATCTTTGGTGCTGGGCAGAGGGAGGGAGGGCCCAGGGCGGGGCCCAGGGGCAAAGGGACGGTGGTCGGCGGGAAGGAAGAGAAGGCCCTGCGGAGCTGGAGTGCAGCCCAGGGCTGGTGGGAGAAGGTGTAGGCGTGCCCAGTCACCAGGGGGAGCCGGTTGTCCGGCGGCTTGGGCATCCAGGGCGGCCCAAGGGAATGGCGAGGGGCGGCGGCATGAGGGCCCCAAGGCCAGGAACCAGGGAGTGCACGCATGGGAGGCAGGGTCAACTCCCGCACGCCCTCCCCCCGCCCCAACGCCCCCCCAGTCCTCGCCACCTTCGCCCACTCCCTCCCTCCGTTGCGGCTGTCCTCTCTGCTGCCTCAACCTCCCCACCCCGTTCCCATCGCCGCCCAGCGAGCCCCACTGGTTCCTGTGAGGGTGGGCCTTGTTGCTTGGAGTTGGAGGAGCTGGGTTGGAGCCGCCAGTCCCTGCAGCGGGCGGCTCCAGCGGGCCTGTGAATCGCCGTGGGGTGCCCGGGAGTAAGGGGGCAGCGGAGCAAGGGATGTTTGGAGGAAGGCTTGCTGGGCAAAGGGGGGCGGTGGAGGCACAGGGAGAAGAAGGGAGGCCGAAGGAGAAAGAAAAAAGCCAAGAAAGTAGCCTCAGAACCAGAGTCCAGGGCACCCGGGAACGGTCTCCCATCCAAGTCCTGACCGGATCCGACCCTGCTTAGCTTCCAAGAGCAGAAGAGATGCGCTGCCATCAGGCCACTAGGGCCATAGGCCTGAGAGGCTGCTGCTGCGACCCACATCAGACTGCTCTGGGCCTCCGGGCCCCAGCGTGCTCCTCTTGTCACCCCTCCACCTGCCCTGTGCTTTGCTCCTGCGTGCCTGCGAGCCTGCCTTGGGGTGAGGCGCCTCCAGCATCTCAGAGTCGCAGAAGTCCTGGCGATCTCCCCAAGTGTCTCTGGACTTCCCAGCAGGACCGCCCCCTCCGCCGCCGCTCCCGCCGCCGCCTCCTCCTCCTCCTCCTCCTCCTCCCCCGCCGCCACCGCCGCCTCCGCCGCCGCTGTCGTTTGGAACCCGAGATGCCTAGGGGGGGCGTTCGGTCTTGGAGGCAGGCATGCGGAGTGTTCTCAGCGCCCCCAACTCCCCAACCGCAGCCCTGGGTCTAGCGTGGCAAGCCACCCCGCCTTGCTCAATGGCGGCCCGAAGTCAAGGGCGCCACCAGAGACCCTGGGCAGCAGTCCACCGCCGTGGCCCGTCCCCCTCTATCCTTCCCGTGACACCCCTCCCCCACGAACCCCCCATCACCAGGACAGGACTGAGAGATACGGGAGCCCGGCTGACATAGACAGACACAAAGACACACAGGGAAAGCCAGAGATACGCACGGAGGGGTAGTCGGAGCGAGAGAGGAAGAGAGAGACACGGGGAGACCGAGGATCCAACACACAGACCCGCACTGAACCCCCGAACAGACACACAGAGATCCTGACCTGGATGCGGATGGGGACACGGAAAGGGACAGCCTCGCCGGTGCACGCAAGGGACCCAGACACACACCAGACACACCGGAGGCTGTGTTGGCGAGGCAGCTAGCCTCTGGGGGTGTGGTGGAGCTTGGCCAGGTTTTGGCAAGCTGCCCGCGCCCTGGTGCTGCTAGAGGAGCCCCTCGGAGCGCCAGGAAGCACAGCCAAGTTGCCTGGAATCCCCTTCTGCTCCCATGCCTGCCCAGCAACTACACTGGCCTGGGGGCATGCGGGGGACTCTTTCCTTGGTCTCGTCGTTTATTTGGGGGTACCCCTCGACGCCGACGCCGTGGTGCCGGGCGCGCCCCCACTGCCTTGCTGAGGGAGCGGGCCTCGCTGTTAGGTGCGCTGCTGTGGGGAGAAGGACTTAGACTCAGGGTGCCAGCGGCCCCAAGGTCCAGGGCGGTCGGCCATCTTTGGTGCTGGGCAGAGGGAGCGAGGGCCCAGGGCGGGGCCCAGGGGCAAAGGGACGGTGGTCGGCGGGAAGGAAGAGAAGGCCCTGCGGGGCTGGAGCGCAGCGCAGGGCTGGTGGGAGAAGGTGTAGGCGTGCCCAGTCACCAGGGGGAGCCTGTTGTCCGGTGGCTTGGGCATCCAGGGCGACCCAAGGGAAAGGCGAGGGGCGGCGGCATGAGGGCCCCAAGGGCAGGAACGAGGGAGGGCACGCATGGGAGGCAGGGTGAACTCCCGCACGCGCTCCCCCCTCCCCATCGCCCCCCAGTCCTCGCCACCTTCGCCCACTCCCTCCCTCCGTAGCGGCTGCCCTCTCTGAGGCCTCAGCCTCCTCACCCCGTTCCCATCGCCCCCCAGCGAGCCCCACTGGTTCCTGTGAGGGTGGGCCTTGTGACTTGGAGTTGGAGGAGCTGGATTCGAGCCGCCTGTCGCTGCAGCGGGCGGCTCCAGCGGGCCTATGAACCGCCGTGGGGTGCCCGGGGGTAAGGGGGCAACGGGGCAAGGGATGTTTGGAGGAAGGCTTGCTGGGCAAAGGGGGGCGGTGGAGGCACAGGGAGAAGAAGGGAGGCCGAAGGAGAAAGAAAAAAGCCAAGAAAGTAGCCTCAGAACAAGAGTGCAGGGCACCCGGGAACGGTCTCCCATCCAAGTCCTGAGCGGATCCGACCCTGCTTAGCTTCCAAGAGCAGAAGAGATGCGCTGCCATCAGGCCGCTAGGGCCAAAGGCCTGAGAGGCTGATGCTGCGACTCCCAGCAGACTGCTCTTGGCCTCCGAGCCCCAGCGTGCTCCTCTCGTCAACCCCTCCGCCTGCCCTGGCCTTGGCTCCTGCGTGCCTGCGAGCCTGCCTTGGGGTGAGGCGCCTCCAGCATCTCAGAGTCGCAGAAGTCCCGGCGATCTCCCCAACTGTCTCTGGACTTCCCAGCCGGACCGCCCCCTCCGCCGCCGCTCCCGCCGCCGTCGCCTCCTCCTACGCCGCCGCCGCCGCCGCCGCCGCCACTGTGGTTTGGAACCCGAGATGCCTAGGGGGGGCGTTCGGTCTTGGAGGCAGGCATGCGGAGTGTTCACAGCGCCCCGAACTCCCCAACCAGAGACCCTGGGCAGCAGTCCACCCCCGTGGCCCCACCCCCGCCAACCTTCCCCTGACAACCCCCCACGCACCCCCCATCACCAGGACAGGACTGAGAGATACGGGAGCCCGGCTGACAGAGACAGACACACAGACACACAGGGAAAGACAGAGAGGCACACGGAGGGGTAGTCGGAGCGAGAGAGGAAGAGAGAGACACGGGGAGAACGAGGATCCAACACACAGACCCGCACTGAACCCCCGAACAGACAGACAGAGACCCTGACCTGGATGCGGATGGGGACACGGAAAGGGACGGACTCGCCGGTGCACGCAAGGGACCCAGACACACACCACACACACCGGAGGCTGTGTTGGCGAGGCAGCTAGCCTCTGGGGGTGTGGTGGAGCTTGGCCAGGTTTTGGCAAGCTGACCGCGCCCTGGTGCTGCTAGAGGAGCCCCTCGGAGCGCCAGGAAGCACAGCCAAGTTGCCTGGAATCCCCTTCTGCTCCCATGCCTGCCCAGCAACCACACTGGCCTGGGGGCATGCGGGGGACTCTTTCCTTGGTCTCGTCGTTTATTTGGGGGTACCCCTCGACGCCGACGCCGTGGTGCCGGGCGCGCCCCCACTGCCTTGCTGAGGGAGCGGGCCTTGCTGTTAGCTGCGCTGCTGTGGGGAGAAGGACTTCGGCCCAGGGTGCCAGCGGCCCCGAGGGCCAGGGCGGTCGGCCATTTTGGTGCTGGGCAGAGGGAGGGAGGGCCCAGGGCGGGGCCCAGGGGCAAAGGGACGGTGGTCGGCGGGAAGGAAGAGAAGGCCCTGCGGGGCTGGAGCGCAGCCCAGGGCTGGTGGGAGAAGGTGTAGGCGTGCCCAGTCACCAGGGGGAGCCGGTTGTTCGGCGGCTTGGGCATCCAGGGCGGCCCAAGGGAATGGCGAGGGGCGGCGGCATGAGGGCCCCAAGGCCAGGAACCAGGGAGTGCACGCATGGGAGGCAGGGTGAACTCCCGCCCGCGCTCCCCCCGCCCCATCGCCCCCCCAGTCCTCGCCACCTTCGCCCACTCCCTCCCTCCGAAGCGGCAGCCCTCTCTGCCGCCTCAGCCTCCCCACCCCCTTCCCATCGCCCCCCCGCGAGCCCCACTGGTTCCTGTGAGGGTGGGCCTTGTGACTTGGAGTTGGAGGAGCTGGGTTGGAGCCGCCTGTCGCTGCAGCGGGCGGCTCCAGCGGGCCTGTGAACCGCCGTGGGGTGCCCGGGGGTAAGGGGGCAACGGGGCAAGGGATGTTTGGAGGAAGGCTTGCTGGGCAAAGGGGGGCGGTGGAGGCACAGGGAGAAGAAGGGAGGCCGAAGGAGAAAGAAAAAAGCCAAGAAAGTAGCCTCAGAACAAGAGTGCAGGGCACCCGGGAACGGTCTCCCATCCAAGTCCTGAGCGGATCCGACCCTGCTTAGCTTCCAAGAGCAGAAGAGATGCGCTGCCATCAGGCCGCTAGGGCCAGAGGCCTGAGAGGCTGCTGCTGCGACCCACAGCAGACTGCTCTGGGCCTCCGAGCCCCAGCGTGCTCCTCTCGTCAACCCCTCCGCCTGCCCTGGCCTTGGCTCCTGCGTGCCTGCGAGCCTGCCTTGGGGTGAGGCGCCTCCAGCATCTCAGAGTCCCAGAAGTCCCGGCGATCTCCCCAACTGTCTCTGGACTTCCCAGCCGGACCGCCCCCTCCGCCGCCGCTCCCGCCGCCGCCGCCGCCTCCTCCTACGCCGCCGCCGCCGCCGCCACTGCCACTGTGGTTTGGAACCCGAGATGCCTAGGGGGGGCGTTCGGTCTTGGAGGCAGGCATGCGGAGTGTTCACAGCGCCCCGAACTCCCCAACCAGAGACCCTGGGCAGCAGTCCACCCCCGTGGCCCCTCCCCCGCCAACCTTCCCCTGACACCCCCCCCACGCACCCCCCATCACCAGGACAGGACTGAGCGATACGGGAGCCCGGCTGACAGAGACAGACACACAGACACACAGGGAAAGACAGACAGGCACACGGAGGGGTAGTCGGAGCGAGAGAGGAAGAGAGAGACACGGGGAGAACGAGGATCCAACACTCAGACCCGCACTGAACCCCCGAACAGACACACAGAGACCCTGACCTGGATGCGGATGGGGATACGGAAAGGGACGGACTCGCCGGTGCACGCAAGGGACCCAGACACACACCACACACACCGGAGGCTGTGTTGGCGAGGCAGCTAGGCTCTGGGGGTGTGGTGGAGCTTGGCCAGGTTTTGGCAAGCTCACCGCGCCCTGGTGCTGCTAGAGGAGCCCCTCGGAGCGCCAGGAAGCACAGCCAAGTTGCCTGGAATCCCCTTCTGCTCCCATGCCTGCCCAGCAACCACACTGGCCTGGGGGCATGCGGGGGACTCTTTCCTTGGTCTCGTCGTTTATTTGGGGGTACCCCTCGACGCCGACGCCGTGGTGCCGGGCGCGCCCCCACTGCCTTGCTGAGGGAGGGGGCCTTGCTGTTAGCTGCGCTGCTGTGGGGAGAAAGACTTCGGCCCAGGGTGCCAGCGGCCCCGAGGGCCAGGGCGGTCGGCCATCTTTGGTGCTGGGCAGAGGGAGGGAGGGCCCAGGGCGGGGCCCAGGGGCAAAGGGACGGTGGTCGGCGGGAAGGAAGAGAAGGCCCTGCGGAGCTGGAGTGCAGCCCAGGGCTGGTGGGAGAAGGTGTAGGCGTGCCCAGTCACCAGGGGGAGCCGGTTGTCCGGCGGCTTGGGCATCCAGGGCGGCCCAAGGGAATGGCGAGGGGCGGCGGCATGAGGGCCCCAAGGCCAGGAACCAGGGAGTGCACGCATGGGAGGCAGGGTCAACTCCCGCACGCCCTCCCCCGGCCCCAACGCCCCCCCAGTCCTCGCCACCTTCGCCCACTCCCTCCCTCCGTTGCGGCTGTCCTCTCTGCTGCCTCAACCTCCCCACCCCGTTCCCATCGCCGCCCAGCGAGCCCCACTGGTTCCTGTGAGGGTGGGCCTTGTTGCTTGGAGTTGGAGGAGCTGGGTTGGAGCCGCCAGTCCCTGCAGCGGGCGGCTCCAGCGGGCCTGTGAATCGCCGTGGGGTGCCCGGGAGTAAGGGGGCAGCGGAGCAAGGGATGTTTGGAGGAAGGCTTGCTGGGCAAAGGGGGGCGGTGGAGGCACAGGGAGAAGAAGGGAGGCCGAAGGAGAAAGAAAAAAGCCAAGAAAGTAGCCTCAGAACCAGAGTCCAGGGCACCCGGGAACGGTCTCCCATCCAAGTCCTGACCGGATCCGACCCTGCTTAGCTTCCAAGAGCAGAAGAGATGCGCTGCCATCAGGCCACTAGGGCCATAGGCCTGAGAGGCTGCTGCTGCGACCCACATCAGACTGCTCTGGGCCTCCGGGCCCCAGCGTGCTCCTCTTGTCACCCCTCCACCTGCCCTGTGCTTTGCTCCTGCGTGCCTGCGAGCCTGCCTTGGGGTGAGGCGCCTCCAGCATCTCAGAGTCGCAGAAGTCCTGGCGATCTCCCCAAGTGTCTCTGGACTTCCCAGCAGGACCGCCCCCTCCGCCGCCGCTCCCGCCGCCGCCTCCTCCTCCTCCTCCTCCTCCTCCCCCGCCGCCACCGCCGCCTCCGCCGCCGCTGTCGTTTGGAACCCGAGATGCCTAGGGGGGGCGTTCGGTCTTGGAGGCAGGCATGCGGAGTGTTCTCAGCGCCCCCAACTCCCCAACCGCAGCCCTGGGTCTAGCGTGGCAAGCCACCCCGCCTTGCTCAATGGCGGCCCGAAGTCAAGGGCGCCACCAGAGACCCTGGGCAGCAGTCCACCGCCGTGGCCCGTCCCCCTCTATCCTTCCCGTGACACCCCTCCCCCACGAACCCCCCATCACCAGGACAGGACTGAGAGATACGGGAGCCCGGCTGACATAGACAGACACAAAGACACACAGGGAAAGCCAGAGATACGCACGGAGGGGTAGTCGGAGCGAGAGAGGAAGAGAGAGACACGGGGAGACCGAGGATCCAACACACAGACCCGCACTGAACCCCCGAACAGACACACAGAGATCCTGACCTGGATGCGGATGGGGACACGGAAAGGGACAGCCTCGCCGGTGCACGCAAGGGACCCAGACACACACCAGACACACCGGAGGCTGTGTTGGCGAGGCAGCTAGCCTCTGGGGGTGTGGTGGAGCTTGGCCAGTTTTTGGCAAGCTGACCGCGCCCTGGTGCTGCTAGAGGAGCCCCTCGGAGCGCCAGGAAGCACAGCCAAGTTGCCTGGAATCCCCTTCTGCTCCCATGCCTGCCCAGCAACTACACTGGCCTGGGGGCATGCGGGGGACTCTTTCCTTGGTCTCGTCGTTTATTTGGGGGTACCCCTCGACGCCGACGCCGTGGTGCCGGGCGCGCCCCCACTGCCTTGCTGAGGGAGCGGGCCTCGCTGTTAGGTGCGCTGCTGTGGGGAGAAGGACTTAGACTCAGGGTGCCAGCGGCCCCAAGGTCCAGGGCGGTCGGCCATCTTTGGTGCTGGGCAGAGGGAGCGAGGGCCCAGGGCGGGGCCCAGGGGCAAAGGGACGGTGGTCGGCGGGAAGGAAGAGAAGGCCCTGCGGGGCTGGAGCGCAGCGCAGGGCTGGTGGGAGAAGGTGTAGGCGTGCCCAGTCACCAGGGGGAGCCTGTTGTCCGGTGGCTTGGGCATCCAGGGCGACCCAAGGGAAAGGCGAGGGGCGGCGGCATGAGGGCCCCAAGGGCAGGAACGAGGGAGGGCACGCATGGGAGGCAGGGTGAACTCCCGCACGCGCTCCCCCCTCCCCATCGCCCCCCAGTCCTCGCCACCTTCGCCCACTCCCTCCCTCCGTAGCGGCTGCCCTCTCTGAGGCCTCAGCCTCCTCACCCCGTTCCCATCGCCCCCCAGCGAGCCCCACTGGTTCCTGTGAGGGTGGGCCTTGTGACTTGGAGTTGGAGGAGCTGGATTCGAGCCGCCTGTCGCTGCAGCGGGCGGCTCCAGCGGGCCTATGAACCGCCGTGGGGTGCCCGGGGGTAAGGGGGCAACGGGGCAAGGGATGTTTGGAGGAAGGCTTGCTGGGCAAAGGGGGGCGGTGGAGGCACAGGGAGAAGAAGGGAGGCCGAAGGAGAAAGAAAAAAGCCAAGAAAGTAGCCTCAGAACAAGAGTGCAGGGCACCCGGGAACGGTCTCCCATCCAAGTCCTGAGCGGATCCGACCCTGCTTAGCTTCCAAGAGCAGAAGAGATGCGCTGCCATCAGGCCGCTAGGGCCAAAGGCCTGAGAGGCTGATGCTGCGACTCCCAGCAGACTGCTCTTGGCCTCCGAGCCCCAGCGTGCTCCTCTCGTCAACCCCTCCGCCTGCCCTGGCCTTGGCTCCTGCGTGCCTGCGAGCCTGCCTTGGGGTGAGGCGCCTCCAGCATCTCAGAGTCGCAGAAGTCCCGGCGATCTCCCCAACTGTCTCTGGACTTCCCAGCCGGACCGCCCCCTCCGCCGCCGCTCCCGCCGCCGTCGCCTCCTCCTACGCCGCCGCCGCCGCCGCCGCCGCCACTGTGGTTTGGAACCCGAGATGCCTAGGGGGGGCGTTCGGTCTTGGAGGCAGGCATGCGGAGTGTTCACAGCGCCCCGAACTCCCCAACCAGAGACCCTGGGCAGCAGTCCACCCCCGTGGCCCCACCCCCGCCAACCTTCCCCTGACAACCCCCCACGCACCCCCCATCACCAGGACAGGACTGAGAGATACGGGAGCCCGGCTGACAGAGACAGACACACAGACACACAGGGAAAGACAGAGAGGCACACGGAGGGGTAGTCGGAGCGAGAGAGGAAGAGAGAGACACGGGGAGAACGAGGATCCAACACACAGACCCGCACTGAACCCCCGAACAGACAGACAGAGACCCTGACCTGGATGCGGATGGGGACACGGAAAGGGACGGACTCGCCGGTGCACGCAAGGGACCCAGACACACACCACACACACCGGAGGCTGTGTTGGCGAGGCAGCTAGCCTCTGGGGGTGTGGTGGAGCTTGGCCAGGTTTTGGCAAGCTGACCGCGCCCTGGTGCTGCTAGAGGAGCCCCTCGGAGCGCCAGGAAGCACAGCCAAGTTGCCTGGAATCCCCTTCTGCTCCCATGCCTGCCCAGCAACCACACTGGCCTGGGGGCATGCGGGGGACTCTTTCCTTGGTCTCGTCGTTTATTTGGGGGTACCCCTCGACGCCGACGCCGTGGTGCCGGGCGCGCCCCCACTGCCTTGCTGAGGGAGCGGGCCTTGCTGTTAGCTGCGCTGCTGTGGGGAGAAGGACTTCGGCCCAGGGTGCCAGCGGCCCCGAGGGCCAGGGCGGTCGGCCATTTTGGTGCTGGGCAGAGGGAGGGAGGGCCCAGGGCGGGGCCCAGGGGCAAAGGGACGGTGGTCGGCGGGAAGGAAGAGAAGGCCCTGCGGGGCTGGAGCGCAGCCCAGGGCTGGTGGGAGAAGGTGTAGGCGTGCCCAGTCACCAGGGGGAGCCGGTTGTTCGGCGGCTTGGGCATCCAGGGCGGCCCAAGGGAATGGCGAGGGGCGGCGGCATGAGGGCCCCAAGGCCAGGAACCAGGGAGTGCACGCATGGGAGGCAGGGTGAACTCCCGCCCGCGCTCCCCCCGCCCCATCGCCCCCCCAGTCCTCGCCACCTTCGCCCACTCCCTCCCTCCGAAGCGGCAGCCCTCTCTGCCGCCTCAGCCTCCCCACCCCCTTCCCATCGCCCCCCCGCGAGCCCCACTGGTTCCTGTGAGGGTGGGCCTTGTGACTTGGAGTTGGAGGAGCTGGGTTGGAGCCGCCTGTCGCTGCAGCGGGCGGCTCCAGCGGGCCTGTGAACCGCCGTGGGGTGCCCGGGGGTAAGGGGGCAACG
This sequence comes from Mirounga angustirostris, assembly GCF_029215605.1. Taxonomy (NCBI): domain Eukaryota; kingdom Metazoa; phylum Chordata; class Mammalia; order Carnivora; family Phocidae; genus Mirounga; species Mirounga angustirostris. The sequence goes on from NW_026991753.1 coordinate 119,703, forward strand.
GGGCAAGGGATGTTTGGAGGAAGGCTTGCTGGGCAAAGGGGGGCGGTGGAGGCACAGGGAGAAGAAGGGAGGCCGAAGGAGAAAGAAAAAAGCCAAGAAAGTAGCCTCAGAACAAGAGTGCAGGGCACCCGGGAACGGTCTCCCATCCAAGTCCTGAGCGGATCCGACCCTGCTTAGCTTCCAAGAGCAGAAGAGATGCGCTGCCATCAGGCCGCTAGGGCCAGAGGCCTGAGAGGCTGCTGCTGCGACCCACAGCAGACTGCTCTGGGCCTCCGAGCCCCAGCGTGCTCCTCTCGTCAACCCCTCCGCCTGCCCTGGCCTTGGCTCCTGCGTGCCTGCGAGCCTGCCTTGGGGTGAGGCGCCTCCAGCATCTCAGAGTCCCAGAAGTCCCGGCGATCTCCCCAACTGTCTCTGGACTTCCCAGCCGGACCGCCCCCTCCGCCGCCGCTCCCGCCGCCGCCGCCTCCTCCTACGCCGCCGCCGCCGTCGCCACTGCCACTGTGGTTTGGAACCCGAGATGCCTAGGGGGGGCGTTGGGTCTTGGAGGCAGGCATGCGGAGTGTTCACAGCGCCCCGAACTCCCCAACCAGAGACCCTGGGCAGCAGTCCACCCCCGTGGCCCCTCCCCCGCCAACCTTCCCCTGACACCCCCCCCACGCACCCCCCATCACCAGGACAGGACTGAGCGATACGGGAGCCCGGCTGACAGAGACAGACACACAGACACACAGGGAAAGACAGACAGGCACACGGAGGGGTAGTCGGAGCGAGAGAGGAAGAGAGAGACACGGGGAGAACGAGGATCCAACACTCAGACCCGCACTGAACCCCCGAACAGACACACAGAGACCCTGACCTGGATGCGGATGGGGATACGGAAAGGGACGGACTCGCCGGTGCACGCAAGGGACCCAGACACACACCACACACACCGGAGGCTGTGTTGGCGAGGCAGCTAGGCTCTGGGGGTGTGGTGGAGCTTGGCCAGGTTTTGGCAAGCTCACCGCGCCCTGGTGCTGCTAGAGGAGCCCCTCGGAGCGCCAGGAAGCACAGCCAAGTTGCCTGGAATCCCCTTCTGCTCCCATGCCTGCCCAGCAACCACACTGGCCTGGGGGCATGCGGGGGACTCTTTCCTTGGTCTCGTCGTTTATTTGGGGGTACCCCTCGACGCCGACGCCGTGGTGCCGGGCGCGCCCCCACTGCCTTGCTGAGGGAGGGGGCCTTGCTGTTAGCTGCGCTGCTGTGGGGAGAAAGACTTCGGCCCAGGGTGCCAGCGGCCCCGAGGGCCAGGGCGGTCGGCCATCTTTGGTGCTGGGCAGAGGGAGGGAGGGCCCAGGGCGGGGCCCAGGGGCAAAGGGACGGTGGTCGGCGGGAAGGAAGAGAAGGCCCTGCGGAGCTGGAGTGCAGCCCAGGGCTGGTGGGAGAAGGTGTAGGCGTGCCCAGTCACCAGGGGGAGCCGGTTGTCCGGCGGCTTGGGCATCCAGGGCGGCCCAAGGGAATGGCGAGGGGCGGCGGCATGAGGGCCCCAAGGCCAGGAACCAGGGAGTGCACGCATGGGAGGCAGGGTCAACTCCCGCACGCCCTCCCCCGGCCCCAACGCCCCCCCAGTCCTCGCCACCTTCGCCCACTCCCTCCCTCCGTTGCGGCTGTCCTCTCTGCTGCCTCAACCTCCCCACCCCGTTCCCATCGCCGCCCAGCGAGCCCCACTGGTTCCTGTGAGGGTGGGCCTTGTTGCTTGGAGTTGGAGGAGCTGGGTTGGAGCCGCCAGTCCCTGCAGCGGGCGGCTCCAGCGGGCCTGTGAATCGCCGTGGGGTGCCCGGGAGTAAGGGGGCAGCGGAGCAAGGGATGTTTGGAGGAAGGCTTGCTGGGCAAAGGGGGGCGGTGGAGGCACAGGGAGAAGAAGGGAGGCCGAAGGAGAAAGAAAAAAGCCAAGAAAGTAGCCTCAGAACCAGAGTCCAGGGCACCCGGGAACGGTCTCCCATCCAAGTCCTGACCGGATCCGACCCTGCTTAGCTTCCAAGAGCAGAAGAGATGCGCTGCCATCAGGCCACTAGGGCCATAGGCCTGAGAGGCTGCTGCTGCGACCCACATCAGACTGCTCTGGGCCTCCGGGCCCCAGCGTGCTCCTCTTGTCACCCCTCCACCTGCCCTGTGCTTTGCTCCTGCGTGCCTGCGAGCCTGCCTTGGGGTGAGGCGCCTCCAGCATCTCAGAGTCGCAGAAGTCCTGGCGATCTCCCCAAGTGTCTCTGGACTTCCCAGCAGGACCGCCCCCTCCGCCGCCGCTCCCGCCGCCGCCTCCTCCTCCTCCTCCTCCTCCTCCCCCGCCGCCACCGCCGCCTCCGCCGCCGCTGTCGTTTGGAACCCGAGATGCCTAGGGGGGGCGTTCGGTCTTGGAGGCAGGCATGCGGAGTGTTCTCAGCGCCCCCAACTCCCCAACCGCAGCCCTGGGTCTAGCGTGGCAAGCCACCCCGCCTTGCTCAATGGCGGCCCGAAGTCAAGGGCGCCACCAGAGACCCTGGGCAGCAGTCCACCGCCGTGGCCCGTCCCCCTCTATCCTTCCCGTGACACCCCTCCCCCACGAACCCCCCATCACCAGGACAGGACTGAGAGATACGGGAGCCCGGCTGACATAGACAGACACAAAGACACACAGGGAAAGCCAGAGATACGCACGGAGGGGTAGTCGGAGCGAGAGAGGAAGAGAGAGACACGGGGAGACCGAGGATCCAACACACAGACCCGCACTGAACCCCCGAACAGACACACAGAGATCCTGACCTGGATGCGGATGGGGACACGGAAAGGGACAGCCTCGCCGGTGCACGCAAGGGACCCAGACACACACCAGACACACCGGAGGCTGTGTTGGCGAGGCAGCTAGCCTCTGGGGGTGTGGTGGAGCTTGGCCAGTTTTTGGCAAGCTGACCGCGCCCTGGTGCTGCTAGAGGAGCCCCTCGGAGCGCCAGGAAGCACAGCCAAGTTGCCTGGAATCCCCTTCTGCTCCCATGCCTGCCCAGCAACTACACTGGCCTGGGGGCATGCGGGGGACTCTTTCCTTGGTCTCGTCGTTTATTTGGGGGTACCCCTCGACGCCGACGCCGTGGTGCCGGGCGCGCCCCCACTGCCTTGCTGAGGGAGCGGGCCTCGCTGTTAGGTGCGCTGCTGTGGGGAGAAGGACTTAGACTCAGGGTGCCAGCGGCCCCAAGGTCCAGGGCGGTCGGCCATCTTTGGTGCTGGGCAGAGGGAGCGAGGGCCCAGGGCGGGGCCCAGGGGCAAAGGGACGGTGGTCGGCGGGAAGGAAGAGAAGGCCCTGCGGGGCTGGAGCGCAGCGCAGGGCTGGTGGGAGAAGGTGTAGGCGTGCCCAGTCACCAGGGGGAGCCTGTTGTCCGGTGGCTTGGGCATCCAGGGCGACCCAAGGGAAAGGCGAGGGGCGGCGGCATGAGGGCCCCAAGGGCAGGAACGAGGGAGGGCACGCATGGGAGGCAGGGTGAACTCCCGCACGCGCTCCCCCCTCCCCATCGCCCCCCAGTCCTCGCCACCTTCGCCCACTCCCTCCCTCCGTAGCGGCTGCCCTCTCTGAGGCCTCAGCCTCCTCACCCCGTTCCCATCGCCCCCCAGCGAGCCCCACTGGTTCCTGTGAGGGTGGGCCTTGTGACTTGGAGTTGGAGGAGCTGGATTCGAGCCGCCTGTCGCTGCAGCGGGCGGCTCCAGCGGGCCTATGAACCGCCGTGGGGTGCCCGGGGGTAAGGGGGCAACGGGGCAAGGGATGTTTGGAGGAAGGCTTGCTGGGCAAAGGGGGGCGGTGGAGGCACAGGGAGAAGAAGGGAGGCCGAAGGAGAAAGAAAAAAGCCAAGAAAGTAGCCTCAGAACAAGAGTGCAGGGCACCCGGGAACGGTCTCCCATCCAAGTCCTGAGCGGATCCGACCCTGCTTAGCTTCCAAGAGCAGAAGAGATGCGCTGCCATCAGGCCGCTAGGGCCAAAGGCCTGAGAGGCTGATGCTGCGACTCCCAGCAGACTGCTCTTGGCCTCCGAGCCCCAGCGTGCTCCTCTCGTCAACCCCTCCGCCTGCCCTGGCCTTGGCTCCTGCGTGCCTGCGAGCCTGCCTTGGGGTGAGGCGCCTCCAGCATCTCAGAGTCGCAGAAGTCCCGGCGATCTCCCCAACTGTCTCTGGACTTCCCAGCCGGACCGCCCCCTCCGCCGCCGCTCCCGCCGCCGTCGCCTCCTCCTACGCCGCCGCCGCCGCCGCCGCCGCCACTGTGGTTTGGAACCCGAGATGCCTAGGGGGGGCGTTCGGTCTTGGAGGCAGGCATGCGGAGTGTTCACAGCGCCCCGAACTCCCCAACCAGAGACCCTGGGCAGCAGTCCACCCCCGTGGCCCCACCCCCGCCAACCTTCCCCTGACAACCCCCCACGCACCCCCCATCACCAGGACAGGACTGAGAGATACGGGAGCCCGGCTGACAGAGACAGACACACAGACACACAGGGAAAGACAGAGAGGCACACGGAGGGGTAGTCGGAGCGAGAGAGGAAGAGAGAGACACGGGGAGAACGAGGATCCAACACACAGACCCGCACTGAACCCCCGAACAGACAGACAGAGACCCTGACCTGGATGCGGATGGGGACACGGAAAGGGACGGACTCGCCGGTGCACGCAAGGGACCCAGACACACACCACACACACCGGAGGCTGTGTTGGCGAGGCAGCTAGCCTCTGGGGGTGTGGTGGAGCTTGGCCAGGTTTTGGCAAGCTGACCGCGCCCTGGTGCTGCTAGAGGAGCCCCTCGGAGCGCCAGGAAGCACAGCCAAGTTGCCTGGAATCCCCTTCTGCTCCCATGCCTGCCCAGCAACCACACTGGCCTGGGGGCATGCGGGGGACTCTTTCCTTGGTCTCGTCGTTTATTTGGGGGTACCCCTCGACGCCGACGCCGTGGTGCCGGGCGCGCCCCCACTGCCTTGCTGAGGGAGCGGGCCTTGCTGTTAGCTGCGCTGCTGTGGGGAGAAGGACTTCGGCCCAGGGTGCCAGCGGCCCCGAGGGCCAGGGCGGTCGGCCATTTTGGTGCTGGGCAGAGGGAGGGAGGGCCCAGGGCGGGGCCCAGGGGCAAAGGGACGGTGGTCGGCGGGAAGGAAGAGAAGGCCCTGCGGGGCTGGAGCGCAGCCCAGGGCTGGTGGGAGAAGGTGTAGGCGTGCCCAGTCACCAGGGGGAGCCGGTTGTTCGGCGGCTTGGGCATCCAGGGCGGCCCAAGGGAATGGCGAGGGGCGGCGGCATGAGGGCCCCAAGGCCAGGAACCAGGGAGTGCACGCATGGGAGGCAGGGTGAACTCCCGCCCGCGCTCCCCCCGCCCCATCGCCCCCCCAGTCCTCGCCACCTTCGCCCACTCCCTCCCTCCGAAGCGGCAGCCCTCTCTGCCGCCTCAGCCTCCCCACCCCCTTCCCATCGCCCCCCCGCGAGCCCCACTGGTTCCTGTGAGGGTGGGCCTTGTGACTTGGAGTTGGAGGAGCTGGGTTGGAGCCGCCTGTCGCTGCAGCGGGCGGCTCCAGCGGGCCTGTGAACCGCCGTGGGGTGCCCGGGGGTAAGGGGGCAACGGGGCAAGGGATGTTTGGAGGAAGGCTTGCTGGGCAAAGGGGGGCGGTGGAGGCACAGGGAGAAGAAGGGAGGCCGAAGGAGAAAGAAAAAAGCCAAGAAAGTAGCCTCAGAACAAGAGTGCAGGGCACCCGGGAACGGTCTCCCATCCAAGTCCTGAGCGGATCCGACCCTGCTTAGCTTCCAAGAGCAGAAGAGATGCGCTGCCATCAGGCCGCTAGGGCCAGAGGCCTGAGAGGCTGCTGCTGCGACCCACAGCAGACTGCTCTGGGCCTCCGAGCCCCAGCGTGCTCCTCTCGTCAACCCCTCCGCCTGCCCTGGCCTTGGCTCCTGCGTGCCTGCGAGCCTGCCTTGGGGTGAGGCGCCTCCAGCATCTCAGAGTCCCAGAAGTCCCGGCGATCTCCCCAACTGTCTCTGGACTTCCCAGCCGGACCGCCCCCTCCGCCGCCGCTCCCGCCGCCGCCGCCTCCTCCTACGCCGCCGCCGCCGCCGCCACTGCCACTGTGGTTTGGAACCCGAGATGCCTAGGGGGGGCGTTGGGTCTTGGAGGCAGGCATGCGGAGTGTTCACAGCGCCCCGAACTCCCCAACCAGAGACCCTGGGCAGCAGTCCACCCCCGTGGCCCCTCCCCCGCCAACCTTCCCCTGACACCCCCCCCACGCACCCCCCATCACCAGGACAGGACTGAGCGATACGGGAGCCCGGCTGACAGAGACAGACACACAGACACACAGGGAAAGACAGACAGGCACACGGAGGGGTAGTCGGAGCGAGAGAGGAAGAGAGAGACACGGGGAGAACGAGGATCCAACACTCAGACCCGCACTGAACCCCCGAACAGACACACAGAGACCCTGACCTGGATGCGGATGGGGATACGGAAAGGGACGGACTCGCCGGTGCACGCAAGGGACCCAGACACACACCACACACACCGGAGGCTGTGTTGGCGAGGCAGCTAGGCTCTGGGGGTGTGGTGGAGCTTGGCCAGGTTTTGGCAAGCTCACCGCGCCCTGGTGCTGCTAGAGGAGCCCCTCGGAGCGCCAGGAAGCACAGCCAAGTTGCCTGGAATCCCCTTCTGCTCCCATGCCTGCCCAGCAACCACACTGGCCTGGGGGCATGCGGGGGACTCTTTCCTTGGTCTCGTCGTTTATTTGGGGGTACCCCTCGACGCCGACGCCGTGGTGCCGGGCGCGCCCCCACTGCCTTGCTGAGGGAGGGGGCCTTGCTGTTAGCTGCGCTGCTGTGGGGAGAAAGACTTCGGCCCAGGGTGCCAGCGGCCCCGAGGGCCAGGGCGGTCGGCCATCTTTGGTGCTGGGCAGAGGGAGGGAGGGCCCAGGGCGGGGCCCAGGGGCAAAGGGACGGTGGTCGGCGGGAAGGAAGAGAAGGCCCTGCGGAGCTGGAGTGCAGCCCAGGGCTGGTGGGAGAAGGTGTAGGCGTGCCCAGTCACCAGGGGGAGCCGGTTGTCCGGCGGCTTGGGCATCCAGGGCGGCCCAAGGGAATGGCGAGGGGCGGCGGCATGAGGGCCCCAAGGCCAGGAACCAGGGAGTGCACGCATGGGAGGCAGGGTCAACTCCCGCACGCCCTCCCCCGGCCCCAACGCCCCCCCAGTCCTCGCCACCTTCGCCCACTCCCTCCCTCCGTTGCGGCTGTCCTCTCTGCTGCCTCAACCTCCCCACCCCGTTCCCATCGCCGCCCAGCGAGCCCCACTGGTTCCTGTGAGGGTGGGCCTTGTTGCTTGGAGTTGGAGGAGCTGGGTTGGAGCCGCCAGTCCCTGCAGCGGGCGGCTCCAGCGGGCCTGTGAATCGCCGTGGGGTGCCCGGGAGTAAGGGGGCAGCGGAGCAAGGGATGTTTGGAGGAAGGCTTGCTGGGCAAAGGGGGGCGGTGGAGGCACAGGGAGAAGAAGGGAGGCCGAAGGAGAAAGAAAAAAGCCAAGAAAGTAGCCTCAGAACCAGAGTCCAGGGCACCCGGGAACGGTCTCCCATCCAAGTCCTGACCGGATCCGACCCTGCTTAGCTTCCAAGAGCAGAAGAGATGCGCTGCCATCAGGCCACTAGGGCCATAGGCCTGAGAGGCTGCTGCTGCGACCCACATCAGACTGCTCTGGGCCTCCGGGCCCCAGCGTGCTCCTCTTGTCACCCCTCCACCTGCCCTGTGCTTTGCTCCTGCGTGCCTGCGAGCCTGCCTTGGGGTGAGGCGCCTCCAGCATCTCAGAGTCCCAGAAGTCCTGGCGATCTCCCCAAGTGTCTCTGGACTTCCCAGCAGGACCGCCCCCTCCGCCGCCGCTCCCGCCGCCGCCTCCTCCTCCTCCTCCTCCTCCTCCCCCGCCGCCACCGCCGCCTCCGCCGCCGCTGTCGTTTGGAACCCGAGATGCCTAGGGGGGGCGTTCGGTCTTGGAGGCAGGCATGCGGAGTGTTCTCAGCGCCCCCAACTCCCCAACCGCAGCCCTGGGTCTAGCGTGGCAAGCCACCCCGCCTTGCTCAATGGCGGCCCGAAGTCAAGGGCGCCACCAGAGACCCTGGGCAGCAGTCCACCGCCGTGGCCCGTCCCCCTCTATCCTTCCCGTGACACCCCTCCCCCACGAACCCCCCATCACCAGGACAGGACTGAGAGATACGGGAGCCCGGCTGACATAGACAGACACAAAGACACACAGGGAAAGCCAGAGATACGCACGGAGGGGTAGTCGGAGCGAGAGAGGAAGAGAGAGACACGGGGAGACCGAGGATCCAACACACAGACCCGCACTGAACCCCCGAACAGACACACAGAGATCCTGACCTGGATGCGGATGGGGACACGGAAAGGGACAGCCTCGCCGGTGCACGCAAGGGACCCAGACACACACCACACACACCGGAGGCTGTGTTGGCGAGGCAGCTAGCCTCTGGGGGTGTGGTGGAGCTTGGCCAGGTTTTGGCAAGCTGACCGCGCCCTGGTGCTGCTAGAGGAGCCCCTCGGAGCGCCAGGAAGCACAGCCAAGTTGCCTGGAATCCCCTTCTGCTCCCATGCCTGCCCAGCAACTACACTGGCCTGGGGGCATGCGGGGGACTCTTTCCTTGGTCTCGTCGTTTATTTGGGGGTACCCCTCGACGCCGACGCCGTGGTGCCGGGCGCGCCCCCACTGCCTTGCTGAGGGAGCGGGCCTCGCTGTTAGGTGCGCTGCTGTGGGGAGAAGGACTTAGGCTCAGGGTGCCAGCGGCCCCAAGGTCCAGGGCGGTCGGCCATCTTTGGTGCTGGGCAGAGGGAGCGAGGGCCCAGGGCGGGGCCCAGGGGCAAAGGGACGGTGGTCGGCGGGAAGGAAGAGAAGGCCCTGCGGGGCTGGAGCGCAGCGCAGGGCTGGTGGGAGAAGGTGTAGGCGTGCCCAGTCACCAGGGGGAGCCTGTTGTCCGGTGGCTTGGGCATCCAGGGCGACCCAAGGGAAAGGCGAGGGGCGGCGGCATGAGGGCCCCAAGGGCAGGAACGAGGGAGGGCACGCATGGGAGGCAGGGTGAACTCCCGCACGCGCTCCCCCCTCCCCATCGCCCCCCAGTCCTCGCCACCTTCGCCCACTCCCTCCCTCCGTAGCGGCTGCCCTCTCTGAGGCCTCAGCCTCCACACCCCGTTCCCATCGCCCCCCAGCGAGCCCCACTGGTTCCTGTGAGGGTGGGCCTTGTGACTTGGAGTTGGAGGAGCTGGATTCGAGCCGCCTGTCGCTGCAGCGGGCGGCTCCAGCGGGCCTATGAACCGCCGTGGGGTGCCCGGGGGTAAGGGGGCAACGGGGCAAGGGATGTTTGGAGGAAGGCTTGCTGGGCAAAGGGGGGCGGTGGAGGCACAGGGAGAAGAAGGGAGGCCGAAGGAGAAAGAAAAAAGCCAAGAAAGTAGCCTCAGAACAAGAGTGCAGGGCACCCGGGAACGGTCTCCCATCCAAGTCCTGAGCGGATCCGACCCTGCTTAGCTTCCAAGAGCAGAAGAGATGCGCTGCCATCAGGCCGCTAGGGCCAAAGGCCTGAGAGGCTGATGCTGCGACTCCCAGCAGACTGCTCTTGGCCTCCGAGCCCCAGCGTGCTCCTCTCGTCAACCCCTCCGCCTGCCCTGGCCTTGGCTCCTGCGTGCCTGCGCGCCTGCCTTGGGGTGAGGCGCCTCCAGCATCTCAGAGTCGCAGAAGTCCCGGCGATCTCCCCAACTGTCTCTGGACTTCCCAGCCGGACCGCCCCCTCCGCCGCCGCTCCCGCCGCCGTCGCCTCCTCCTACGCCGCCGCCGCCGCCGCCGCCGCCACTGTGGTTTGGAACCCGAGATGCCTAGGGGGGGCGTTCGGTCTTGGAGGCAGGCATGCGGAGTGTTCACAGCGCCCCGAACTCCCCAACCAGAGACCCTGGGCAGCAGTCCACCCCCGTGGCCCCACCCCCGCCAACCTTCCCCTGACAACCCCCCACGCACCCCCCATCACCAGGACAGGACTGAGAGATACGGGAGCCCGGCTGACAGAGACAGACACACAGACACACAGGGAAAGACAGAGAGGCACACGGAGGGGTAGTCGGAGCGAGAGAGGAAGAGAGAGACACGGGGAGAACGAGGATCCAACACACAGACCCGCACTGAACCCCCGAACAGACAGACAGAGACCCTGACCTGGATGCGGATGGGGACACGGAAAGGGACGGACTCGCCGGTGCACGCAAGGGACCCAGACACACACCACACACACCGGAGGCTGTGTTGGCGAGGCAGCTAGCCTCTGGGGGTGTGGTGGAGCTTGGCCAGGTTTTGGCAAGCTGACCGCGCCCTGGTGCTGCTAGAGGAGCCCCTCGGAGCGCCAGGAAGCACAGCCAAGTTGCCTGGAATCCCCTTCTGCTCCCATGCCTGCCCAGCAACCACACTGGCCTGGGGGCATGCGGGGGACTCTTTCCTTGGTCTCGTCGTTTATTTGGGGGTACCCCTCGACGCCGACGCCGTGGTGCCGGGCGCGCCCCCACTGCCTTGCTGAGGGAGCGGGCCTTGCTGTTAGCTGCGCTGCTGTGGGGAGAAGGACTTCGGCCCAGGGTGCCAGCGGCCCCGAGGGCCAGGGCGGTCGGCCATTTTGGTGCTGGGCAGAGGGAGGGAGGGCCCAGGGCGGGGCCCAGGGGCAAAGGGACGGTGGTCGGCGGGAAGGAAGAGAAGGCCCTGCGGGGCTGGAGCGCAGCCCAGGGCTGGTGGGAGAAGGTGTAGGCGTGCCCAGTCACCAGGGGGAGCCGGTTGTTCGGCGGCTTGGGCATCCAGGGCGGCCCAAGGGAATGGCGAGGGGCGGCGGCATGAGGGCCCCAAGGCCAGGAACCAGGGAGTGCACGCATGGGAGGCAGGGTGAACTCCCGCCCGCGCTCCCCCCGCCCCATCGCCCCCCCAGTCCTCGCCACCTTCGCCCACTCCCTCCCTCCGAAGCGGCAGCCCTCTCTGCCGCCTCAGCCTCCCCACCCCCTTCCCATCGCCCCCCCGCGAGCCCCACTGGTTCCTGTGAGGGTGGGCCTTGTGACTTGGAGTTGGAGGAGCTGGGTTGGAGCCGCCTGTCGCTGCAGCGGGCGGCTCCAGCGGGCCTGTGAACCGCCGTGGGGTGCCCGGGGGTAAGGGGGCAACGGGGCAAGGGATGTTTGGAGGAAGGCTTGCTGGGCAAAGGGGGGCGGTGGAGGCACAGGGAGAAGAAGGGAGGCCGAAGGAGAAAGAAAAAAGCCAAGAAAGTAGCCTCAGAACAAGAGTGCAGGGCACCCGGGAACGGTCTCCCATCCAAGTCCTGAGCGGATCCGACCCTGCTTAGCTTCCAAGAGCAGAAGAGATGCGCTGCCATCAGGCCGCTAGGGCCAGAGGCCTGAGAGGCTGCTGCTGCGACCCACAGCAGACTGCTCTGGGCCTCCGAGCCCCAGCGTGCTCCTCTCGTCAACCCCTCCGCCTGCCCTGGCCTTGGCTCCTGCGTGCCTGCGAGCCTGCCTTGGGGTGAGGCGCCTCCAGCATCTCAGAGTCCCAGAAGTCCCGGCGATCTCCCCAACTGTCTCTGGACTTCCCAGCCGGACCGCCCCCTCCGCCGCCGCTCCCGCCGCCGCCGCCTCCTCCTACGCCGCCGCCGCCGCCGCCACTGCCACTGTGGTTTGGAACCCGAGATGCCTAGGGGGGGCGTTGGGTCTTGGAGGCAGGCATGCGGAGTGTTCACAGCGCCCCGAACTCCCCAACCAGAGACCCTGGGCAGCAGTCCACCCCCGTGGCCCCTCCCCCGCCAACCTTCCCCTGACACCCCCCCCACGCACCCCCCATCACCAGGACAGGACTGAGCGATACGGGAGCCCGGCTGACAGAGACAGACACACAGACACACAGGGAAAGACAGACAGGCACACGGAGGGGTAGTCGGAGCGAGAGAGGAAGAGAGAGACACGGGGAGAACGAGGATCCAACACTCAGACCCGCACTGAACCCCCGAACAGACACACAGAGACCCTGACCTGGATGCGGATGGGGATACGGAAAGGGACGGACTCGCCGGTGCACGCAAGGGACCCAGACACACACCACACACACCGGAGGCTGTGTTGGCGAGGCAGCTAGGCTCTGGGGGTGTGGTGGAGCTTGGCCAGGTTTTGGCAAGCTCACCGCGCCCTGGTGCTGCTAGAGGAGCCCCTCGGAGCGCCAGGAAGCACAGCCAAGTTGCCTGGAATCCCCTTCTGCTCCCATGCCTGCCCAGCAACCACACTGGCCTGGGGGCATGCGGGGGACTCTTTCCTTGGTCTCGTCGTTTATTTGGGGGTACCCCTCGACGCCGACGCCGTGGTGCCGGGCGCGCCCCCACTGCCTTGCTGAGGGAGGGGGCCTTGCTGTTAGCTGCGCTGCTGTGGGGAGAAAGACTTCGGCCCAGGGTGCCAGCGGCCCCGAGGGCCAGGGCGGTCGGCCATCTTTGGTGCTGGGCAGAGGGAGGGAGGGCCCAGGGCGGGGCCCAGGGGCAAAGGGACGGTGGTCGGCGGGAAGGAAGAGAAGGCCCTGCGGAGCTGGAGTGCAGCCCAGGGCTGGTGGGAGAAGGTGTAGGCGTGCCCAGTCACCAGGGGGAGCCGGTTGTCCGGCGGCTTGGGCATCCAGGGCGGCCCAAGGGAATGGCGAGGGGCGGCGGCATGAGGGCCCCAAGGCCAGGAACCAGGGAGTGCACGCATGGGAGGCAGGGTCAACTCCCGCACGCCCTCCCCCGGCCCCAACGCCCCCCCAGTCCTCGCCACCTTCGCCCACTCCCTCCCTCCGTTGCGGCTGTCCTCTCTGCTGCCTCAACCTCCCCACCCCGTTCCCATCGCCGCCCAGCGAGCCCCACTGGTTCCTGTGAGGGTGGGCCTTGTTGCTTGGAGTTGGAGGAGCTGGGTTGGAGCCGCCAGTCCCTGCAGCGGGCGGCTCCAGCGGGCCTGTGAATCGCCGTGGGGTGCCCGGGAGTAAGGGGGCAGCGGAGCAAGGGATGTTTGGAGGAAGGCTTGCTGGGCAAAGGGGGGCGGTGGAGGCACAGGGAGAAGAAGGGAGGCCGAAGGAGAAAGAAAAAAGCCAAGAAAGTAGCCTCAGAACCAGAGTCCAGGGCACCCGGGAACGGTCTCCCATCCAAGTCCTGACCGGATCCGACCCTGCTTAGCTTCCAAGAGCAGAAGAGATGCGCTGCCATCAGGCCACTAGGGCCATAGGCCTGAGAGGCTGCTGCTGCGACCCACATCAGACTGCTCTGGGCCTCCGGGCCCCAGCGTGCTCCTCTTGTCACCCCTCCACCTGCCCTGTGCTTTGCTCCTGCGTGCCTGCGAGCCTGCCTTGGGGTGAGGCGCCTCCAGCATCTCAGAGTCGCAGAAGTCCTGGCGATCTCCCCAAGTGTCTCTGGACTTCCCAGCAGGACCGCCCCCTCCGCCGCCGCTCCCGCCGCCGCCTCCTCCTCCTCCTCCTCCTCCTCCTCCTCCTCCTCCTCCTCCTCCTCCCCCGCCGCCACCGCCGCCTCCGCCGCCGCTGTCGTTTGGAACCCGAGATGCCTAGGGGGGGCGTTCGGTCTTGGAGGCAGGCATGCGGAGTGTTCTCAGCGCCCCCAACTCCCCAACCGCAGCCCTGGGTCTAGCGTGGCAAGCCACCCCGCCTTGCTCAATGGCGGCCCGAAGTCAAGGGCGCCACCAGAGACCCTGGGCAGCAGTCCACCGCCGTGGCCCGTCCCCCTCTAACCTTCCCGTGACACCCCCCCCCACGAACCCCCCATCACCAGGACAGGACTGAGAGATACGGGAGCCCGGCTGACATAGACAGACACAAAGACACACAGGGAAAGCCAGAGATACGCACGGAGGGGTAGTCGGAGCGAGAGAGGAAGAGAGAGACACGGGGAGACCGAGGATCCAACACACAGACCCGCACTGAACCCCCGAACAGACACACAGAGATCCTGACCTGGATGCGGATGGGGACACGGAAAGGGACAGCCTCGCCGGTGCACGCAAGGGACCCAGACACACACCACACACACCGGAGGCTGTGTTGGCGAGGCAGCTAGCCTCTGGGGGTGTGGTGGAGCTTGGCCAGGTTTTGGCAAGCTGACCGCGCCCTGGTGCTGCTAGAGGAGCCCCTCGGAGCGCCAGGAAGCACAGCCAAGTTGCCTGGAATCCCCTTCTGCTCCCATGCCTGCCCAGCAACTACACTGGCCTGGGGGCATGCGGGGGACTCTTTCCTTGGTCTCGTCGTTTATTTGGGGGTACCCCTCGACGCCGACGCCGTGGTGCCGGGCGCGCCCCCACTGCCTTGCTGAGGGAGCGGGCCTCGCTGTTAGGTGCGCTGCTGTGGGGAGAAGGACTTAGGCTCAGGGTGCCAGCGGCCCCAAGGTCCAGGGCGGTCGGCCATCTTTGGTGCTGGGCAGAGGGAGCGAGGGCCCAGGGCGGGGCCCAGGGGCAAAGGGACGGTGGTCGGCGGGAAGGAAGAGAAGGCCCTGCGGGGCTGGAGCGCAGCGCAGGGCTGGTGGGAGAAGGTGTAGGCGTGCCCAGTCACCAGGGGGAGCCTGTTGTCCGGTGGCTTGGGCATCCAGGGCGACCCAAGGGAAAGGCGAGGGGCGGCGGCATGAGGGCCCCAAGGGCAGGAACGAGGGAGGGCACGCATGGGAGGCAGGGTGAACTCCCGCACGCGCTCCCCCCTCCCCATCGCCCCCCAGTCCTCGCCACCTTCGCCCACTCCCTCCCTCCGTAGCGGCTGCCCTCTCTGAGGCCTCAGCCTCCACACCCCGTTCCCATCGCCCCCCAGCGAGCCCCACTGGTTCCTGTGAGGGTGGGCCTTGTGACTTGGAGTTGGAGGAGCTGGATTCGAGCCGCCTGTCGCTGCAGCGGGCGGCTCCAGCGGGCCTATGAACCGCCGTGGGGTGCCCGGGGGTAAGGGGGCAACGGGGCAAGGGATGTTTGGAGGAAGGCTTGCTGGGCAAAGGGGGGCGGTGGAGGCACAGGGAGAAGAAGGGAGGCCGAAGGAGAAAGAAAAAAGCCAAGAAAGTAGCCTCAGAACAAGAGTGCAGGGCACCCGGGAACGGTCTCCCATCCAAGTCCTGAGCGGATCCGACCCTGCTTAGCTTCCAAGAGCAGAAGAGATGCGCTGCCATCAGGCCGCTAGGGCCAAAGGCCTGAGAGGCTGATGCTGCGACTCCCAGCAGACTGCTCTTGGCCTCCGAGCCCCAGCGTGCTCCTCTCGTCAACCCCTCCGCCTGCCCTGGCCTTGGCTCCTGCGTGCCTGCGCGCCTGCCTTGGGGTGAGGCGCCTCCAGCATCTCAGAGTCGCAGAAGTCCCGGCGATCTCCCCAACTGTCTCTGGACTTCCCAGCCGGACCGCCCCCTCCGCCGCCGCTCCCGCCGCCGTCGCCTCCTCCTACGCCGCCGCCACCGCCGCCACTGTGGTTTGGAACCCGAGATGCCTAGGGGGGGCGTTCGGTCTTGGAGGCAGGCATGCGGAGTGTTCACAGCGCCCCGAACTCCCCAACCAGAGACCCTGGGCAGCAGTCCACCCCCGTGGCCCCACCCCCGCCAACCTTCCCCTGACAACCCCCCACGCACCCCCCATCACCAGGACAGGACTGAGAGATACGGGAGCCCGGCTGACAGAGACAGACACACAGACACACAGGGAAAGACAGAGAGGCACACGGAGGGGTAGTCGGAGCGAGAGAGGAAGAGAGAGACACGGGGAGAACGAGGATCCAACACACAGACCCGCACTGAACCCCCGAACAGACAGACAGAGACCCTGACCTGGATGCGGATGGGGACACGGAAAGGGACGGACTCGCCGGTGCACGCAAGGGACCCAGACACACACCACACACACCGGAGGCTGTGTTGGCGAGGCAGCTAGCCTCTGGGGGTGTGGTGGAGCTTGGCCAGGTTTTGGCAAGCTGACCGCGCCCTGGTGCTGCTAGAGGAGCCCCTCGGAGCGCCAGGAAGCACAGCCAAGTTGCCTGGAATCCCCTTCTGCTCCCATGCCTGCCCAGCAACCACACTGGCCTGGGGGCATGCGGGGGACTCTTTCCTTGGTCTCGTCGTTTATTTGGGGGTACCCCTCGACGCCGACGCCGTGGTGCCGGGCGCGCCCCCACTGCCTTGCTGAGGGAGCGGGCCTTGCTGTTAGCTGCGCTGCTGTGGGGAGAAGGACTTCGGCCCAGGGTGCCAGCGGCCCCGAGGGCCAGGGCGGTCGGCCATTTTGGTGCAGGGCAGAGGGAGGGAGGGCCCAGGGCGGGGCCCAGGGGCAAAGGGACGGTGGTCGGCGGGAAGGAAGAGAAGGCCCTGCGGGGCTGGAGCGCAGCCCAGGGCTGGTGGGAGAAGGTGTAGGCGTGCCCAGTCACCAGGGGGAGCCAGTTGTTCGGCGGCTTGGGCATCCAGGGCGGCCCAAGGGAATGGCGAGGGGCGGCGGCATGAGGGCCCCAAGGCCAGGAACCAGGGAGTGCACGCATGGGAGGCAGGGTGAACTCCCGCACGCCCTACCCCGCCACAACGCCCCCCCAGTCCTCGCCACCTTCGCCCACTCCCTCCCTCCGTTGCGGCTGTCCTCTCTGCTGCCTCAACCTCCCCACCCCGTTCCCATCGCCGCCCAGCGAGCCCCACTGGTTCCTGTGAGGGTGGGCCTTGTTGCTTGGAGTTGGAGGAGCTGGGTTGGAGCCGCCAGTCCCTGCAGCGGGCGGCTCCAGCGGGCCTGTGAATCGCCGTGGGGTGCCCGGGAGTAAGGGGGCAGCGGAGCAAGGGATGTTTGGAGGAAGGCTTGCTGGGCAAAGGGGGGCGGTGGAGGCACAGGGAGAAGAAGGGAGGCCGAAGGAGAAAGAAAAAAGCCAAGAAAGTAGCCTCAGAACCAGAGTCCAGGGCACCCGGGAACGGTCTCCCATCCAAGTCCTGACCGGATCCGACCCTGCTTAGCTTCCAAGAGCAGAAGAGATGCGCTGCCATCAGGCCACTAGGGCCATAGGCCTGAGAGGCTGCTGCTGCGACCCACATCAGACTGCTCTGGGCCTCCGGGCCCCAGCGTGCTCCTCTTGTCACCCCTCCACCTGCCCTGTGCTTTGCTCCTGCGTGCCTGCGAGCCTGCCTTGGGGTGAGGCGCCTCCAGCATCTCAGAGTCGCAGAAGTCCTGGCGATCTCCCCAAGTGTCTCTGGACTTCCCAGCAGGACCGCCCCCTCCGCCGCCGCTCCCGCCGCCGCCTCCTCCTCCTCCTCCTCCTCCTCCTCCTCCTCCTCCTCCTCCTCCCCCGCCGCCACCGCCGCCTCCGCCGCCGCTGTCGTTTGGAACCCGAGATGCCTAGGGGGGGCGTTCGGTCTTGGAGGCAGGCATGCGGAGTGTTCTCAGCGCCCCCAACTCCCCAACCGCAGCCCTGGGTCTAGCGTGGCAAGCCACCCCGCCTTGCTCAATGGCGGCCCGAAGTCAAGGGCGCCACCAGAGACCCTGGGCAGCAGTCCACCGCCGTGGCCCGTCCCCCTCTAACCTTCCCGTGACACCCCCCCCCACGAACCCCCCATCACCAGGACAGGACTGAGAGATACGGGAGCCCGGCTGACATAGACAGACACAAAGACACACAGGGAAAGCCAGAGATACACACGGAGGGGTAGTCGGAGCGAGAGAGGAAGAGAGAGACACGGGGAGACCGAGGATCCAACACACAGACCCGCACTGAACCCCCGAACAGACACACAGAGATCCTGACCTGGATGCGGATGGGGACACGGAAAGGGACGGACTCGCCGGTGCACGCAAGGGACCCAGACACACACCACACACACCGGAGGCTGTGTTGGCGAGGCAGCTAGCCTCTGGGGGTGTGGTGGAGCTTGGCCAGGTTTTGGCAAGCTGACCGCGCCCTGGTGCTGCTAGAGGAGCCCCTCGGAGCGCCAGGAAGCACAGCCAAGTTGCCTGGAATCCCCTTCTGCTCCCATGCCTGCCCAGCAACTACACTGGCCTGGGGGCATGCGGGGGACTCTTTCCTTGGTCTCGTCGTTTATTTGGGGGTACCCCTCGACGCCGACGCCGTGGTGCCGGGCGCGCCCCCACTGCCTTGCTGAGGGAGCGGGCCTCGCTGTTAGGTGCGCTGCTGTGGGGAGAAGGACTTAGGCTCAGGGTGCCAGCGGCCCCAAGGTCCAGGGCGGTCGGCCATCTTTGGTGCTGGGCAGAGGGAGCGAGGGCCCAGGGCGGGGCCCAGGGGCAAAGGGACGGTGGTCGGCGGGAAGGAAGAGAAGGCCCTGCGGGGCTGGAGCGCAGCGCAGGGCTGGTGGGAGAAGGTGTAGGCGTGCCCAGTCACCAGGGGGAGCCTGTTGTCCGGTGGCTTGGGCATCCAGGGCGACCCAAGGGAAAGGCGAGGGGCGGCGGCATGAGGGCCCCAAGGGCAGGAACGAGGGAGGGCACGCATGGGAGGCAGGGTGAACTCCCGCACGCGCTCCCCCCTCCCCATCGCCCCCCAGTCCTCGCCACCTTCGCCCACTCCCTCCCTCCGTAGCGGCTGCCCTCTCTGAGGCCTCAGCCTCCACACCCCGTTCCCATCGCCCCCCAGCGAGCCCCACTG
Organism: Mirounga angustirostris; assembly: GCF_029215605.1. Lineage (NCBI taxonomy): Eukaryota > Metazoa > Chordata > Mammalia > Carnivora > Phocidae > Mirounga > Mirounga angustirostris. The sequence continues at coordinate 138,306 of NW_026991753.1, forward strand.
GTTCCTGTGAGGGTGGGCCTTGTGACTTGGAGTTGGAGGAGCTGGATTCGAGCCGCCTGTCGCTGCAGCGGGCGGCTCCAGCGGGCCTATGAACCGCCGTGGGGTGCCCGGGGGTAAGGGGGCAACGGGGCAAGGGATGTTTGGAGGAAGGCTTGCTGGGCAAAGGGGGGCGGTGGAGGCACAGGGAGAAGAAGGGAGGCCGAAGGAGAAAGAAAAAAGCCAAGAAAGTAGCCTCAGAACAAGAGTGCAGGGCACCCGGGAACGGTCTCCCATCCAAGTCCTGAGCGGATCCGACCCTGCTTAGCTTCCAAGAGCAGAAGAGATGCGCTGCCATCAGGCCGCTAGGGCCAGAGGCCTGAGAGGCTGATGCTGCGACTCCCAGCAGACTGCTCTTGGCCTCCGAGCCCCAGCGTGCTCCTCTCGTCAACCCCTCCGCCTGCCCTGGCCTTGGCTCCTGCGTGCCTGCGCGCCTGCCTTGGGGTGAGGCGCCTCCAGCATCTCAGAGTCGCAGAAGTCCCGGCGATCTCCCCAACTGTCTCTGGACTTCCCAGCCGGACCGCCCCCTCCGCCGCCGCTCCCGCCGCCGTCGCCTCCTCCTACGCCGCCGCCGCCGCCGCCGCCGCCACTGTGGTTTGGAACCCGAGATGCCTAGGGGGGGCGTTCGGTCTTGGAGGCAGGCATGCGGAGTGTTCACAGCGCCCCGAACTCCCCAACCAGAGACCCTGGGCAGCAGTCCACCCCCGTGGCCCCACCCCCGCCAACCTTCCCCTGACAACCCCCCACGCACCCCCCATCACCAGGACAGGACTGAGAGATACGGGAGCCCGGCTGACAGAGACAGACACACAGACACACAGGGAAAGACAGAGAGGCACACGGAGGGGTAGTCGGAGCGAGAGAGGAAGAGAGAGACACGGGGAGAACGAGGATCCAACACACAGACCCGCACTGAACCCCCGAACAGACAGACAGAGACCCTGACCTGGATGCGGATGGGGACACGGAAAGGGACGGACTCGCCGGTGCACGCAAGGGACCCAGACACACACCACACACACCGGAGGCTGTGTTGGCGAGGCAGCTAGGCTCTGGGGGTGTGGTGGAGCTTGGCCAGGTTTTGGCAAGCTCACCGCGCCCTGGTGCTGCTAGAGGAGCCCCTCGGAGCGCCAGGAAGCACAGCCAAGTTGCCTGGAATCCCCTTCTGCTCCCATGCCTGCCCAGCAACCACACTGGCCTGGGGGCATGCGGGGGACTCTTTCCTTGGTCTCGTCGTTTATTTGGGGGTACCCCTCGACGCCGACGCCGTGGTGCCGGGCGCGCCCCCACTGCCTTGCTGAGGGAGGGGGCCTTGCTGTTAGCTGCGCTGCTGTGGGGAGAAAGACTTCGGCCCAGGGTGCCAGCGGCCCCGAGGGCCAGGGCGGTCGGCCATCTTTGGTGCTGGGCAGAGGGAGGGAGGGCCCAGGGCGGGGCCCAGGGGCAAAGGGACGGTGGTCGGCGGGAAGGAAGAGAAGGCCCTGCGGAGCTGGAGTGCAGCCCAGGGCTGGTGGGAGAAGGTGTAGGCGTGCCCAGTCACCAGGGGGAGCCGGTTGTCCGGCGGCTTGGGCATCCAGGGCGGCCCAAGGGAATGGCGAGGGGCGGCGGCATGAGGGCCCCAAGGCCAGGAACCAGGGAGTGCACGCATGGGAGGCAGGGTCAACTCCCGCACGCCCTCCCCCCGCCCCAACGCCCCCCCAGTCCTCGCCACCTTCGCCCACTCCCTCCCTCCGTTGCGGCTGTCCTCTCTGCTGCCTCAACCTCCCCACCCCGTTCCCATCGCCGCCCAGCGAGCCCCACTGGTTCCTGTGAGGGTGGGCCTTGTTGCTTGGAGTTGGAGGAGCTGGGTTGGAGCCGCCAGTCCCTGCAGCGGGCGGCTCCAGCGGGCCTGTGAATCGCCGTGGGGTGCCCGGGAGTAAGGGGGCAGCGGAGCAAGGGATGTTTGGAGGAAGGCTTGCTGGGCAAAGGGGGGCGGTGGAGGCACAGGGAGAAGAAGGGAGGCCGAAGGAGAAAGAAAAAAGCCAAGAAAGTAGCCTCAGAACCAGAGTCCAGGGCACCCGGGAACGGTCTCCCATCCAAGTCCTGACCGGATCCGACCCTGCTTAGCTTCCAAGAGCAGAAGAGATGCGCTGCCATCAGGCCACTAGGGCCATAGGCCTGAGAGGCTGCTGCTGCGACCCACATCAGACTGCTCTGGGCCTCCGGGCCCCAGCGTGCTCCTCTTGTCACCCCTCCACCTGCCCTGTGCTTTGCTCCTGCGTGCCTGCGAGCCTGCCTTGGGGTGAGGCGCCTCCAGCATCTCAGAGTCGCAGAAGTCCTGGCGATCTCCCCAAGTGTCTCTGGACTTCCCAGCAGGACCGCCCCCTCCGCCGCCGCTCCCGCCGCCGCCTCCTCCTCCTCCTCCTCCTCCTCCCCCGCCGCCACCGCCGCCTCCGCCGCCGCTGTCGTTTGGAACCCGAGATGCCTAGGGGGGGCGTTCGGTCTTGGAGGCAGGCATGCGGAGTGTTCTCAGCGCCCCCAACTCCCCAACCGCAGCCCTGGGTCTAGCGTGGCAAGCCACCCCGCCTTGCTCAATGGCGGCCCGAAGTCAAGGGCGCCACCAGAGACCCTGGGCAGCAGTCCACCGCCGTGGCCCGTCCCCCTCTATCCTTCCCGTGACACCCCTCCCCCACGAACCCCCCATCACCAGGACAGGACTGAGAGATACGGGAGCCCGGCTGACATAGACAGACACAAAGACACACAGGGAAAGCCAGAGATACGCACGGAGGGGTAGTCGGAGCGAGAGAGGAAGAGAGAGACACGGGGAGACCGAGGATCCAACACACAGACCCGCACTGAACCCCCGAACAGACACACAGAGATCCTGACCTGGATGCGGATGGGGACACGGAAAGGGACAGCCTCGCCGGTGCACGCAAGGGACCCAGACACACACCACACACACCGGAGGCTGTGTTGGCGAGGCAGCTAGCCTCTGGGGGTGTGGTGGAGCTTGGCCAGGTTTTGGCAAGCTGACCGCGCCCTGGTGCTGCTAGAGGAGCCCCTCGGAGCGCCAGGAAGCACAGCCAAGTTGCCTGGAATCCCCTTCTGCTCCCATGCCTGCCCAGCAACTACACTGGCCTGGGGGCATGCGGGGGACTCTTTCCTTGGTCTCGTCGTTTATTTGGGGGTACCCCTCGACGCCGACGCCGTGGTGCCGGGCGCGCCCCCACTGCCTTGCTGAGGGAGCGGGCCTCGCTGTTAGGTGCGCTGCTGTGGGGAGAAGGACTTAGGCTCAGGGTGCCAGCGGCCCCAAGGTCCAGGGCGGTCGGCCATCTTTGGTGCTGGGCAGAGGGAGCGAGGGCCCAGGGCGGGGCCCAGGGGCAAAGGGACGGTGGTCGGCGGGAAGGAAGAGAAGGCCCTGCGGGGCTGGAGCGCAGCGCAGGGCTGGTGGGAGAAGGTGTAGGCGTGCCCAGTCACCAGGGGGAGCCTGTTGTCCGGTGGCTTGGGCATCCAGGGCGACCCAAGGGAAAGGCGAGGGGCGGCGGCATGAGGGCCCCAAGGGCAGGAACGAGGGAGGGCACGCATGGGAGGCAGGGTGAACTCCCGCACGCGCTCCCCCCTCCCCATCGCCCCCCAGTCCTCGCCACCTTCGCCCACTCCCTCCCTCCGTAGCGGCTGCCCTCTCTGAGGCCTCAGCCTCCACACCCCGTTCCCATCGCCCCCCAGCGAGCCCCACTGGTTCCTGTGAGGGTGGGCCTTGTGACTTGGAGTTGGAGGAGCTGGATTCGAGCCGCCTGTCGCTGCAGCGGGCGGCTCCAGCGGGCCTATGAACCGCCGTGGGGTGCCCGGGGGTAAGGGGGCAACGGGGCAAGGGATGTTTGGAGGAAGGCTTGCTGGGCAAAGGGGGGCGGTGGAGGCACAGGGAGAAGAAGGGAGGCCGAAGGAGAAAGAAAAAAGCCAAGAAAGTAGCCTCAGAACAAGAGTGCAGGGCACCCGGGAACGGTCTCCCATCCAAGTCCTGAGCGGATCCGACCCTGCTTAGCTTCCAAGAGCAGAAGAGATGCGCTGCCATCAGGCCGCTAGGGCCAAAGGCCTGAGAGGCTGATGCTGCGACTCCCAGCAGACTGCTCTTGGCCTCCGAGCCCCAGCGTGCTCCTCTCGTCAACCCCTCCGCCTGCCCTGGCCTTGGCTCCTGCGTGCCTGCGCGCCTGCCTTGGGGTGAGGCGCCTCCAGCATCTCAGAGTCGCAGAAGTCCCGGCGATCTCCCCAACTGTCTCTGGACTTCCCAGCCGGACCGCCCCCTCCGCCGCCGCTCCCGCCGCCGTCGCCTCCTCCTACGCCGCCGCCACCGCCGCCACTGTGGTTTGGAACCCGAGATGCCTAGGGGGGGCGTTCGGTCTTGGAGGCAGGCATGCGGAGTGTTCACAGCGCCCCGAACTCCCCAACCAGAGACCCTGGGCAGCAGTCCACCCCCGTGGCCCCACCCCCGCCAACCTTCCCCTGACAACCCCCCACGCACCCCCCATCACCAGGACAGGACTGAGAGATACGGGAGCCCGGCTGACAGAGACAGACACACAGACACACAGGGAAAGACAGAGAGGCACACGGAGGGGTAGTCGGAGCGAGAGAGGAAGAGAGAGACACGGGGAGAACGAGGATCCAACACACAGACCCGCACTGAACCCCCGAACAGACAGACAGAGACCCTGACCTGGATGCGGATGGGGACACGGAAAGGGACGGACTCGCCGGTGCACGCAAGGGACCCAGACACACACCACACACACCGGAGGCTGTGTTGGCGAGGCAGCTAGCCTCTGGGGGTGTGGTGGAGCTTGGCCAGGTTTTGGCAAGCTGACCGCGCCCTGGTGCTGCTAGAGGAGCCCCTCGGAGCGCCAGGAAGCACAGCCAAGTTGCCTGGAATCCCCTTCTGCTCCCATGCCTGCCCAGCAACCACACTGGCCTGGGGGCATGCGGGGGACTCTTTCCTTGGTCTCGTCGTTTATTTGGGGGTACCCCTCGACGCCGACGCCGTGGTGCCGGGCGCGCCCCCACTGCCTTGCTGAGGGAGCGGGCCTTGCTGTTAGCTGCGCTGCTGTGGGGAGAAGGACTTCGGCCCAGGGTGCCAGCGGCCCCGAGGGCCAGGGCGGTCGGCCATTTTGGTGCAGGGCAGAGGGAGGGAGGGCCCAGGGCGGGGCCCAGGGGCAAAGGGACGGTGGTCGGCGGGAAGGAAGAGAAGGCCCTGCGGGGCTGGAGCGCAGCCCAGGGCTGGTGGGAGAAGGTGTAGGCGTGCCCAGTCACCAGGGGGAGCCAGTTGTTCGGCGGCTTGGGCATCCAGGGCGGCCCAAGGGAATGGCGAGGGGCGGCGGCATGAGGGCCCCAAGGCCAGGAACCAGGGAGTGCACGCATGGGAGGCAGGGTGAACTCCCGCACGCCCTACCCCGCCACAACGCCCCCCCAGTCCTCGCCACCTTCGCCCACTCCCTCCCTCCGTTGCGGCTGTCCTCTCTGCTGCCTCAACCTCCCCACCCCGTTCCCATCGCCGCCCAGCGAGCCCCACTGGTTCCTGTGAGGGTGGGCCTTGTTGCTTGGAGTTGGAGGAGCTGGGTTGGAGCCGCCAGTCCCTGCAGCGGGCGGCTCCAGCGGGCCTGTGAATCGCCGTGGGGTGCCCGGGAGTAAGGGGGCAGCGGAGCAAGGGATGTTTGGAGGAAGGCTTGCTGGGCAAAGGGGGGCGGTGGAGGCACAGGGAGAAGAAGGGAGGCCGAAGGAGAAAGAAAAAAGCCAAGAAAGTAGCCTCAGAACCAGAGTCCAGGGCACCCGGGAACGGTCTCCCATCCAAGTCCTGACCGGATCCGACCCTGCTTAGCTTCCAAGAGCAGAAGAGATGCGCTGCCATCAGGCCACTAGGGCCATAGGCCTGAGAGGCTGCTGCTGCGACCCACATCAGACTGCTCTGGGCCTCCGGGCCCCAGCGTGCTCCTCTTGTCACCCCTCCACCTGCCCTGTGCTTTGCTCCTGCGTGCCTGCGAGCCTGCCTTGGGGTGAGGCGCCTCCAGCATCTCAGAGTCGCAGAAGTCCTGGCGATCTCCCCAAGTGTCTCTGGACTTCCCAGCAGGACCGCCCCCTCCGCCGCCGCTCCCGCCGCCGCCTCCTCCTCCTCCTCCTCCTCCTCCTCCTCCTCCTCCTCCTCCTCCCCCGCCGCCACCGCCGCCTCCGCCGCCGCTGTCGTTTGGAACCCGAGATGCCTAGGGGGGGCGTTCGGTCTTGGAGGCAGGCATGCGGAGTGTTCTCAGCGCCCCCAACTCCCCAACCGCAGCCCTGGGTCTAGCGTGGCAAGCCACCCCGCCTTGCTCAATGGCGGCCCGAAGTCAAGGGCGCCACCAGAGACCCTGGGCAGCAGTCCACCGCCGTGGCCCGTCCCCCTCTAACCTTCCCGTGACACCCCCCCCCACGAACCCCCCATCACCAGGACAGGACTGAGAGATACGGGAGCCCGGCTGACATAGACAGACACAAAGACACACAGGGAAAGCCAGAGATACACACGGAGGGGTAGTCGGAGCGAGAGAGGAAGAGAGAGACACGGGGAGACCGAGGATCCAACACACAGACCCGCACTGAACCCCCGAACAGACACACAGAGATCCTGACCTGGATGCGGATGGGGACACGGAAAGGGACGGACTCGCCGGTGCACGCAAGGGACCCAGACACACACCACACACACCGGAGGCTGTGTTGGCGAGGCAGCTAGCCTCTGGGGGTGTGGTGGAGCTTGGCCAGGTTTTGGCAAGCTGACCGCGCCCTGGTGCTGCTAGAGGAGCCCCTCGGAGCGCCAGGAAGCACAGCCAAGTTGCCTGGAATCCCCTTCTGCTCCCATGCCTGCCCAGCAACTACACTGGCCTGGGGGCATGCGGGGGACTCTTTCCTTGGTCTCGTCGTTTATTTGGGGGTACCCCTCGACGCCGACGCCGTGGTGCCGGGCGCGCCCCCACTGCCTTGCTGAGGGAGCGGGCCTCGCTGTTAGGTGCGCTGCTGTGGGGAGAAGGACTTAGGCTCAGGGTGCCAGCGGCCCCAAGGTCCAGGGCGGTCGGCCATCTTTGGTGCTGGGCAGAGGGAGCGAGGGCCCAGGGCGGGGCCCAGGGGCAAAGGGACGGTGGTCGGCGGGAAGGAAGAGAAGGCCCTGCGGGGCTGGAGCGCAGCGCAGGGCTGGTGGGAGAAGGTGTAGGCGTGCCCAGTCACCAGGGGGAGCCTGTTGTCCGGTGGCTTGGGCATCCAGGGCGACCCAAGGGAAAGGCGAGGGGCGGCGGCATGAGGGCCCCAAGGGCAGGAACGAGGGAGGGCACGCATGGGAGGCAGGGTGAACTCCCGCACGCGCTCCCCCCTCCCCATCGCCCCCCAGTCCTCGCCACCTTCGCCCACTCCCTCCCTCCGTAGCGGCTGCCCTCTCTGAGGCCTCAGCCTCCACACCCCGTTCCCATCGCCCCCCAGCGAGCCCCACTGGTTCCTGTGAGGGTGGGCCTTGTGACTTGGAGTTGGAGGAGCTGGATTCGAGCCGCCTGTCGCTGCAGCGGGCGGCTCCAGCGGGCCTATGAACCGCCGTGGGGTGCCCGGGGGTAAGGGGGCAACGGGGCAAGGGATGTTTGGAGGAAGGCTTGCTGGGCAAAGGGGGGCGGTGGAGGCACAGGGAGAAGAAGGGAGGCCGAAGGAGAAAGAAAAAAGCCAAGAAAGTAGCCTCAGAACAAGAGTGCAGGGCACCCGGGAACGGTCTCCCATCCAAGTCCTGAGCGGATCCGACCCTGCTTAGCTTCCAAGAGCAGAAGAGATGCGCTGCCATCAGGCCGCTAGGGCCAGAGGCCTGAGAGGCTGATGCTGCGACTCCCAGCAGACTGCTCTTGGCCTCCGAGCCCCAGCGTGCTCCTCTCGTCAACCCCTCCGCCTGCCCTGGCCTTGGCTCCTGCGTGCCTGCGCGCCTGCCTTGGGGTGAGGCGCCTCCAGCATCTCAGAGTCGCAGAAGTCCCGGCGATCTCCCCAACTGTCTCTGGACTTCCCAGCCGGACCGCCCCCTCCGCCGCCGCTCCCGCCGCCGTCGCCTCCTCCTACGCCGCCGCCGCCGCCGCCGCCGCCACTGTGGTTTGGAACCCGAGATGCCTAGGGGGGGCGTTCGGTCTTGGAGGCAGGCATGCGGAGTGTTCACAGCGCCCCGAACTCCCCAACCAGAGACCCTGGGCAGCAGTCCACCCCCGTGGCCCCACCCCCGCCAACCTTCCCCTGACAACCCCCCACGCACCCCCCATCACCAGGACAGGACTGAGAGATACGGGAGCCCGGCTGACAGAGACAGACACACAGACACACAGGGAAAGACAGAGAGGCACACGGAGGGGTAGTCGGAGCGAGAGAGGAAGAGAGAGACACGGGGAGAACGAGGATCCAACACACAGACCCGCACTGAACCCCCGAACAGACAGACAGAGACCCTGACCTGGATGCGGATGGGGACACGGAAAGGGACGGACTCGCCGGTGCACGCAAGGGACCCAGACACACACCACACACACCGGAGGCTGTGTTGGCGAGGCAGCTAGGCTCTGGGGGTGTGGTGGAGCTTGGCCAGGTTTTGGCAAGCTCACCGCGCCCTGGTGCTGCTAGAGGAGCCCCTCGGAGCGCCAGGAAGCACAGCCAAGTTGCCTGGAATCCCCTTCTGCTCCCATGCCTGCCCAGCAACCACACTGGCCTGGGGGCATGCGGGGGACTCTTTCCTTGGTCTCGTCGTTTATTTGGGGGTACCCCTCGACGCCGACGCCGTGGTGCCGGGCGCGCCCCCACTGCCTTGCTGAGGGAGGGGGCCTTGCTGTTAGCTGCGCTGCTGTGGGGAGAAAGACTTCGGCCCAGGGTGCCAGCGGCCCCGAGGGCCAGGGCGGTCGGCCATCTTTGGTGCTGGGCAGAGGGAGGGAGGGCCCAGGGCGGGGCCCAGGGGCAAAGGGACGGTGGTCGGCGGGAAGGAAGAGAAGGCCCTGCGGAGCTGGAGTGCAGCCCAGGGCTGGTGGGAGAAGGTGTAGGCGTGCCCAGTCACCAGGGGGAGCCGGTTGTCCGGCGGCTTGGGCATCCAGGGCGGCCCAAGGGAATGGCGAGGGGCGGCGGCATGAGGGCCCCAAGGCCAGGAACCAGGGAGTGCACGCATGGGAGGCAGGGTCAACTCCCGCACGCCCTCCCCCCGCCCCAACGCCCCCCCAGTCCTCGCCACCTTCGCCCACTCCCTCCCTCCGTTGCGGCTGTCCTCTCTGCTGCCTCAACCTCCCCACCCCGTTCCCATCGCCGCCCAGCGAGCCCCACTGGTTCCTGTGAGGGTGGGCCTTGTTGCTTGGAGTTGGAGGAGCTGGGTTGGAGCCGCCAGTCCCTGCAGCGGGCGGCTCCAGCGGGCCTGTGAATCGCCGTGGGGTGCCCGGGAGTAAGGGGGCAGCGGAGCAAGGGATGTTTGGAGGAAGGCTTGCTGGGCAAAGGGGGGCGGTGGAGGCACAGGGAGAAGAAGGGAGGCCGAAGGAGAAAGAAAAAAGCCAAGAAAGTAGCCTCAGAACCAGAGTCCAGGGCACCCGGGAACGGTCTCCCATCCAAGTCCTGACCGGATCCGACCCTGCTTAGCTTCCAAGAGCAGAAGAGATGCGCTGCCATCAGGCCACTAGGGCCATAGGCCTGAGAGGCTGCTGCTGCGACCCACATCAGACTGCTCTGGGCCTCCGGGCCCCAGCGTGCTCCTCTTGTCACCCCTCCACCTGCCCTGTGCTTTGCTCCTGCGTGCCTGCGAGCCTGCCTTGGGGTGAGGCGCCTCCAGCATCTCAGAGTCGCAGAAGTCCTGGCGATCTCCCCAAGTGTCTCTGGACTTCCCAGCAGGACCGCCCCCTCCGCCGCCGCTCCCGCCGCCGCCTCCTCCTCCTCCTCCTCCTCCTCCCCCGCCGCCACCGCCGCCTCCGCCGCCGCTGTCGTTTGGAACCCGAGATGCCTAGGGGGGGCGTTCGGTCTTGGAGGCAGGCATGCGGAGTGTTCTCAGCGCCCCCAACTCCCCAACCGCAGCCCTGGGTCTAGCGTGGCAAGCCACCCCGCCTTGCTCAATGGCGGCCCGAAGTCAAGGGCGCCACCAGAGACCCTGGGCAGCAGTCCACCGCCGTGGCCCGTCCCCCTCTATCCTTCCCGTGACACCCCTCCCCCACGAACCCCCCATCACCAGGACAGGACTGAGAGATACGGGAGCCCGGCTGACATAGACAGACACAAAGACACACAGGGAAAGCCAGAGATACGCACGGAGGGGTAGTCGGAGCGAGAGAGGAAGAGAGAGACACGGGGAGACCGAGGATCCAACACACAGACCCGCACTGAACCCCCGAACAGACACACAGAGATCCTGACCTGGATGCGGATGGGGACACGGAAAGGGACAGCCTCGCCGGTGCACGCAAGGGACCCAGACACACACCACACACACCGGAGGCTGTGTTGGCGAGGCAGCTAGCCTCTGGGGGTGTGGTGGAGCTTGGCCAGGTTTTGGCAAGCTGACCGCGCCCTGGTGCTGCTAGAGGAGCCCCTCGGAGCGCCAGGAAGCACAGCCAAGTTGCCTGGAATCCCCTTCTGCTCCCATGCCTGCCCAGCAACTACACTGGCCTGGGGGCATGCGGGGGACTCTTTCCTTGGTCTCGTCGTTTATTTGGGGGTACCCCTCGACGCCGACGCCGTGGTGCCGGGCGCGCCCCCACTGCCTTGCTGAGGGAGCGGGCCTCGCTGTTAGGTGCGCTGCTGTGGGGAGAAGGACTTAGGCTCAGGGTGCCAGCGGCCCCAAGGTCCAGGGCGGTCGGCCATCTTTGGTGCTGGGCAGAGGGAGCGAGGGCCCAGGGCGGGGCCCAGGGGCAAAGGGACGGTGGTCGGCGGGAAGGAAGAGAAGGCCCTGCGGGGCTGGAGCGCAGCGCAGGGCTGGTGGGAGAAGGTGTAGGCGTGCCCAGTCACCAGGGGGAGCCTGTTGTCCGGTGGCTTGGGCATCCAGGGCGACCCAAGGGAAAGGCGAGGGGCGGCGGCATGAGGGCCCCAAGGGCAGGAACGAGGGAGGGCACGCATGGGAGGCAGGGTGAACTCCCGCACGCGCTCCCCCCTCCCCATCGCCCCCCAGTCCTCGCCACCTTCGCCCACTCCCTCCCTCCGTAGCGGCTGCCCTCTCTGAGGCCTCAGCCTCCACACCCCGTTCCCATCGCCCCCCAGCGAGCCCCACTGGTTCCTGTGAGGGTGGGCCTTGTGACTTGGAGTTGGAGGAGCTGGATTCGAGCCGCCTGTCGCTGCAGCGGGCGGCTCCAGCGGGCCTATGAACCGCCGTGGGGTGCCCGGGGGTAAGGGGGCAACGGGGCAAGGGATGTTTGGAGGAAGGCTTGCTGGGCAAAGGGGGGCGGTGGAGGCACAGGGAGAAGAAGGGAGGCCGAAGGAGAAAGAAAAAAGCCAAGAAAGTAGCCTCAGAACAAGAGTGCAGGGCACCCGGGAACGGTCTCCCATCCAAGTCCTGAGCGGATCCGACCCTGCTTAGCTTCCAAGAGCAGAAGAGATGCGCTGCCATCAGGCCGCTAGGGCCAAAGGCCTGAGAGGCTGATGCTGCGACTCCCAGCAGACTGCTCTTGGCCTCCGAGCCCCAGCGTGCTCCTCTCGTCAACCCCTCCGCCTGCCCTGGCCTTGGCTCCTGCGTGCCTGCGCGCCTGCCTTGGGGTGAGGCGCCTCCAGCATCTCAGAGTCGCAGAAGTCCCGGCGATCTCCCCAACTGTCTCTGGACTTCCCAGCCGGACCGCCCCCTCCGCCGCCGCTCCCGCCGCCGTCGCCTCCTCCTACGCCGCCGCCGCCGCCGCCGCCGCCACTGTGGTTTGGAACCCGAGATGCCTAGGGGGGGCGTTCGGTCTTGGAGGCAGGCATGCGGAGTGTTCACAGCGCCCCGAACTCCCCAACCAGAGACCCTGGGCAGCAGTCCACCCCCGTGGCCCCACCCCCGCCAACCTTCCCCTGACAACCCCCCACGCACCCCCCATCACCAGGACAGGACTGAGAGATACGGGAGCCCGGCTGACAGAGACAGACACACAGACACACAGGGAAAGACAGAGAGGCACACGGAGGGGTAGTCGGAGCGAGAGAGGAAGAGAGAGACACGGGGAGAACGAGGATCCAACACACAGACCCGCACTGAACCCCCGAACAGACAGACAGAGACCCTGACCTGGATGCGGATGGGGACACGGAAAGGGACGGACTCGCCGGTGCACGCAAGGGACCCAGACACACACCACACACACCGGAGGCTGTGTTGGCGAGGCAGCTAGCCTCTGGGGGTGTGGTGGAGCTTGGCCAGGTTTTGGCAAGCTGACCGCGCCCTGGTGCTGCTAGAGGAGCCCCTCGGAGCGCCAGGAAGCACAGCCAAGTTGCCTGGAATCCCCTTCTGCTCCCATGCCTGCCCAGCAACCACACTGGCCTGGGGGCATGCGGGGGACTCTTTCCTTGGTCTCGTCGTTTATTTGGGGGTACCCCTCGACGCCGACGCCGTGGTGCCGGGCGCGCCCCCACTGCCTTGCTGAGGGAGCGGGCCTTGCTGTTAGCTGCGCTGCTGTGGGGAGAAGGACTTCGGCCCAGGGTGCCAGCGGCCCCGAGGGCCAGGGCGGTCGGCCATTTTGGTGCTGGGCAGAGGGAGGGAGGGCCCAGGGCGGGGCCCAGGGGCAAAGGGACGGTGGTCGGCGGGAAGGAAGAGAAGGCCCTGCGGGGCTGGAGCGCAGCCCAGGGCTGGTGGGAGAAGGTGTAGGCGTGCCCAGTCACCAGGGGGAGCCGGTTGTTCGGCGGCTTGGGCATCCAGGGCGGCCCAAGGGAATGGCGAGGGGCGGCGGCATGAGGGCCCCAAGGCCAGGAACCAGGGAGTGCACGCATGGGAGGCAGGGTGAACTCCCGCCCGCGCTCCCCCCGCCCCATCGCCCCCCCAGTCCTCGCCACCTTCGCCCACTCCCTCCCTCCGAAGCGGCAGCCCTCTCTGCCGCCTCAGCCTCCCCACCCCCTTCCCATCGCCCCCCCGCGAGCCCCACTGGTTCCTGTGAGGGTGGGCCTTGTGACTTGGAGTTGGAGGAGCTGGGTTGGAGCCGCCTGTCGCTGCAGCGGGCGGCTCCAGCGGGCCTGTGAACCGCCGTGGGGTGCCCGGGGGTAAGGGGGCAACGGGGCAAGGGATGTTTGGAGGAAGGCTTGCTGGGCAAAGGGGGGCGGTGGAGGCACAGGGAGAAGAAGGGAGGCCGAAGGAGAAAGAAAAAAGCCAAGAAAGTAGCCTCAGAACAAGAGTGCAGGGCACCCGGGAACGGTCTCCCATCCAAGTCCTGAGCGGATCCGACCCTGCTTAGCTTCCAAGAGCAGAAGAGATGCGCTGCCATCAGGCCGCTAGGGCCAGAGGCCTGAGAGGCTGCTGCTGCGACCCACAGCAGACTGCTCTGGGCCTCCGAGCCCCAGCGTGCTCCTCTCGTCAACCCCTCCGCCTGCCCTGGCCTTGGCTCCTGCGTGCCTGCGAGCCTGCCTTGGGGTGAGGCGCCTCCAGCATCTCAGAGTCCCAGAAGTCCCGGCGATCTCCCCAACTGTCTCTGGACTTCCCAGCCGGACCGCCCCCTCCGCCGCCGCTCCCGCCGCCGCCGCCTCCTCCTACGCCGCCGCCGCCGCCGCCACTGCCACTGTGGTTTGGAACCCGAGATGCCTAGGGGGGGCGTTGGGTCTTGGAGGCAGGCATGCGGAGTGTTCACAGCGCCCCGAACTCCCCAACCAGAGACCCTGGGCAGCAGTCCACCCCCGTGGCCCCTCCCCCGCCAACCTTCCCCTGACACCCCCCCCACGCACCCCCCATCACCAGGACAGGACTGAGCGATACGGGAGCCCGGCTGACAGAGACAGACACACAGACACACAGGGAAAGACAGACAGGCACACGGAGGGGTAGTCGGAGCGAGAGAGGAAGAGAGAGACACGGGGAGAACGAGGATCCAACACTCAGACCCGCACTGAACCCCCGAACAGACACACAGAGACCCTGACCTGGATGCGGATGGGGATACGGAAAGGGACGGACTCGCCGGTGCACGCAAGGGACCCAGACACACACCACACACACCGGAGGCTGTGTTGGCGAGGCAGCTAGGCTCTGGGGGTGTGGTGGAGCTTGGCCAGGTTTTGGCAAGCTCACCGCGCCCTGGTGCTGCTAGAGGAGCCCCTCGGAGCGCCAGGAAGCACAGCCAAGTTGCCTGGAATCCCCTTCTGCTCCCATGCCTGCCCAGCAACCACACTGGCCTGGGGGCATGCGGGGGACTCTTTCCTTGGTCTCGTCGTTTATTTGGGGGTACCCCTCGACGCCGACGCCGTGGTGCCGGGCGCGCCCCCACTGCCTTGCTGAGGGAGGGGGCCTTGCTGTTAGCTGCGCTGCTGTGGGGAGAAAGACTTCGGCCCAGGGTGCCAGCGGCCCCGAGGGCCAGGGCGGTCGGCCATCTTTGGTGCTGGGCAGAGGGAGGGAGGGCCCAGGGCGGGGCCCAGGGGCAAAGGGACGGTGGTCGGCGGGAAGGAAGAGAAGGCCCTGCGGAGCTGGAGTGCAGCCCAGGGCTGGTGGGAGAAGGTGTAGGCGTGCCCAGTCACCAGGGGGAGCCGGTTGTCCGGCGGCTTGGGCATCCAGGGCGGCCCAAGGGAATGGCGAGGGGCGGCGGCATGAGGGCCCCAAGGCCAGGAACCAGGGAGTGCACGCATGGGAGGCAGGGTCAACTCCCGCACGCCCTCCCCCGGCCCCAACGCCCCCCCAGTCCTCGCCACCTTCGCCCACTCCCTCCCTCCGTTGCGGCTGTCCTCTCTGCTGCCTCAACCTCCCCACCCCGTTCCCATCGCCGCCCAGCGAGCCCCACTGGTTCCTGTGAGGGTGGGCCTTGTTGCTTGGAGTTGGAGGAGCTGGGTTGGAGCCGCCAGTCCCTGCAGCGGGCGGCTCCAGCGGGCCTGTGAATCGCCGTGGGGTGCCCGGGAGTAAGGGGGCAGCGGAGCAAGGGATGTTTGGAGGAAGGCTTGCTGGGCAAAGGGGGGCGGTGGAGGCACAGGGAGAAGAAGGGAGGCCGAAGGAGAAAGAAAAAAGCCAAGAAAGTAGCCTCAGAACCAGAGTCCAGGGCACCCGGGAACGGTCTCCCATCCAAGTCCTGACCGGATCCGACCCTGCTTAGCTTCCAAGAGCAGAAGAGATGCGCTGCCATCAGGCCACTAGGGCCATAGGCCTGAGAGGCTGCTGCTGCGACCCACATCAGACTGCTCTGGGCCTCCGGGCCCCAGCGTGCTCCTCTTGTCACCCCTCCACCTGCCCTGTGCTTTGCTCCTGCGTGCCTGCGAGCCTGCCTTGGGGTGAGGCGCCTCCAGCATCTCAGAGTCCCAGAAGTCCTGGCGATCTCCCCAAGTGTCTCTGGACTTCCCAGCAGGACCGCCCCCTCCGCCGCCGCTCCCGCCGCCGCCTCCTCCTCCTCCTCCTCCTCCTCCCCCGCCGCCACCGCCGCCTCCGCCGCCGCTGTCGTTTGGAACCCGAGATGCCTAGGGGGGGCGTTCGGTCTTGGAGGCAGGCATGCGGAGTGTTCTCAGCGCCCCCAACTCCCCAACCGCAGCCCTGGGTCTAGCGTGGCAAGCCACCCCGCCTTGCTCAATGGCGGCCCGAAGTCAAGGGCGCCACCAGAGACCCTGGGCAGCAGTCCACCGCCGTGGCCCGTCCCCCTCTATCCTTCCCGTGACACCCCTCCCCCACGAACCCCCCATCACCAGGACAGGACTGAGAGATACGGGAGCCCGGCTGACATAGACAGACACAAAGACACACAGGGAAAGCCAGAGATACGCACGGAGGGGTAGTCGGAGCGAGAGAGGAAGAGAGAGACACGGGGAGACCGAGGATCCAACACACAGACCCGCACTGAACCCCCGAACAGACACACAGAGATCCTGACCTGGATGCGGATGGGGACACGGAAAGGGACAGCCTCGCCGGTGCACGCAAGGGACCCAGACACACACCACACACACCGGAGGCTGTGTTGGCGAGGCAGCTAGCCTCTGGGGGTGTGGTGGAGCTTGGCCAGGTTTTGGCAAGCTGACCGCGCCCTGGTGCTGCTAGAGGAGCCCCTCGGAGCGCCAGGAAGCACAGCCAAGTTGCCTGGAATCCCCTTCTGCTCCCATGCCTGCCCAGCAACTACACTGGCCTGGGGGCATGCGGGGGACTCTTTCCTTGGTCTCGTCGTTTATTTGGGGGTACCCCTCGACGCCGACGCCGTGGTGCCGGGCGCGCCCCCACTGCCTTGCTGAGGGAGCGGGCCTCGCTGTTAGGTGCGCTGCTGTGGGGAGAAGGACTTAGGCTCAGGGTGCCAGCGGCCCCAAGGTCCAGGGCGGTCGGCCATCTTTGGTGCTGGGCAGAGGGAGCGAGGGCCCAGGGCGGGGCCCAGGGGCAAAGGGACGGTGGTCGGCGGGAAGGAAGAGAAGGCCCTGCGGGGCTGGAGCGCAGCGCAGGGCTGGTGGGAGAAGGTGTAGGCGTGCCCAGTCACCAGGGGGAGCCTGTTGTCCGGTGGCTTGGGCATCCAGGGCGACCCAAGGGAAAGGCGAGGGGCGGCGGCATGAGGGCCCCAAGGGCAGGAACGAGGGAGGGCACGCATGGGAGGCAGGGTGAACTCCCGCACGCGCTCCCCCCTCCCCATCGCCCCCCAGTCCTCGCCACCTTCGCCCACTCCCTCCCTCCGTAGCGGCTGCCCTCTCTGAGGCCTCAGCCTCCACACCCCGTTCCCATCGCCCCCCAGCGAGCCCCACTGGTTCCTGTGAGGGTGGGCCTTGTGACTTGGAGTTGGAGGAGCTGGATTCGAGCCGCCTGTCGCTGCAGCGGGCGGCTCCAGCGGGCCTATGAACCGCCGTGGGGTGCCCGGGGGTAAGGGGGCAACGGGGCAAGGGATGTTTGGAGGAAGGCTTGCTGGGCAAAGGGGGGCGGTGGAGGCACAGGGAGAAGAAGGGAGGCCGAAGGAGAAAGAAAAAAGCCAAGAAAGTAGCCTCAGAACAAGAGTGCAGGGCACCCGGGAACGGTCTCCCATCCAAGTCCTGAGCGGATCCGACCCTGCTTAGCTTCCAAGAGCAGAAGAGATGCGCTGCCATCAGGCCGCTAGGGCCAAAGGCCTGAGAGGCTGATGCTGCGACTCCCAGCAGACTGCTCTTGGCCTCCGAGCCCCAGCGTGCTCCTCTCGTCAACCCCTCCGCCTGCCCTGGCCTTGGCTCCTGCGTGCCTGCGAGCCTGCCTTGGGGTGAGGCGCCTCCAGCATCTCAGAGTCGCAGAAGTCCCGGCGATCTCCCCAACTGTCTCTGGACTTCCCAGCCGGACCGCCCCCTCCGCCGCCGCTCCCGCCGCCGTCGCCTCCTCCTACGCCGCCGCCGCCGCCGCCGCCGCCACTGTGGTTTGGAACCCGAGATGCCTAGGGGGGGCGTTCGGTCTTGGAGGCAGGCATGCGGAGTGTTCACAGCGCCCCGAACTCCCCAACCAGAGACCCTGGGCAGCAGTCCACCCCCGTGGCCCCACCCCCGCCAACCTTCCCCTGACAACCCCCCACGCACCCCCCATCACCAGGACAGGACTGAGAGATACGGGAGCCCGGCTGACAGAGACAGACACACAGACACACAGGGAAAGACAGAGAGGCACACGGAGGGGTAGTCGGAGCGAGAGAGGAAGAGAGAGACACGGGGAGAACGAGGATCCAACACACAGACCCGCACTGAACCCCCGAACAGACAGACAGAGACCCTGACCTGGATGCGGATGGGGACACGGAAAGGGACGGACTCGCCGGTGCACGCAAGGGACCCAGACACACACCACACACACCGGAGGCTGTGTTGGCGAGGCAGCTAGCCTCTGGGGGTGTGGTGGAGCTTGGCCAGGTTTTGGCAAGCTGACCGCGCCCTGGTGCTGCTAGAGGAGCCCCTCGGAGCGCCAGGAAGCACAGCCAAGTTGCCTGGAATCCCCTTCTGCTCCCATGCCTGCCCAGCAACCACACTGGCCTGGGGGCATGCGGGGGACTCTTTCCTTGGTCTCGTCGTTTATTTGGGGGTACCCCTCGACGCCGACGCCGTGGTGCCGGGCGCGCCCCCACTGCCTTGCTGAGGGAGCGGGCCTTGCTGTTAGCTGCGCTGCTGTGGGGAGAAGGACTTCGGCCCAGGGTGCCAGCGGCCCCGAGGGCCAGGGCGGTCGGCCATTTTGGTGCTGGGCAGAGGGAGGGAGGGCCCAGGGCGGGGCCCAGGGGCAAAGGGACGGTGGTCGGCGGGAAGGAAGAGAAGGCCCTGCGGGGCTGGAGCGCAGCCCAGGGCTGGTGGGAGAAGGTGTAGGCGTGCCCAGTCACCAGGGGGAGCCGGTTGTTCGGCGGCTTGGGCATCCAGGGCGGCCCAAGGGAATGGCGAGGGGCGGCGGCATGAGGGCCCCAAGGCCAGGAACCAGGGAGTGCACGCATGGGAGGCAGGGTGAACTCCCGCCCGCGCTCCCCCCGCCCCATCGCCCCCCCAGTCCTCGCCACCTTCGCCCACTCCCTCCCTCCGAAGCGGCAGCCCTCTCTGCCGCCTCAGCCTCCCCACCCCCTTCCCATCGCCCCCCCGCGAGCCCCACTGGTTCCTGTGAGGGTGGGCCTTGTGACTTGGAGTTGGAGGAGCTGGGTTGGAGCCGCCTGTCGCTGCAGCGGGCGGCTCCAGCGGGCCTGTGAACCGCCGTGGGGTGCCCGGGGGTAAGGGGGCAACGGGGCAAGGGATGTTTGGAGGAAGGCTTGCTGGGCAAAGGGGGGCGGTGGAGGCACAGGGAGAAGAAGGGAGGCCGAAGGAGAAAGAAAAAAGCCAAGAAAGTAGCCTCAGAACAAGAGTGCAGGGCACCCGGGAACGGTCTCCCATCCAAGTCCTGAGCGGATCCGACCCTGCTTAGCTTCCAAGAGCAGAAGAGATGCGCTGCCATCAGGCCGCTAGGGCCAGAGGCCTGAGAGGCTGCTGCTGCGACCCACAGCAGACTGCTCTGGGCCTCCGAGCCCCAGCGTGCTCCTCTCGTCAACCCCTCCGCCTGCCCTGGCCTTGGCTCCTGCGTGCCTGCGAGCCTGCCTTGGGGTGAGGCGCCTCCAGCATCTCAGAGTCCCAGAAGTCCCGGCGATCTCCCCAACTGTCTCTGGACTTCCCAGCCGGACCGCCCCCTCCGCCGCCGCTCCCGCCGCCGCCGCCTCCTCCTACGCCGCCGCCGCCGCCGCCACTGCCACTGTGGTTTGGAACCCGAGATGCCTAGGGGGGGCGTTGGGTCTTGGAGGCAGGCATGCGGAGTGTTCACAGCGCCCCGAACTCCCCAACCAGAGACCCTGGGCAGCAGTCCACCCCCGTGGCCCCTCCCCCGCCAACCTTCCCCTGACACCCCCCCCACGCACCCCCCATCACCAGGACAGGACTGAGCGATACGGGAGCCCGGCTGACAGAGACAGACACACAGACACACAGGGAAAGACAGACAGGCACACGGAGGGGTAGTCGGAGCGAGAGAGGAAGAGAGAGACACGGGGAGAACGAGGATCCAACACTCAGACCCGCACTGAACCCCCGAACAGACACACAGAGACCCTGACCTGGATGCGGATGGGGATACGGAAAGGGACGGACTCGCCGGTGCACGCAAGGGACCCAGACACACACCACACACACCGGAGGCTGTGTTGGCGAGGCAGCTAGGCTCTGGGGGTGTGGTGGAGCTTGGCCAGGTTTTGGCAAGCTCACCGCGCCCTGGTGCTGCTAGAGGAGCCCCTCGGAGCGCCAGGAAGCACAGCCAAGTTGCCTGGAATCCCCTTCTGCTCCCATGCCTGCCCAGCAACCACACTGGCCTGGGGGCATGCGGGGGACTCTTTCCTTGGTCTCGTCGTTTATTTGGGGGTACCCCTCGACGCCGACGCCGTGGTGCCGGGCGCGCCCCCACTGCCTTGCTGAGGGAGGGGGCCTTGCTGTTAGCTGCGCTGCTGTGGGGAGAAAGACTTCGGCCCAGGGTGCCAGCGGCCCCGAGGGCCAGGGCGGTCGGCCATCTTTGGTGCTGGGCAGAGGGAGGGAGGGCCCAGGGCGGGGCCCAGGGGCAAAGGGACGGTGGTCGGCGGGAAGGAAGAGAAGGCCCTGCGGAGCTGGAGTGCAGCCCAGGGCTGGTGGGAGAAGGTGTAGGCGTGCCCAGTCACCAGGGGGAGCCGGTTGTCCGGCGGCTTGGGCATCCAGGGCGGCCCAAGGGAATGGCGAGGGGCGGCGGCATGAGGGCCCCAAGGCCAGGAACCAGGGAGTGCACGCATGGGAGGCAGGGTCAACTCCCGCACGCCCTCCCCCGGCCCCAACGCCCCCCCAGTCCTCGCCACCTTCGCCCACTCCCTCCCTCCGTTGCGGCTGTCCTCTCTGCTGCCTCAACCTCCCCACCCCGTTCCCATCGCCGCCCAGCGAGCCCCACTGGTTCCTGTGAGGGTGGGCCTTGTTGCTTGGAGTTGGAGGAGCTGGGTTGGAGCCGCCAGTCCCTGCAGCGGGCGGCTCCAGCGGGCCTGTGAATCGCCGTGGGGTGCCCGGGAGTAAGGGGGCAGCGGAGCAAGGGATGTTTGGAGGAAGGCTTGCTGGGCAAAGGGGGGCGGTGGAGGCACAGGGAGAAGAAGGGAGGCCGAAGGAGAAAGAAAAAAGCCAAGAAAGTAGCCTCAGAACCAGAGTCCAGGGCACCCGGGAACGGTCTCCCATCCAAGTCCTGAGCGGATCCGACCCTGCTTAGCTTCCAAGAGCAGAAGAGATGCGCTGCCATCAGGCCACTAGGGCCATAGGCCTGAGAGGCTGCTGCTGCGACCCACATCAGACTGCTCTGGGCCTCCGGGCCCCAGCGTGCTCCTCTTGTCACCCCTCCACCTGCCCTGTGCTTTGCTCCTGCGTGCCTGCGAGCCTGCCTTGGGGTGAGGCGCCTCCAGCATCTCAGAGTCGCAGAAGTCCTGGCGATCTCCCCAAGTGTCTCTGGACTTCCCAGCAGGACCGCCCCCTCCGCCGCCGCTCCCGCCGCCGCCTCCTCCTCCTCCTCCTCCTCCTCCTCCTCCTCCTCCTCCTCCTCCTCCCCCGCCGCCACCGCCGCCTCCGCCGCCGCTGTCGTTTGGAACCCGAGATGCCTAGGGGGGGCGTTCGGTCTTGGAGGCAGGCATGCGGAGTGTTCTCAGCGCCCCCAACTCCCCAACCGCAGCCCTGGGTCTAGCGTGGCAAGCCACCCCGCCTTGCTCAATGGCGGCCCGAAGTCAAGGGCGCCACCAGAGACCCTGGGCAGCAGTCCACCGCCGTGGCCCGTCCCCCTCTAACCTTCCCGTGACACCCCCCCCCACGAACCCCCCATCACCAGGACAGGACTGAGAGATACGGGAGCCCGGCTGACATAGACAGACACAAAGACACACAGGGAAAGCCAGAGATACGCACGGAGGGGTAGTCGGAGCGAGAGAGGAAGAGAGAGACACGGGGAGACCGAGGATCCAACACACAGACCCGCACTGAACCCCCGAACAGACACACAGAGATCCTGACCTGGATGCGGATGGGGACACGGAAAGGGACAGCCTCGCCGGTGCACGCAAGGGACCCAGACACACACCACACACACCGGAGGCTGTGTTGGCGAGGCAGCTAGCCTCTGGGGGTGTGGTGGAGCTTGGCCAGGTTTTGGCAAGCTGACCGCGCCCTGGTGCTGCTAGAGGAGCCCCTCGGAGCGCCAGGAAGCACAGCCAAGTTGCCTGGAATCCCCTTCTGCTCCCATGCCTGCCCAGCAACTACACTGGCCTGGGGGCATGCGGGGGACTCTTTCCTTGGTCTCGTCGTTTATTTGGGGGTACCCCTCGACGCCGACGCCGTGGTGCCGGGCGCGCCCCCACTGCCTTGCTGAGGGAGCGGGCCTCGCTGTTAGGTGCGCTGCTGTGGGGAGAAGGACTTAGGCTCAGGGTGCCAGCGGCCCCAAGGTCCAGGGCGGTCGGCCATCTTTGGTGCTGGGCAGAGGGAGCGAGGGCCCAGGGCGGGGCCCAGGGGCAAAGGGACGGTGGTCGGCGGGAAGGAAGAGAAGGCCCTGCGGGGCTGGAGCGCAGCGCAGGGCTGGTGGGAGAAGGTGTAGGCGTGCCCAGTCACCAGGGGGAGCCTGTTGTCCGGTGGCTTGGGCATCCAGGGCGACCCAAGGGAAAGGCGAGGGGCGGCGGCATGAGGGCCCCAAGGGCAGGAACGAGGGAGGGCACGCATGGGAGGCAGGGTGAACTCCCGCACGCGCTCCCCCCTCCCCATCGCCCCCCAGTCCTCGCCACCTTCGCCCACTCCCTCCCTCCGTAGCGGCTGCCCTCTCTGAGGCCTCAGCCTCCACACCCCGTTCCCATCGCCCCCCAGCGAGCCCCACTGGTTCCTGTGAGGGTGGGCCTTGTGACTTGGAGTTGGAGGAGCTGGATTCGAGCCGCCTGTCGCTGCAGCGGGCGGCTCCAGCGGGCCTATGAACCGCCGTGGGGTGCCCGGGGGTAAGGGGGCAACGGGGCAAGGGATGTTTGGAGGAAGGCTTGCTGGGCAAAGGGGGGCGGTGGAGGCACAGGGAGAAGAAGGGAGGCCGAAGGAGAAAGAAAAAAGCCAAGAAAGTAGCCTCAGAACAAGAGTGCAGGGCACCCGGGAACGGTCTCCCATCCAAGTCCTGAGCGGATCCGACCCTGCTTAGCTTCCAAGAGCAGAAGAGATGCGCTGCCATCAGGCCGCTAGGGCCAAAGGCCTGAGAGGCTGATGCTGCGACTCCCAGCAGACTGCTCTTGGCCTCCGAGCCCCAGCGTGCTCCTCTCGTCAACCCCTCCGCCTGCCCTGGCCTTGGCTCCTGCGTGCCTGCGCGCCTGCCTTGGGGTGAGGCGCCTCCAGCATCTCAGAGTCGCAGAAGTCCCGGCGATCTCCCCAACTGTCTCTGGACTTCCCAGCCGGACCGCCCCCTCCGCCGCCGCTCCCGCCGCCGTCGCCTCCTCCTACGCCGCCGCCACCGCCGCCACTGTGGTTTGGAACCCGAGATGCCTAGGGGGGGCGTTCGGTCTTGGAGGCAGGCATGCGGAGTGTTCACAGCGCCCCGAACTCCCCAACCAGAGACCCTGGGCAGCAGTCCACCCCCGTGGCCCCACCCCCGCCAACCTTCCCCTGACAACCCCCCACGCACCCCCCATCACCAGGACAGGACTGAGAGATACGGGAGCCCGGCTGACAGAGACAGACACACAGACACACAGGGAAAGACAGAGAGGCACACGGAGGGGTAGTCGGAGCGAGAGAGGAAGAGAGAGACACGGGGAGAACGAGGATCCAACACACAGACCCGCACTGAACCCCCGAACAGACAGACAGAGACCCTGACCTGGATGCGGATGGGGACACGGAAAGGGACGGACTCGCCGGTGCACGCAAGGGACCCAGACACACACCACACACACCGGAGGCTGTGTTGGCGAGGCAGCTAGCCTCTGGGGGTGTGGTGGAGCTTGGCCAGGTTTTGGCAAGCTGACCGCGCCCTGGTGCTGCTAGAGGAGCCCCTCGGAGCGCCAGGAAGCACAGCCAAGTTGCCTGGAATCCCCTTCTGCTCCCATGCCTGCCCAGCAACCACACTGGCCTGGGGGCATGCGGGGGACTCTTTCCTTGGTCTCGTCGTTTATTTGGGGGTACCCCTCGACGCCGACGCCGTGGTGCCGGGCGCGCCCCCACTGCCTTGCTGAGGGAGCGGGCCTTGCTGTTAGCTGCGCTGCTGTGGGGAGAAGGACTTCGGCCCAGGGTGCCAGCGGCCCCGAGGGCCAGGGCGGTCGGCCATTTTGGTGCAGGGCAGAGGGAGGGAGGGCCCAGGGCGGGGCCCAGGGGCAAAGGGACGGTGGTCGGCGGGAAGGAAGAGAAGGCCCTGCGGGGCTGGAGCGCAGCCCAGGGCTGGTGGGAGAAGGTGTAGGCGTGCCCAGTCACCAGGGGGAGCCGGTTGTTCGGCGGCTTGGGCATCCAGGGCGGCCCAAGGGAATGGCGAGGGGCGGCGGCATGAGGGCCCCAAGGCCAGGAACCAGGGAGTGCACGCATGGGAGGCAGGGTGAACTCCCGCACGCCCTACCCCGCCACAACGCCCCCCCAGTCCTCGCCACCTTCGCCCACTCCCTCCCTCCGTTGCGGCTGTCCTCTCTGCTGCCTCAACCTCCCCACCCCGTTCCCATCGCCGCCCAGCGAGCCCCACTGGTTCCTGTGAGGGTGGGCCTTGTTGCTTGGAGTTGGAGGAGCTGGGTTGGAGCCGCCAGTCCCTGCAGCGGGCGGCTCCAGCGGGCCTGTGAATCGCCGTGGGGTGCCCGGGAGTAAGGGGGCAGCGGAGCAAGGGATGTTTGGAGGAAGGCTTGCTGGGCAAAGGGGGGCGGTGGAGGCACAGGGAGAAGAAGGGAGGCCGAAGGAGAAAGAAAAAAGCCAAGAAAGTAGCCTCAGAACCAGAGTCCAGGGCACCCGGGAACGGTCTCCCATCCAAGTCCTGACCGGATCCGACCCTGCTTAGCTTCCAAGAGCAGAAGAGATGCGCTGCCATCAGGCCACTAGGGCCATAGGCCTGAGAGGCTGCTGCTGCGACCCACATCAGACTGCTCTGGGCCTCCGGGCCCCAGCGTGCTCCTCTTGTCACCCCTCCACCTGCCCTGTGCTTTGCTCCTGCGTGCCTGCGAGCCTGCCTTGGGGTGAGGCGCCTCCAGCATCTCAGAGTCGCAGAAGTCCTGGCGATCTCCCCAAGTGTCTCTGGACTTCCCAGCAGGACCGCCCCCTCCGCCGCCGCTCCCGCCGCCGCCTCCTCCTCCTCCTCCTCCTCCTCCTCCTCCTCCTCCTCCTCCTCCCCCGCCGCCACCGCCGCCTCCGCCGCCGCTGTCGTTTGGAACCCGAGATGCCTAGGGGGGGCGTTCGGTCTTGGAGGCAGGCATGCGGAGTGTTCTCAGCGCCCCCAACTCCCCAACCGCAGCCCTGGGTCTAGCGTGGCAAGCCAACCCGCCTTGCTCAATGGCGGCCCGAAGTCAAGGGCGCCACCAGAGACCCTGGGCAGCAGTCCACCGCCGTGGCCCGTCCCCCTCTAACCTTCCCGTGACACCCCCCCCCACGAACCCCCCATCACCAGGACAGGACTGAGAGATACGGGAGCCCGGCTGACATAGACAGACACAAAGACACACAGGGAAAGCCAGAGATACACACGGAGGGGTAGTCGGAGCGAGAGAGGAAGAGAGAGACACGGGGAGACCGAGGATCCAACACACAGACCCGCACTGAACCCCCGAACAGACACACAGAGATCCTGACCTGGATGCGGATGGGGACACGGAAAGGGACGGACTCGCCGGTGCACGCAAGGGACCCAGACACACACCACACACACCGGAGGCTGTGTTGGCGAGGCAGCTAGCCTCTGGGGGTGTGGTGGAGCTTGGCCAGGTTTTGGCAAGCTGACCGCGCCCTGGTGCTGCTAGAGGAGCCCCTCGGAGCGCCAGGAAGCACAGCCAAGTTGCCTGGAATCCCCTTCTGCTCCCATGCCTGCCCAGCAACTACACTGGCCTGGGGGCATGCGGGGGACTCTTTCCTTGGTCTCGTCGTTTATTTGGGGGTACCCCTCGACGCCGACGCCGTGGTGCCGGGCGCGCCCCCACTGCCTTGCTGAGGGAGCGGGCCTCGCTGTTAGGTGCGCTGCTGTGGGGAGAAGGACTTAGGCTCAGGGTGCCAGCGGCCCCAAGGTCCAGGGCGGTCGGCCATCTTTGGTGCTGGGCAGAGGGAGCGAGGGCCCAGGGCGGGGCCCAGGGGCAAAGGGACGGTGGTCGGCGGGAAGGAAGAGAAGGCCCTGCGGGGCTGGAGCGCAGCGCAGGGCTGGTGGGAGAAGGTGTAGGCGTGCCCAGTCACCAGGGGGAGCCTGTTGTCCGGTGGCTTGGGCATCCAGGGCGACCCAAGGGAAAGGCGAGGGGCGGCGGCATGAGGGCCCCAAGGGCAGGAACGAGGGAGGGCACGCATGGGAGGCAGGGTGAACTCCCGCACGCGCTCCCCCCTCCCCATCGCCCCCCAGTCCTCGCCACCTTCGCCCACTCCCTCCCTCCGTAGCGGCTGCCCTCTCTGAGGCCTCAGCCTCCACACCCCGTTCCCATCGCCCCCCAGCGAGCCCCACTGGTTCCTGTGAGGGTGGGCCTTGTGACTTGGAGTTGGAGGAGCTGGATTCGAGCCGCCTGTCGCTGCAGCGGGCGGCTCCAGCGGGCCTATGAACCGCCGTGGGGTGCCCGGGGGTAAGGGGGCAACGGGGCAAGGGATGTTTGGAGGAAGGCTTGCTGGGCAAAGGGGGGCGGTGGAGGCACAGGGAGAAGAAGGGAGGCCGAAGGAGAAAGAAAAAAGCCAAGAAAGTAGCCTCAGAACAAGAGTGCAGGGCACCCGGGAACGGTCTCCCATCCAAGTCCTGAGCGGATCCGACCCTGCTTAGCTTCCAAGAGCAGAAGAGATGCGCTGCCATCAGGCCGCTAGGGCCAGAGGCCTGAGAGGCTGATGCTGCGACTCCCAGCAGACTGCTCTTGGCCTCCGAGCCCCAGCGTGCTCCTCTCGTCAACCCCTCCGCCTGCCCTGGCCTTGGCTCCTGCGTGCCTGCGCGCCTGCCTTGGGGTGAGGCGCCTCCAGCATCTCAGAGTCGCAGAAGTCCCGGCGATCTCCCCAACTGTCTCTGGACTTCCCAGCCGGACCGCCCCCTCCGCCGCCGCTCCCGCCGCCGTCGCCTCCTCCTACGCCGCCGCCGCCGCCGCCGCCGCCACTGTGGTTTGGAACCCGAGATGCCTAGGGGGGGCGTTCGGTCTTGGAGGCAGGCATGCGGAGTGTTCACAGCGCCCCGAACTCCCCAACCAGAGACCCTGGGCAGCAGTCCACCCCCGTGGCCCCACCCCCGCCAACCTTCCCCTGACAACCCCCCACGCACCCCCCATCACCAGGACAGGACTGAGAGATACGGGAGCCCGGCTGACAGAGACAGACACACAGACACACAGGGAAAGACAGAGAGGCACACGGAGGGGTAGTCGGAGCGAGAGAGGAAGAGAGAGACACGGGGAGAACGAGGATCCAACACACAGACCCGCACTGAACCCCCGAACAGACAGACAGAGACCCTGACCTGGATGCGGATGGGGACACGGAAAGGGACGGACTCGCCGGTGCACGCAAGGGACCCAGACACACACCACACACACCGGAGGCTGTGTTGGCGAGGCAGCTAGGCTCTGGGGGTGTGGTGGAGCTTGGCCAGGTTTTGGCAAGCTCACCGCGCCCTGGTGCTGCTAGAGGAGCCCCTCGGAGCGCCAGGAAGCACAGCCAAGTTGCCTGGAATCCCCTTCTGCTCCCATGCCTGCCCAGCAACCACACTGGCCTGGGGGCATGCGGGGGACTCTTTCCTTGGTCTCGTCGTTTATTTGGGGGTACCCCTCGACGCCGACGCCGTGGTGCCGGGCGCGCCCCCACTGCCTTGCTGAGGGAGGGGGCCTTGCTGTTAGCTGCGCTGCTGTGGGGAGAAAGACTTCGGCCCAGGGTGCCAGCGGCCCCGAGGGCCAGGGCGGTCGGCCATCTTTGGTGCTGGGCAGAGGGAGGGAGGGCCCAGGGCGGGGCCCAGGGGCAAAGGGACGGTGGTCGGCGGGAAGGAAGAGAAGGCCCTGCGGAGCTGGAGTGCAGCCCAGGGCTGGTGGGAGAAGGTGTAGGCGTGCCCAGTCACCAGGGGGAGCCGGTTGTCCGGCGGCTTGGGCATCCAGGGCGGCCCAAGGGAATGGCGAGGGGCGGCGGCATGAGGGCCCCAAGGCCAGGAACCAGGGAGTGCACGCATGGGAGGCAGGGTCAACTCCCGCACGCCCTCCCCCCGCCCCAACGCCCCCCCAGTCCTCGCCACCTTCGCCCACTCCCTCCCTCCGTTGCGGCTGTCCTCTCTGCTGCCTCAACCTCCCCACCCCGTTCCCATCGCCGCCCAGCGAGCCCCACTGGTTCCTGTGAGGGTGGGCCTTGTTGCTTGGAGTTGGAGGAGCTGGGTTGGAGCCGCCAGTCCCTGCAGCGGGCGGCTCCAGCGGGCCTGTGAATCGCCGTGGGGTGCCCGGGAGTAAGGGGGCAGCGGAGCAAGGGATGTTTGGAGGAAGGCTTGCTGGGCAAAGGGGGGCGGTGGAGGCACAGGGAGAAGAAGGGAGGCCGAAGGAGAAAGAAAAAAGCCAAGAAAGTAGCCTCAGAACCAGAGTCCAGGGCACCCGGGAACGGTCTCCCATCCAAGTCCTGACCGGATCCGACCCTGCTTAGCTTCCAAGAGCAGAAGAGATGCGCTGCCATCAGGCCACTAGGGCCATAGGCCTGAGAGGCTGCTGCTGCGACCCACATCAGACTGCTCTGGGCCTCCGGGCCCCAGCGTGCTCCTCTTGTCACCCCTCCACCTGCCCTGTGCTTTGCTCCTGCGTGCCTGCGAGCCTGCCTTGGGGTGAGGCGCCTCCAGCATCTCAGAGTCGCAGAAGTCCTGGCGATCTCCCCAAGTGTCTCTGGACTTCCCAGCAGGACCGCCCCCTCCGCCGCCGCTCCCGCCGCCGCCTCCTCCTCCTCCTCCTCCTCCTCCCCCGCCGCCACCGCCGCCTCCGCCGCCGCTGTCGTTTGGAACCCGAGATGCCTAGGGGGGGCGTTCGGTCTTGGAGGCAGGCATGCGGAGTGTTCTCAGCGCCCCCAACTCCCCAACCGCAGCCCTGGGTCTAGCGTGGCAAGCCACCCCGCCTTGCTCAATGGCGGCCCGAAGTCAAGGGCGCCACCAGAGACCCTGGGCAGCAGTCCACCGCCGTGGCCCGTCCCCCTCTATCCTTCCCGTGACACCCCTCCCCCACGAACCCCCCATCACCAGGACAGGACTGAGAGATACGGGAGCCCGGCTGACATAGACAGACACAAAGACACACAGGGAAAGCCAGAGATACGCACGGAGGGGTAGTCGGAGCGAGAGAGGAAGAGAGAGACACGGGGAGACCGAGGATCCAACACACAGACCCGCACTGAACCCCCGAACAGACACACAGAGATCCTGACCTGGATGCGGATGGGGACACGGAAAGGGACAGCCTCGCCGGTGCACGCAAGGGACCCAGACACACACCACACACACCGGAGGCTGTGTTGGCGAGGCAGCTAGCCTCTGGGGGTGTGGTGGAGCTTGGCCAGGTTTTGGCAAGCTGACCGCGCCCTGGTGCTGCTAGAGGAGCCCCTCGGAGCGCCAGGAAGCACAGCCAAGTTGCCTGGAATCCCCTTCTGCTCCCATGCCTGCCCAGCAACTACACTGGCCTGGGGGCATGCGGGGGACTCTTTCCTTGGTCTCGTCGTTTATTTGGGGGTACCCCTCGACGCCGACGCCGTGGTGCCGGGCGCGCCCCCACTGCCTTGCTGAGGGAGCGGGCCTCGCTGTTAGGTGCGCTGCTGTGGGGAGAAGGACTTAGGCTCAGGGTGCCAGCGGCCCCAAGGTCCAGGGCGGTCGGCCATCTTTGGTGCTGGGCAGAGGGAGCGAGGGCCCAGGGCGGGGCCCAGGGGCAAAGGGACGGTGGTCGGCGGGAAGGAAGAGAAGGCCCTGCGGGGCTGGAGCGCAGCGCAGGGCTGGTGGGAGAAGGTGTAGGCGTGCCCAGTCACCAGGGGGAGCCTGTTGTCCGGTGGCTTGGGCATCCAGGGCGACCCAAGGGAAAGGCGAGGGGCGGCGGCATGAGGGCCCCAAGGGCAGGAACGAGGGAGGGCACGCATGGGAGGCAGGGTGAACTCCCGCACGCGCTCCCCCCTCCCCATCGCCCCCCAGTCCTCGCCACCTTCGCCCACTCCCTCCCTCCGTAGCGGCTGCCCTCTCTGAGGCCTCAGCCTCCACACCCCGTTCCCATCGCCCCCCAGCGAGCCCCACTGGTTCCTGTGAGGGTGGGCCTTGTGACTTGGAGTTGGAGGAGCTGGATTCGAGCCGCCTGTCGCTGCAGCGGGCGGCTCCAGCGGGCCTATGAACCGCCGTGGGGTGCCCGGGGGTAAGGGGGCAACGGGGCAAGGGATGTTTGGAGGAAGGCTTGCTGGGCAAAGGGGGGCGGTGGAGGCACAGGGAGAAGAAGGGAGGCCGAAGGAGAAAGAAAAAAGCCAAGAAAGTAGCCTCAGAACAAGAGTGCAGGGCACCCGGGAACGGTCTCCCATCCAAGTCCTGAGCGGATCCGACCCTGCTTAGCTTCCAAGAGCAGAAGAGATGCGCTGCCATCAGGCCGCTAGGGCCAAAGGCCTGAGAGGCTGATGCTGCGACTCCCAGCAGACTGCTCTTGGCCTCCGAGCCCCAGCGTGCTCCTCTCGTCAACCCCTCCGCCTGCCCTGGCCTTGGCTCCTGCGTGCCTGCGCGCCTGCCTTGGGGTGAGGCGCCTCCAGCATCTCAGAGTCGCAGAAGTCCCGGCGATCTCCCCAACTGTCTCTGGACTTCCCAGCCGGACCGCCCCCTCCGCCGCCGCTCCCGCCGCCGTCGCCTCCTCCTACGCCGCCGCCGCCGCCGCCGCCGCCACTGTGGTTTGGAACCCGAGATGCCTAGGGGGGGCGTTCGGTCTTGGAGGCAGGCATGCGGAGTGTTCACAGCGCCCCGAACTCCCCAACCAGAGACCCTGGGCAGCAGTCCACCCCCGTGGCCCCACCCCCGCCAACCTTCCCCTGACAACCCCCCACGCACCCCCCATCACCAGGACAGGACTGAGAGATACGGGAGCCCGGCTGACAGAGACAGACACACAGACACACAGGGAAAGACAGAGAGGCACACGGAGGGGTAGTCGGAGCGAGAGAGGAAGAGAGAGACACGGGGAGAACGAGGATCCAACACACAGACCCGCACTGAACCCCCGAACAGACAGACAGAGACCCTGACCTGGATGCGGATGGGGACACGGAAAGGGACGGACTCGCCGGTGCACGCAAGGGACCCAGACACACACCACACACACCGGAGGCTGTGTTGGCGAGGCAGCTAGCCTCTGGGGGTGTGGTGGAGCTTGGCCAGGTTTTGGCAAGCTGACCGCGCCCTGGTGCTGCTAGAGGAGCCCCTCGGAGCGCCAGGAAGCACAGCCAAGTTGCCTGGAATCCCCTTCTGCTCCCATGCCTGCCCAGCAACCACACTGGCCTGGGGGCATGCGGGGGACTCTTTCCTTGGTCTCGTCGTTTATTTGGGGGTACCCCTCGACGCCGACGCCGTGGTGCCGGGCGCGCCCCCACTGCCTTGCTGAGGGAGCGGGCCTTGCTGTTAGCTGCGCTGCTGTGGGGAGAAGGACTTCGGCCCAGGGTGCCAGCGGCCCCGAGGGCCAGGGCGGTCGGCCATTTTGGTGCTGGGCAGAGGGAGGGAGGGCCCAGGGCGGGGCCCAGGGGCAAAGGGACGGTGGTCGGCGGGAAGGAAGAGAAGGCCCTGCGGGGCTGGAGCGCAGCCCAGGGCTGGTGGGAGAAGGTGTAGGCGTGCCCAGTCACCAGGGGGAGCCGGTTGTTCGGCGGCTTGGGCATCCAGGGCGGCCCAAGGGAATGGCGAGGGGCGGCGGCATGAGGGCCCCAAGGCCAGGAACCAGGGAGTGCACGCATGGGAGGCAGGGTGAACTCCCGCCCGCGCTCCCCCCGCCCCATCGCCCCCCCAGTCCTCGCCACCTTCGCCCACTCCCTCCCTCCGAAGCGGCAGCCCTCTCTGCCGCCTCAGCCTCCCCACCCCCTTCCCATCGCCCCCCCGCGAGCCCCACTGGTTCCTGTGAGGGTGGGCCTTGTGACTTGGAGTTGGAGGAGCTGGGTTGGAGCCGCCTGTCGCTGCAGCGGGCGGCTCCAGCGGGCCTGTGAACCGCCGTGGGGTGCCCGGGGGTAAGGGGGCAACGGGGCAAGGGATGTTTGGAGGAAGGCTTGCTGGGCAAAGGGGGGCGGTGGAGGCACAGGGAGAAGAAGGGAGGCCGAAGGAGAAAGAAAAAAGCCAAGAAAGTAGCCTCAGAACAAGAGTGCAGGGCACCCGGGAACGGTCTCCCATCCAAGTCCTGAGCGGATCCGACCCTGCTTAGCTTCCAAGAGCAGAAGAGATGCGCTGCCATCAGGCCGCTAGGGCCAGAGGCCTGAGAGGCTGCTGCTGCGACCCACAGCAGACTGCTCTGGGCCTCCGAGCCCCAGCGTGCTCCTCTCGTCAACCCCTCCGCCTGCCCTGGCCTTGGCTCCTGCGTGCCTGCGAGCCTGCCTTGGGGTGAGGCGCCTCCAGCATCTCAGAGTCCCAGAAGTCCCGGCGATCTCCCCAACTGTCTCTGGACTTCCCAGCCGGACCGCCCCCTCCGCCGCCGCTCCCGCCGCCGCCGCCTCCTCCTACGCCGCCGCCGCCGCCGCCACTGCCACTGTGGTTTGGAACCCGAGATGCCTAGGGGGGGCGTTGGGTCTTGGAGGCAGGCATGCGGAGTGTTCACAGCGCCCCGAACTCCCCAACCAGAGACCCTGGGCAGCAGTCCACCCCCGTGGCCCCTCCCCCGCCAACCTTCCCCTGACACCCCCCCCACGCACCCCCCATCACCAGGACAGGACTGAGCGATACGGGAGCCCGGCTGACAGAGACAGACACACAGACACACAGGGAAAGACAGACAGGCACACGGAGGGGTAGTCGGAGCGAGAGAGGAAGAGAGAGACACGGGGAGAACGAGGATCCAACACTCAGACCCGCACTGAACCCCCGAACAGACACACAGAGACCCTGACCTGGATGCGGATGGGGATACGGAAAGGGACGGACTCGCCGGTGCACGCAAGGGACCCAGACACACACCACACACACCGGAGGCTGTGTTGGCGAGGCAGCTAGGCTCTGGGGGTGTGGTGGAGCTTGGCCAGGTTTTGGCAAGCTCACCGCGCCCTGGTGCTGCTAGAGGAGCCCCTCGGAGCGCCAGGAAGCACAGCCAAGTTGCCTGGAATCCCCTTCTGCTCCCATGCCTGCCCAGCAACCACACTGGCCTGGGGGCATGCGGGGGACTCTTTCCTTGGTCTCGTCGTTTATTTGGGGGTACCCCTCGACGCCGACGCCGTGGTGCCGGGCGCGCCCCCACTGCCTTGCTGAGGGAGGGGGCCTTGCTGTTAGCTGCGCTGCTGTGGGGAGAAAGACTTCGGCCCAGGGTGCCAGCGGCCCCGAGGGCCAGGGCGGTCGGCCATCTTTGGTGCTGGGCAGAGGGAGGGAGGGCCCAGGGCGGGGCCCAGGGGCAAAGGGACGGTGGTCGGCGGGAAGGAAGAGAAGGCCCTGCGGAGCTGGAGTGCAGCCCAGGGCTGGTGGGAGAAGGTGTAGGCGTGCCCAGTCACCAGGGGGAGCCGGTTGTCCGGCGGCTTGGGCATCCAGGGCGGCCCAAGGGAATGGCGAGGGGCGGCGGCATGAGGGCCCCAAGGCCAGGAACCAGGGAGTGCACGCATGGGAGGCAGGGTCAACTCCCGCACGCCCTCCCCCGGCCCCAACGCCCCCCCAGTCCTCGCCACCTTCGCCCACTCCCTCCCTCCGTTGCGGCTGTCCTCTCTGCTGCCTCAACCTCCCCACCCCGTTCCCATCGCCGCCCAGCGAGCCCCACTGGTTCCTGTGAGGGTGGGCCTTGTTGCTTGGAGTTGGAGGAGCTGGGTTGGAGCCGCCAGTCCCTGCAGCGGGCGGCTCCAGCGGGCCTGTGAATCGCCGTGGGGTGCCCGGGAGTAAGGGGGCAGCGGAGCAAGGGATGTTTGGAGGAAGGCTTGCTGGGCAAAGGGGGGCGGTGGAGGCACAGGGAGAAGAAGGGAGGCCGAAGGAGAAAGAAAAAAGCCAAGAAAGTAGCCTCAGAACCAGAGTCCAGGGCACCCGGGAACGGTCTCCCATCAAATTCCTGACCGGATCCGACCCTGCTTAGCTTCCAAGAGCAGAAGAGATGCGCTGCCATCAGGCCACTAGGGCCATAGGCCTGAGAGGCTGCTGCTGCGACCCACATCAGACTGCTCTGGGCCTCCGGGCCCCAGCGTGCTCCTCTTGTCACCCCTCCACCTGCCCTGTGCTTTGCTCCTGCGTGCCTGCGAGCCTGCCTTGGGGTGAGGCGCCTCCAGCATCTCAGAGTCCCAGAAGTCCTGGCGATCTCCCCAAGTGTCTCTGGACTTCCCAGCAGGACCGCCCCCTCCGCCGCCGCTCCCGCCGCCGCCTCCTCCTCCTCCTCCTCCTCCTCCCCCGCCGCCACCGCCGCCTCCGCCGCCGCTGTCGTTTGGAACCCGAGATGCCTAGGGGGGGCGTTCGGTCTTGGAGGCAGGCATGCGGAGTGTTCTCAGCGCCCCCAACTCCCCAACCGCAGCCCTGGGTCTAGCGTGGCAAGCCACCCCGCCTTGCTCAATGGCGGCCCGAAGTCAAGGGCGCCACCAGAGACCCTGGGCAGCAGTCCACCGCCGTGGCCCGTCCCCCTCTATCCTTCCCGTGACACCCCTCCCCCACGAACCCCCCATCACCAGGACAGGACTGAGAGATACGGGAGCCCGGCTGACATAGACAGACACAAAGACACACAGGGAAAGCCAGAGATACGCACGGAGGGGTAGTCGGAGCGAGAGAGGAAGAGAGAGACACGGGGAGACCGAGGATCCAACACACAGACCCGCACTGAACCCCCGAACAGACACACAGAGATCCTGACCTGGATGCGGATGGGGACACGGAAAGGGACAGCCTCGCCGGTGCACGCAAGGGACCCAGACACACACCAGACACACCGGAGGCTGTGTTGGCGAGGCAGCTAGCCTCTGGGGGTGTGGTGGAGCTTGGCCAGGTTTTGGCAAGCTGACCGCGCCCTGGTGCTGCTAGAGGAGCCCCTCGGAGCGCCAGGAAGCACAGCCAAGTTGCCTGGAATCCCCTTCTGCTCCCATGCCTGCCCAGCAACTACACTGGCCTGGGGGCATGCGGGGGACTCTTTCCTTGGTCTCGTCGTTTATTTGGGGGTACCCCTCGACGCCGACGCCGTGGTGCCGGGCGCGCCCCCACTGCCTTGCTGAGGGAGCGGGCCTCGCTGTTAGGTGCGCTGCTGTGGGGAGAAGGACTTAGGCTCAGGGTGCCAGCGGCCCCAAGGTCCAGGGCGGTCGGCCATCTTTGGTGCTGGGCAGAGGGAGCGAGGGCCCAGGGCGGGGCCCAGGGGCAAAGGGACGGTGGTCGGCGGGAAGGAAGAGAAGGCCCTGCGGGGCTGGAGCGCAGCGCAGGGCTGGTGGGAGAAGGTGTAGGCGTGCCCAGTCACCAGGGGGAGCCTGTTGTCCGGTGGCTTGGGCATCCAGGGCGACCCAAGGGAAAGGCGAGGGGCGGCGGCATGAGGGCCCCAAGGGCAGGAACGAGGGAGGGCACGCATGGGAGGCAGGGTGAACTCCCGCACGCGCTCCCCCCTCCCCATCGCCCCCCAGTCCTCGCCACCTTCGCCCACTCCCTCCCTCCGTAGCGGCTGCCCTCTCTGAGGCCTCAGCCTCCACACCCCGTTCCCATCGCCCCCCAGCGAGCCCCACTGGTTCCTGTGAGGGTGGGCCTTGTGACTTGGAGTTGGAGGAGCTGGATTCGAGCCGCCTGTCGCTGCAGCGGGCGGCTCCAGCGGGCCTATGAACCGCCGTGGGGTGCCCGGGGGTAAGGGGGCAACGGGGCAAGGGATGTTTGGAGGAAGGCTTGCTGGGCAAAGGGGGGCGGTGGAGGCACAGGGAGAAGAAGGGAGGCCGAAGGAGAAAGAAAAAAGCCAAGAAAGTAGCCTCAGAACAAGAGTGCAGGGCACCCGGGAACGGTCTCCCATCCAAGTCCTGAGCGGATCCGACCCTGCTTAGCTTCCAAGAGCAGAAGAGATGCGCTGCCATCAGGCCGCTAGGGCCAAAGGCCTGAGAGGCTGATGCTGCGACTCCCAGCAGACTGCTCTTGGCCTCCGAGCCCCAGCGTGCTCCTCTCGTCAACCCCTCCGCCTGCCCTGGCCTTGGCTCCTGCGTGCCTGCGCGCCTGCCTTGGGGTGAGGCGCCTCCAGCATCTCAGAGTCGCAGAAGTCCCGGCGATCTCCCCAAGTGTCTCTGGACTTCCCAGCCGGACCGCCCCCTCCGCCGCCGCTCCCGCCGCCGTCGCCTCCTCCTACGCCGCCGCCGCCGCCGCCACTGTGGTTTGGAACCCGAGATGCCTAGGGGGGGCGTTCGGTCTTGGAGGCAGGCATGCGGAGTGTTCACAGCGCCCCGAACTCCCCAACCAGAGACCCTGGTCAGCAGTCCACCCCCGTGGCCCCACCCCCGCCAACCTTCCCCTGACAACCCCCCACGCACCCCCCATCACCAGGACAGGACTGAGAGATACGGGAGCCCGGCTGACAGAGACAGACACACAGACACACAGGGAAAGACAGAGAGGCACACGGAGGGGTAGTCGGAGCGAGAGAGGAAGAGAGAGACACGGGGAGAACGAGGATCCAACACACAGACCCGCACTGAACCCCCGAACAGACAGACAGAGACCCTGACCTGGATGCGGATGGGGACACGGAAAGGGACGGACTCGCCGGTGCACGCAAGGGACCCAGACACACACCACACACACCGGAGGCTGTGTTGGCGAGGCAGCTAGCCTCTGGGGGTGTGGTGGAGCTTGGCCAGGTTTTGGCAAGCTGACCTCGCCCTGGTGCTGCTAGAGGAGCCCCTCGGAGCGCCAGGAAGCACAGCCAAGTTGCCTGGAATCCCCTTCTGCTCCCATGCCTGCCCAGCAACCACACTGGCCTGGGGGCATGCGGGGGACTCTTTCCTTGGTCTCGTCGTTTATTTGGGGGTACCCCTCGACGCCGACGCCGTGGTGCCGGGCGCGCCCCCACTGCCTTGCTGAGGGAGCGGGCCTTGCTGTTAGCTGCGCTGCTGTGGGGAGAAGGACTTCGGCCCAGGGTGCCAGCGGCCCCGAGGGCCAGGGCGGTCGGCCATTTTGGTGCAGGGCAGAGGGAGGGAGGGCCCAGGGCGGGGCCCAGGGGCAAAGGGACGGTGGTCGGCGGGAAGGAAGAGAAGGCCCTGCGGGGCTGGAGCGCAGCCCAGGGCTGGTGGGAGAAGGTGTAGGCGTGCCCAGTCACCAGGGGGAGCCGGTTGTTCGGCGGCTTGGGCATCCAGGGCGGCCCAAGGGAATGGCGAGGGGCGGCGGCATGAGGGCCCCAAGGCCAGGAACCAGGGAGTGCACGCATGGGAGGCAGGGTGAACTCCCGCACGCGCTCCCCCCGCCCCATCGCCCCCCCAGTCCTCGCCACCTTCGCCCACTCCCTCCCTCCGAAGCGGCAGCCCTCTCTGCCGCCTCAGCCTCCCCACCCCCTTCCCATCGCCCCCCCGCGAGCCCCACTGGTTCCTGTGAGGGTGGGCCTTGTGACTTGGAGTTGGAGGAGCTGGGTTGGAGCCGCCTGTCGCTGTAGCGGGCGGCTCCAGCGGGCCTGTGAACCGCCGTGGGGTGCCCGGGGGTAAGGGGGCAACGGGGCAAGGGATGTTTGGAGGAAGGCTTGCTGGGCAAAGGGGGGCGGTGGAGGCACAGGGAGAAGAAGGGAGGCCGAAGGAGAAAGAAAAAAGCCAAGAAAGTAGCCTCAGAACAAGAGTGCAGGGCACCCGGGAACGGTCTCCCATCCAAGTCCTGAGCGGATCCGACCCTGCTTAGCTTCCAAGAGCAGAAGAGATGCGCTGCCATCAGGCCGCTAGGGCCAGAGGCCTGAGAGGCTGCTGCTGCGACCCACAGCAGACTGCTCTGGGCCTCCGAGCCCCAGCGTGCTCCTCTCGTCAACCCCTCCGCCTGCCCTGGCCTTGGCTCCTGCGTGCCTGCGAGCCTGCCTTGGGGTGAGGCGCCTCCAGCATCTCAGAGTCCCAGAAGTCCCGGCGATCTCCCCAACTGTCTCTGGACTTCCCAGCCGGACCGCCCCCTCCGCCGCCGCTCCCGCCGCCGCCGCCGCCTCCTCCTACGCCGCCGCCGCCGCCGCCACTGCCACTGTGGTTTGGAACCCGAGATGCCTAGGGGGGGCGTTGGGTCTTGGAGGCAGGCATGCGGAGTGTTCACAGCGCCCCGAACCCCCCAACCAGAGACCCTGGGCAGCAGTCCACCCCCGTGGCCCCTCCCCCGCCAACCTTCCCCTGACACCCCCCCCACGCACCCCCCATCACCAGGACAGGACTGAGCGATACGGGAGCCCGGCTGACAGAGACAGACACACAGACACACAGGGAAAGACAGACAGGCACACGGAGGGGTAGTCGGAGCGAGAGAGGAAGAGAGAGACACGGGGAGAACGAGGATCCAACACTCAGACCCGCACTGAACCCCCGAACAGACACACAGAGACCCTGACCTGGATGCGGATGGGGATACGGAAAGGGACGGACTCGCCGGTGCACGCAAGGGACCCAGACACACACCACACACACCGGAGGCTGTGTTGGCGAGGCAGCTAGGCTCTGGGGGTGTGGTGGAGCTTGGCCAGGTTTTGGCAAGCTCACCGCGCCCTGGTGCTGCTAGAGGAGCCCCTCGGAGCGCCAGGAAGCACAGCCAAGTTGCCTGGAATCCCCTTCTGCTCCCATGCCTGCCCAGCAACCACACTGGCCTGGGGGCATGCGGGGGACTCTTTCCTTGGTCTCGTCGTTTATTTGGGGGTACCCCTCGACGCCGACGCCGTGGTGCCGGGCGCGCCCCCACTGCCTTGCTGAGGGAGGGGGCCTTGCTGTTAGCTGCGCTGCTGTGGGGAGAAAGACTTCGGCCCAGGGTGCCAGCGGCCCCGAGGGCCAGGGCGGTCGGCCATCTTTGGTGCTGGGCAGAGGGAGGGAGGGCCCAGGGCGGGGCCCAGGGGCAAAGGGACGGTGGTCGGCGGGAAGGAAGAGAAGGCCCTGCGGAGCTGGAGTGCAGCCCAGGGCTGGTGGGAGAAGGTGTAGGCGTGCCCAGTCACCAGGGGGAGCCGGTTGTCCGGCGGCTTGGGCATCCAGGGCGGCCCAAGGGAATGGCGAGGGGCGGCGGCATGAGGGCCCCAAGGCCAGGAACCAGGGAGTGCACGCATGGGAGGCAGGGTCAACTCCCGCACGCCCTCCCCCGGCCCCAACGCCCCCCCAGTCCTCGCCACCTTCGCCCACTCCCTCCCTCCGTTGCGGCTGTCCTCTCTGCTGCCTCAACCTCCCCACCCCGTTCCCATCGCCGCCCAGCGAGCCCCACTGGTTCCTGTGAGGGTGGGCCTTGTTGCTTGGAGTTGGAGGAGCTGGGTTGGAGCCGCCAGTCCCTGCAGCGGGCGGCTCCAGCGGGCCTGTG
Source organism: Mirounga angustirostris (assembly GCF_029215605.1). Taxonomy (NCBI): domain Eukaryota; kingdom Metazoa; phylum Chordata; class Mammalia; order Carnivora; family Phocidae; genus Mirounga; species Mirounga angustirostris. The sequence continues at coordinate 177,664 of NW_026991753.1, forward strand.
AATCGCCGTGGGGTGCCCGGGAGTAAGGGGGCAGCGGAGCAAGGGATGTTTGGAGGAAGGCTTGCTGGGCAAAGGGGGGCGGTGGAGGCACAGGGAGAAGAAGGGAGGCCGAAGGAGAAAGAAAAAAGCCAAGAAAGTAGCCTCAGAACCAGAGTCCAGGGCACCCGGGAACGGTCTCCCATCCAAGTCCTGACCGGATCCGACCCTGCTTAGCTTCCAAGAGCAGAAGAGATGCGCTGCCATCAGGCCACTAGGGCCATAGGCCTGAGAGGCTGCTGCTGCGACCCACATCAGACTGCTCTGGGCCTCCGGGCCCCAGCGTGCTCCTCTTGTCACCCCTCCACCTGCCCTGTGCTTTGCTCCTGCGTGCCTGCGAGCCTGCCTTGGGGTGAGGCGCCTCCAGCATCTCAGAGTCGCAGAAGTCCTGGCGATCTCCCCAAGTGTCTCTGGACTTCCCAGCAGGACCGCCCCCTCCGCCGCCGCTCCCGCCGCCGCCTCCTCCTCCTCCTCCTCCTCCTCCTCCTCCTCCTCCCCCGCCGCCACCGCCGCCTCCGCCGCCGCTGTCGTTTGGAACCCGAGATGCCTAGGGGGGGCGTTCGGTCTTGGAGGCAGGCATGCGGAGTGTTCTCAGCGCCCCCAACTCCCCAACCGCAGCCCTGGGTCTAGCGTGGCAAGCCACCCCGCCTTGCTCAATGGCGGCCCGAAGTCAAGGGCGCCACCAGAGACCCTGGGCAGCAGTCCACCGCCGTGGCCCGTCCCCCTCTAACCTTCCCGTGACACCCCCCCCCACGAACCCCCCATCACCAGGACAGGACTGAGAGATACGGGAGCCCGGCTGACATAGACAGACACAAAGACACACAGGGAAAGCCAGAGATACGCACGGAGGGGTAGTCGGAGCGAGAGAGGAAGAGAGAGACACGGGGAGACCGAGGATCCAACACACAGACCCGCACTGAACCCCCGAACAGACACACAGAGATCCTGACCTGGATGCGGATGGGGACACGGAAAGGGACAGCCTCGCCGGTGCACGCAAGGGACCCAGACACACACCACACACACCGGAGGCTGTGTTGGCGAGGCAGCTAGCCTCTGGGGGTGTGGTGGAGCTTGGCCAGGTTTTGGCAAGCTGACCGCGCCCTGGTGCTGCTAGAGGAGCCCCTCGGAGCGCCAGGAAGCACAGCCAAGTTGCCTGGAATCCCCTTCTGCTCCCATGCCTGCCCAGCAACTACACTGGCCTGGGGGCATGCGGGGGACTCTTTCCTTGGTCTCGTCGTTTATTTGGGGGTACCCCTCGACGCCGACGCCGTGGTGCCGGGCGCGCCCCCACTGCCTTGCTGAGGGAGCGGGCCTCGCTGTTAGGTGCGCTGCTGTGGGGAGAAGGACTTAGGCTCAGGGTGCCAGCGGCCCCAAGGTCCAGGGCGGTCGGCCATCTTTGGTGCTGGGCAGAGGGAGCGAGGGCCCAGGGCGGGGCCCAGGGGCAAAGGGACGGTGGTCGGCGGGAAGGAAGAGAAGGCCCTGCGGGGCTGGAGCGCAGCGCAGGGCTGGTGGGAGAAGGTGTAGGCGTGCCCAGTCACCAGGGGGAGCCTGTTGTCCGGTGGCTTGGGCATCCAGGGCGACCCAAGGGAAAGGCAAGGGGCGGCGGCATGAGGGCCCCAAGGGCAGGAACGAGGGAGGGCACGCATGGGAGGCAGGGTGAACTCCCGCACGCGCTCCCCCCTCCCCATCGCCCCCCAGTCCTCGCCACCTTCGCCCACTCCCTCCCTCCGTAGCGGCTGCCCTCTCTGAGGCCTCAGCCTCCACACCCCGTTCCCATCGCCCCCCAGCGAGCCCCACTGGTTCCTGTGAGGGTGGGCCTTGTGACTTGGAGTTGGAGGAGCTGGATTCGAGCCGCCTGTCGCTGCAGCGGGCGGCTCCAGCGGGCCTATGAACCGCCGTGGGGTGCCCGGGGGTAAGGGGGCAACGGGGCAAGGGATGTTTGGAGGAAGGCTTGCTGGGCAAAGGGGGGCGGTGGAGGCACAGGGAGAAGAAGGGAGGCCGAAGGAGAAAGAAAAAAGCCAAGAAAGTAGCCTCAGAACAAGAGTGCAGGGCACCCGGGAACGGTCTCCCATCCAAGTCCTGAGCGGATCCGACCCTGCTTAGCTTCCAAGAGCAGAAGAGATGCGCTGCCATCAGGCCGCTAGGGCCAAAGGCCTGAGAGGCTGATGCTGCGACTCCCAGCAGACTGCTCTTGGCCTCCGAGCCCCAGCGTGCTCCTCTCGTCAACCCCTCCGCCTGCCCTGGCCTTGGCTCCTGCGTGCCTGCGCGCCTGCCTTGGGGTGAGGCGCCTCCAGCATCTCAGAGTCGCAGAAGTCCCGGCGATCTCCCCAAGTGTCTCTGGACTTCCCAGCCGGACCGCCCCCTCCGCCGCCGCTCCCGCCGCCGTCGCCTCCTCCTACGCCGCCGCCGCCGCCGCCACTGTGGTTTGGAACCCGAGATGCCTAGGGGGGGCGTTCGGTCTTGGAGGCAGGCATGCGGAGTGTTCACAGCGCCCCGAACTCCCCAACCAGAGACCCTGGTCAGCAGTCCACCCCCGTGGCCCCACCCCCGCCAACCTTCCCCTGACAACCCCCCACGCACCCCCCATCACCAGGACAGGACTGAGAGATACGGGAGCCCGGCTGACAGAGACAGACACACAGACACACAGGGAAAGACAGAGAGGCACACGGAGGGGTAGTCGGAGCGAGAGAGGAAGAGAGAGACACGGGGAGAACGAGGATCCAACACACAGACCCGCACTGAACCCCCGAACAGACAGACAGAGACCCTGACCTGGATGCGGATGGGGACACGGAAAGGGACGGACTCGCCGGTGCACGCAAGGGACCCAGACACACACCACACACACCGGAGGCTGTGTTGGCGAGGCAGCTAGCCTCTGGGGGTGTGGTGGAGCTTGGCCAGGTTTTGGCAAGCTGACCTCGCCCTGGTGCTGCTAGAGGAGCCCCTCGGAGCGCCAGGAAGCACAGCCAAGTTGCCTGGAATCCCCTTCTGCTCCCATGCCTGCCCAGCAACCACACTGGCCTGGGGGCATGCGGGGGACTCTTTCCTTGGTCTCGTCGTTTATTTGGGGGTACCCCTCGACGCCGACGCCGTGGTGCCGGGCGCGCCCCCACTGCCTTGCTGAGGGAGCGGGCCTTGCTGTTAGCTGCGCTGCTGTGGGGAGAAGGACTTCGGCCCAGGGTGCCAGCGGCCCCGAGGGCCAGGGCGGTCGGCCATTTTGGTGCAGGGCAGAGGGAGGGAGGGCCCAGGGCGGGGCCCAGGGGCAAAGGGACGGTGGTCGGCGGGAAGGAAGAGAAGGCCCTGCGGGGCTGGAGCGCAGCCCAGGGCTGGTGGGAGAAGGTGTAGGCGTGCCCAGTCACCAGGGGGAGCCGGTTGTTCGGCGGCTTGGGCATCCAGGGCGGCTCAAGGGAATGGCGAGGGGCGGCGGCATGAGGGCCCCAAGGCCAGGAACCAGGGAGTGCACGCATGGGAGGCAGGGTGAACTCCCGCACGCGCTCCCCCCGCCCCATCGCCCCCCCAGTCCTCGCCACCTTCGCCCACTCCCTCCCTCCGAAGCGGCAGCCCTCTCTGCCGCCTCAGCCTCCCCACCCCCTTCCCATCGCCCCCCCGCGAGCCCCACTGGTTCCTGTGAGGGTGGGCCTTGTGACTTGGAGTTGGAGGAGCTGGGTTGGAGCCGCCTGTCGCTGTAGCGGGCGGCTCCAGCGGGCCTGTGAACCGCCGTGGGGTGCCCGGGGGTAAGGGGGCAACGGGGCAAGGGATGTTTGGAGGAAGGCTTGCTGGGCAAAGGGGGGCGGTGGAGGCACAGGGAGAAGAAGGGAGGCCGAAGGAGAAAGAAAAAAGCCAAGAAAGTAGCCTCAGAACAAGAGTGCAGGGCACCCGGGAACGGTCTCCCATCCAAGTCCTGAGCGGATCCGACCCTGCTTAGCTTCCAAGAGCAGAAGAGATGCGCTGCCATCAGGCCGCTAGGGCCAGAGGCCTGAGAGGCTGCTGCTGCGACCCACAGCAGACTGCTCTGGGCCTCCGAGCCCCAGCGTGCTCCTCTCGTCAACCCCTCCGCCTGCCCTGGCCTTGGCTCCTGCGTGCCTGCGAGCCTGCCTTGGGGTGAGGCGCCTCCAGCATCTCAGAGTCCCAGAAGTCCCGGCGATCTCCCCAACTGTCTCTGGACTTCCCAGCCGGACCGCCCCCTCCGCCGCCGCTCCCGCCGCCGCCGCCGCCTCCTCCTACGCCGCCGCCGCCGCCGCCACTGCCACTGTGGTTTGGAACCCGAGATGCCTAGGGGGGGCGTTGGGTCTTGGAGGCAGGCATGCGGAGTGTTCACAGCGCCCCGAACTCCCCAACCAGAGACCCTGGGCAGCAGTCCACCCCCGTGGCCCCTCCCCCGCCAACCTTCCCCTGACACCCCCCCCACGCACCCCCCATCACCAGGACAGGACTGAGCGATACGGGAGCCCGGCTGACAGAGACAGACACACAGACACACAGGGAAAGACAGACAGGCACACGGAGGGGTAGTCGGAGCGAGAGAGGAAGAGAGAGACACGGGGAGAACGAGGATCCAACACTCAGACCCGCACTGAACCCCCGAACAGACACACAGAGACCCTGACCTGGATGCGGATGGGGATACGGAAAGGGACGGACTCGCCGGTGCACGCAAGGGACCCAGACACACACCACACACACCGGAGGCTGTGTTGGCGAGGCAGCTAGGCTCTGGGGGTGTGGTGGAGCTTGGCCAGGTTTTGGCAAGCTCACCGCGCCCTGGTGCTGCTAGAGGAGCCCCTCGGAGCGCCAGGAAGCACAGCCAAGTTGCCTGGAATCCCCTTCTGCTCCCATGCCTGCCCAGCAACCACACTGGCCTGGGGGCATGCGGGGGACTCTTTCCTTGGTCTCGTCGTTTATTTGGGGGTACCCCTCGACGCCGACGCCGTGGTGCCGGGCGCGCCCCCACTGCCTTGCTGAGGGAGGGGGCCTTGCTGTTAGCTGCGCTGCTGTGGGGAGAAAGACTTCGGCCCAGGGTGCCAGCGGCCCCGAGGGCCAGGGCGGTCGGCCATCTTTGGTGCTGGGCAGAGGGAGGGAGGGCCCAGGGCGGGGCCCAGGGGCAAAGGGACGGTGGTCGGCGGGAAGGAAGAGAAGGCCCTGCGGAGCTGGAGTGCAGCCCAGGGCTGGTGGGAGAAGGTGTAGGCGTGCCCAGTCACCAGGGGGAGCCGGTTGTCCGGCGGCTTGGGCATCCAGGGCGGCCCAAGGGAATGGCGAGGGGCGGCGGCATGAGGGCCCCAAGGCCAGGAACCAGGGAGTGCACGCATGGGAGGCAGGGTCAACTCCCGCACGCCCTCCCCCGGCCCCAACGCCCCCCCAGTCCTCGCCACCTTCGCCCACTCCCTCCCTCCGTTGCGGCTGTCCTCTCTGCTGCCTCAACCTCCCCACCCCGTTCCCATCGCCGCCCAGCGAGCCCCACTGGTTCCTGTGAGGGTGGGCCTTGTTGCTTGGAGTTGGAGGAGCTGGGTTGGAGCCGCCAGTCCCTGCAGCGGGCGGCTCCAGCGGGCCTGTGAATCGCCGTGGGGTGCCCGGGAGTAAGGGGGCAGCGGAGCAAGGGATGTTTGGAGGAAGGCTTGCTGGGCAAAGGGGGGCGGTGGAGGCACAGGGAGAAGAAGGGAGGCCGAAGGAGAAAGAAAAAAGCCAAGAAAGTAGCCTCAGAACCAGAGTCCAGGGCACCCGGGAACGGTCTCCCATCCAAGTCCTGACCGGATCCGACCCTGCTTAGCTTCCAAGAGCAGAAGAGATGCGCTGCCATCAGGCCACTAGGGCCATAGGCCTGAGAGGCTGCTGCTGCGACCCACATCAGACTGCTCTGGGCCTCCGGGCCCCAGCGTGCTCCTCTTGTCACCCCTCCACCTGCCCTGTGCTTTGCTCCTGCGTGCCTGCGAGCCTGCCTTGGGGTGAGGCGCCTCCAGCATCTCAGAGTCGCAGAAGTCCTGGCGATCTCCCCAAGTGTCTCTGGACTTCCCAGCAGGACCGCCCCCTCCGCCGCCGCTCCCGCCGCCGCCTCCTCCTCCTCCTCCTCCTCCTCCTCCTCCTCCTCCCCCGCCGCCACCGCCGCCTCCGCCGCCGCTGTCGTTTGGAACCCGAGATGCCTAGGGGGGGCGTTCGGTCTTGGAGGCAGGCATGCGGAGTGTTCTCAGCGCCCCCAACTCCCCAACCGCAGCCCTGGGTCTAGCGTGGCAAGCCACCCCGCCTTGCTCAATGGCGGCCCGAAGTCAAGGGCGCCACCAGAGACCCTGGGCAGCAGTCCACCGCCGTGGCCCGTCCCCCTCTAACCTTCCCGTGACACCCCCCCCCACGAACCCCCCATCACCAGGACAGGACTGAGAGATACGGGAGCCCGGCTGACATAGACAGACACAAAGACACACAGGGAAAGCCAGAGATACGCACGGAGGGGTAGTCGGAGCGAGAGAGGAAGAGAGAGACACGGGGAGACCGAGGATCCAACACACAGACCCGCACTGAACCCCCGAACAGACACACAGAGATCCTGACCTGGATGCGGATGGGGACACGGAAAGGGACAGCCTCGCCGGTGCACGCAAGGGACCCAGACACACACCACACACACCGGAGGCTGTGTTGGCGAGGCAGCTAGCCTCTGGGGGTGTGGTGGAGCTTGGCCAGGTTTTGGCAAGCTGACCGCGCCCTGGTGCTGCTAGAGGAGCCCCTCGGAGCGCCAGGAAGCACAGCCAAGTTGCCTGGAATCCCCTTCTGCTCCCATGCCTGCCCAGCAACTACACTGGCCTGGGGGCATGCGGGGGACTCTTTCCTTGGTCTCGTCGTTTATTTGGGGGTACCCCTCGACGCCGACGCCGTGGTGCCGGGCGCGCCCCCACTGCCTTGCTGAGGGAGCGGGCCTCGCTGTTAGGTGCGCTGCTGTGGGGAGAAGGACTTAGGCTCAGGGTGCCAGCGGCCCCAAGGTCCAGGGCGGTCGGCCATCTTTGGTGCTGGGCAGAGGGAGCGAGGGCCCAGGGCGGGGCCCAGGGGCAAAGGGACGGTGGTCGGCGGGAAGGAAGAGAAGGCCCTGCGGGGCTGGAGCGCAGCGCAGGGCTGGTGGGAGAAGGTGTAGGCGTGCCCAGTCACCAGGGGGAGCCTGTTGTCCGGTGGCTTGGGCATCCAGGGCGACCCAAGGGAAAGGCAAGGGGCGGCGGCATGAGGGCCCCAAGGGCAGGAACGAGGGAGGGCACGCATGGGAGGCAGGGTGAACTCCCGCACGCGCTCCCCCCTCCCCATCGCCCCCCAGTCCTCGCCACCTTCGCCCACTCCCTCCCTCCGTAGCGGCTGCCCTCTCTGAGGCCTCAGCCTCCACACCCCGTTCCCATCGCCCCCCAGCGAGCCCCACTGGTTCCTGTGAGGGTGGGCCTTGTGACTTGGAGTTGGAGGAGCTGGATTCGAGCCGCCTGTCGCTGCAGCGGGCGGCTCCAGCGGGCCTATGAACCGCCGTGGGGTGCCCGGGGGTAAGGGGGCAACGGGGCAAGGGATGTTTGGAGGAAGGCTTGCTGGGCAAAGGGGGGCGGTGGAGGCACAGGGAGAAGAAGGGAGGCCGAAGGAGAAAGAAAAAAGCCAAGAAAGTAGCCTCAGAACAAGAGTGCAGGGCACCCGGGAACGGTCTCCCATCCAAGTCCTGAGCGGATCCGACCCTGCTTAGCTTCCAAGAGCAGAAGAGATGCGCTGCCATCAGGCCGCTAGGGCCAAAGGCCTGAGAGGCTGATGCTGCGACTCCCAGCAGACTGCTCTTGGCCTCCGAGCCCCAGCGTGCTCCTCTCGTCAACCCCTCCGCCTGCCCTGGCCTTGGCTCCTGCGTGCCTGCGCGCCTGCCTTGGGGTGAGGCGCCTCCAGCATCTCAGAGTCGCAGAAGTCCCGGCGATCTCCCCAACTGTCTCTGGACTTCCCAGCCGGACCGCCCCCTCCGCCGCCGCTCCCGCCGCCATCGCCTCCTCCTACGCCGCCGCCGCCGCCGCCGCCGCCACTGTGGTTTGGAACCCGAGATGCCTAGGGGGGGCGTTCGGTCTTGGAGGCAGGCATGCGGAGTGTTCACAGCGCCCCGAACTCCCCAACCAGAGACCCTGGGCAGCAGTCCACCCCCGTGGCCCCTCCCCCGCCAACCTTCCCCTGACACCCCCCCCACGCACCCCCCATCACCAGGACAGGACTGAGCGATACGGGAGCCCGGCTGACAGAGACAGACACACAGACACACAGGGAAAGACAGACAGGCACACGGAGGGGTAGTCGGAGCGAGAGAGGAAGAGAGAGACACGGGGAGAACGAGGATCCAACACTCAGACCCGCACTGAACCCCCGAACAGACACACAGAGACCCTGACCTGGATGCGGATGGGGATACGGAAAGGGACGGACTCGCCGGTGCACGCAAGGGACCCAGACACACACCACACACACCGGAGGCTGTGTTGGCGAGGCAGCTAGGCTCTGGGGGTGTGGTGGAGCTTGGCCAGGTTTTGGCAAGCTCACCGCGCCCTGGTGCTGCTAGAGGAGCCCCTCGGAGCGCCAGGAAGCACAGCCAAGTTGCCTGGAATCCCCTTCTGCTCCCATGCCTGCCCAGCAACCACACTGGCCTGGGGGCATGCGGGGGACTCTTTCCTTGGTCTCGTCGTTTATTTGGGGGTACCCCTCGACGCCGACGCCGTGGTGCCGGGCGCGCCCCCACTGCCTTGCTGAGGGAGGGGGCCTTGCTGTTAGCTGCGCTGCTGTGGGGAGAAAGACTTCGGCCCAGGGTGCCAGCGGCCCCGAGGGCCAGGGCGGTCGGCCATCTTTGGTGCTGGGCAGAGGGAGGGAGGGCCCAGGGCGGGGCCCAGGGGCAAAGGGACGGTGGTCGGCGGGAAGGAAGAGAAGGCCCTGCGGAGCTGGAGTGCAGCCCAGGGCTGGTGGGAGAAGGTGTAGGCGTGCCCAGTCACCAGGGGGAGCCGGTTGTCCGGCGGCTTGGGCATCCAGGGCGGCCCAAGGGAATGGCGAGGGGCGGCGGCATGAGGGCCCCAAGGCCAGGAACCAGGGAGTGCACGCATGGGAGGCAGGGTCAACTCCCGCACGCCCTCCCCCGGCCCCAACGCCCCCCCAGTCCTCGCCACCTTCGCCCACTCCCTCCCTCCGTTGCGGCTGTCCTCTCTGCTGCCTCAACCTCCCCACCCCGTTCCCATCGCCGCCCAGCGAGCCCCACTGGTTCCTGTGAGGGTGGGCCTTGTTGCTTGGAGTTGGAGGAGCTGGGTTGGAGCCGCCAGTCCCTGCAGCGGGCGGCTCCAGCGGGCCTGTGAATCGCCGTGGGGTGCCCGGGAGTAAGGGGGCAGCGGAGCAAGGGATGTTTGGAGGAAGGCTTGCTGGGCAAAGGGGGGCGGTGGAGGCACAGGGAGAAGAAGGGAGGCCGAAGGAGAAAGAAAAAAGCCAAGAAAGTAGCCTCAGAACCAGAGTCCAGGGCACCCGGGAACGGTCTCCCATCCAAGTCCTGACCGGATCCGACCCTGCTTAGCTTCCAAGAGCAGAAGAGATGCGCTGCCATCAGGCCACTAGGGCCATAGGCCTGAGAGGCTGCTGCTGCGACCCACATCAGACTGCTCTGGGCCTCCGGGCCCCAGCGTGCTCCTCTTGTCACCCCTCCACCTGCCCTGTGCTTTGCTCCTGCGTGCCTGCGAGCCTGCCTTGGGGTGAGGCGCCTCCAGCATCTCAGAGTCGCAGAAGTCCTGGCGATCTCCCCAAGTGTCTCTGGACTTCCCAGCAGGACCGCCCCCTCCGCCGCCGCTCCCGCCGCCGCCTCCTCCTCCTCCTCCTCCTCCTCCTCCTCCTCCTCCCCCGCCGCCACCGCCGCCTCCGCCGCCGCTGTCGTTTGGAACCCGAGATGCCTAGGGGGGGCGTTCGGTCTTGGAGGCAGGCATGCGGAGTGTTCTCAGCGCCCCCAACTCCCCAACCGCAGCCCTGGGTCTAGCGTGGCAAGCCACCCCGCCTTGCTCAATGGCGGCCCGAAGTCAAGGGCGCCACCAGAGACCCTGGGCAGCAGTCCACCGCCGTGGCCCGTCCCCCTCTATCCTTCCCGTGACACCCCTCCCCCACGAACCCCCCATCACCAGGACAGGACTGAGAGATACGGGAGCCCGGCTGACATAGACAGACACAAAGACACACAGGGAAAGCCAGAGATACGCACGGAGGGGTAGTCGGAGCGAGAGAGGAAGAGAGAGACACGGGGAGACCGAGGATCCAACACACAGACCCGCACTGAACCCCCGAACAGACACACAGAGATCCTGACCTGGATGCGGATGGGGACACGGAAAGGGACAGCCTCGCCGGTGCACGCAAGGGACCCAGACACACACCACACACACCGGAGGCTGTGTTGGCGAGGCAGCTAGCCTCTGGGGGTGTGGTGGAGCTTGGCCAGGTTTTGGCAAGCTGACCGCGCCCTGGTGCTGCTAGAGGAGCCCCTCGGAGCGCCAGGAAGCACAGCCAAGTTGCCTGGAATCCCCTTCTGCTCCCATGCCTGCCCAGCAACTACACTGGCCTGGGGGCATGCGGGGGACTCTTTCCTTGGTCTCGTCGTTTATTTGGGGGTACCCCTCGACGCCGACGCCGTGGTGCCGAGCGCGCCCCCACTGCCTTGCTGAGGGAGCGGGCCTCGCTGTTAGGTGCGCTGCTGTGGGGAGAAGGACTTAGGCTCAGGGTGCCAGCGGCCCCAAGGTCCAGGGCGGTCGGCCATCTTTGGTGCTGGGCAGAGGGAGCGAGGGCCCAGGGCGGGGCCCAGGGGCAAAGGGACGGTGGTCGGCGGGAAGGAAGAGAAGGCCCTGCGGGGCTGGAGCGCAGCGCAGGGCTGGTGGGAGAAGGTGTAGGCGTGCCCAGTCACCAGGGGGAGCCTGTTGTCCGGTGGCTTGGGCATCCAGGGCGACCCAAGGGAAAGGCGAGGGGCGGCGGCATGAGGGCCCCAAGGGCAGGAACGAGGGAGGGCACGCATGGGAGGCAGGGTGAACTCCCGCACGCGCTCCCCCCTCCCCATCGCCCCCCAGTCCTCGCCACCTTCGCCCACTCCCTCCCTCCGTAGCGGCTGCCCTCTCTGAGGCCTCAGCCTCCACACCCCGTTCCCATCGCCCCCCAGCGAGCCCCACTGGTTCCTGTGAGGGTGGGCCTTGTGACTTGGAGTTGGAGGAGCTGGATTCGAGCCGCCTGTCGCTGCAGCGGGCGGCTCCAGCGGGCCTATGAACCGCCGTGGGGTGCCCGGGGGTAAGGGGGCAACGGGGCAAGGGATGTTTGGAGGAAGGCTTGCTGGGCAAAGGGGGGCGGTGGAGGCACAGGGAGAAGAAGGGAGGCCGAAGGAGAAAGAAAAAAGCCAAGAAAGTAGCCTCAGAACAAGAGTGCAGGGCACCCGGGAACGGTCTCCCATCCAAGTCCTGAGCGGATCCGACCCTGCTTAGCTTCCAAGAGCAGAAGAGATGCGCTGCCATCAGGCCGCTAGGGCCAAAGGCCTGAGAGGCTGATGCTGCGACTCCCAGCAGACTGCTCTTGGCCTCCGAGCCCCAGCGTGCTCCTCTCGTCAACCCCTCCGCCTGCCCTGGCCTTGGCTCCTGCGTGCCTGCGCGCCTGCCTTGGGGTGAGGCGCCTCCAGCATCTCAGAGTCGCAGAAGTCCCGGCGATCTCCCCAAGTGTCTCTGGACTTCCCAGCCGGACCGCCCCCTCCGCCGCCGCTCCCGCCGCCGTCGCCTCCTCCTACGCCGCCGCCGCCGCCGCCACTGTGGTTTGGAACCCGAGATGCCTAGGGGGGGCGTTCGGTCTTGGAGGCAGGCATGCGGAGTGTTCACAGCGCCCCGAACTCCCCAACCAGAGACCCTGGTCAGCAGTCCACCCCCGTGGCCCCACCCCCGCCAACCTTCCCCTGACAACCCCCCACGCACCCCCCATCACCAGGACAGGACTGAGAGATACGGGAGCCCGGCTGACAGAGACAGACACACAGACACACAGGGAAAGACAGAGAGGCACACGGAGGGGTAGTCGGAGCGAGAGAGGAAGAGAGAGACACGGGGAGAACGAGGATCCAACACACAGACCCGCACTGAACCCCCGAACAGACAGACAGAGACCCTGACCTGGATGCGGATGGGGACACGGAAAGGGACGGACTCGCCGGTGCACGCAAGGGACCCAGACACACACCACACACACCGGAGGCTGTGTTGGCGAGGCAGCTAGCCTCTGGGGGTGTGGTGGAGCTTGGCCAGGTTTTGGCAAGCTGACCTCGCCCTGGTGCTGCTAGAGGAGCCCCTCGGAGCGCCAGGAAGCACAGCCAAGTTGCCTGGAATCCCCTTCTGCTCCCATGCCTGCCCAGCAACCACACTGGCCTGGGGGCATGCGGGGGACTCTTTCCTTGGTCTCGTCGTTTATTTGGGGGTACCCCTCGACGCCGACGCCGTGGTGCCGGGCGCGCCCCCACTGCCTTGCTGAGGGAGCGGGCCTTGCTGTTAGCTGCGCTGCTGTGGGGAGAAGGACTTCGGCCCAGGGTGCCAGCGGCCCCGAGGGCCAGGGCGGTCGGCCATTTTGGTGCAGGGCAGAGGGAGGGAGGGCCCAGGGCGGGGCCCAGGGGCAAAGGGACGGTGGTCGGCGGGAAGGAAGAGAAGGCCCTGCGGGGCTGGAGCGCAGCCCAGGGCTGGTGGGAGAAGGTGTAGGCGTGCCCAGTCACCAGGGGGAGCCGGTTGTTCGGCGGCTTGGGCATCCAGGGCGGCCCAAGGGAATGGCGAGGGGCGGCGGCATGAGGGCCCCAAGGCCAGGAACCAGGGAGTGCACGCATGGGAGGCAGGGTGAACTCCCGCACGCGCTCCCCCCGCCCCATCGCCCCCCCAGTCCTCGCCACCTTCGCCCACTCCCTCCCTCCGAAGCGGCAGCCCTCTCTGCCGCCTCAGCCTCCCCACCCCCTTCCCATCGCCCCCCCGCGAGCCCCACTGGTTCCTGTGAGGGTGGGCCTTGTGACTTGGAGTTGGAGGAGCTGGGTTGGAGCCGCCTGTCGCTGTAGCGGGCGGCTCCAGCGGGCCTGTGAACCGCCGTGGGGTGCCCGGGGGTAAGGGGGCAACGGGGCAAGGGATGTTTGGAGGAAGGCTTGCTGGGCAAAGGGGGGCGGTGGAGGCACAGGGAGAAGAAGGGAGGCCGAAGGAGAAAGAAAAAAGCCAAGAAAGTAGCCTCAGAACAAGAGTGCAGGGCACCCGGGAACGGTCTCCCATCCAAGTCCTGAGCGGATCCGACCCTGCTTAGCTTCCAAGAGCAGAAGAGATGCGCTGCCATCAGGCCGCTAGGGCCAGAGGCCTGAGAGGCTGCTGCTGCGACCCACAGCAGACTGCTCTGGGCCTCCGAGCCCCAGCGTGCTCCTCTCGTCAACCCCTCCGCCTGCCCTGGCCTTGGCTCCTGCGTGCCTGCGAGCCTGCCTTGGGGTGAGGCGCCTCCAGCATCTCAGAGTCCCAGAAGTCCCGGCGATCTCCCCAACTGTCTCTGGACTTCCCAGCCGGACCGCCCCCTCCGCCGCCGCTCCCGCCGCCGCCGCCGCCTCCTCCTACGCCGCCGCCGCCGCCGCCACTGCCACTGTGGTTTGGAACCCGAGATGCCTAGGGGGGGCGTTGGGTCTTGGAGGCAGGCATGCGGAGTGTTCACAGCGCCCCGAACTCCCCAACCAGAGACCCTGGGCAGCAGTCCACCCCCGTGGCCCCTCCCCCGCCAACCTTCCCCTGACACCCCCCCCACGCACCCCCCATCACCAGGACAGGACTGAGCGATACGGGAGCCCGGCTGACAGAGACAGACACACAGACACACAGGGAAAGACAGACAGGCACACGGAGGGGTAGTCGGAGCGAGAGAGGAAGAGAGAGACACGGGGAGAACGAGGATCCAACACTCAGACCCGCACTGAACCCCCGAACAGACACACAGAGACCCTGACCTGGATGCGGATGGGGATACGGAAAGGGACGGACTCGCCGGTGCACGCAAGGGACCCAGACACACACCACACACACCGGAGGCTGTGTTGGCGAGGCAGCTAGGCTCTGGGGGTGTGGTGGAGCTTGGCCAGGTTTTGGCAAGCTCACCGCGCCCTGGTGCTGCTAGAGGAGCCCCTCGGAGCGCCAGGAAGCACAGCCAAGTTGCCTGGAATCCCCTTCTGCTCCCATGCCTGCCCAGCAACCACACTGGCCTGGGGGCATGCGGGGGACTCTTTCCTTGGTCTCGTCGTTTATTTGGGGGTACCCCTCGACGCCGACGCCGTGGTGCCGGGCGCGCCCCCACTGCCTTGCTGAGGGAGGGGGCCTTGCTGTTAGCTGCGCTGCTGTGGGGAGAAAGACTTCGGCCCAGGGTGCCAGCGGCCCCGAGGGCCAGGGCGGTCGGCCATCTTTGGTGCTGGGCAGAGGGAGGGAGGGCCCAGGGCGGGGCCCAGGGGCAAAGGGACGGTGGTCGGCGGGAAGGAAGAGAAGGCCCTGCGGAGCTGGAGTGCAGCCCAGGGCTGGTGGGAGAAGGTGTAGGCGTGCCCAGTCACCAGGGGGAGCCGGTTGTCCGGCGGCTTGGGCATCCAGGGCGGCCCAAGGGAATGGCGAGGGGCGGCGGCATGAGGGCCCCAAGGCCAGGAACCAGGGAGTGCACGCATGGGAGGCAGGGTCAACTCCCGCACGCCCTCCCCCGGCCCCAACGCCCCCCCAGTCCTCGCCACCTTCGCCCACTCCCTCCCTCCGTTGCGGCTGTCCTCTCTGCTGCCTCAACCTCCCCACCCCGTTCCCATCGCCGCCCAGCGAGCCCCACTGGTTCCTGTGAGGGTGGGCCTTGTTGCTTGGAGTTGGAGGAGCTGGGTTGGAGCCGCCAGTCCCTGCAGCGGGCGGCTCCAGCGGGCCTGTGAATCGCCGTGGGGTGCCCGGGAGTAAGGGGGCAGCGGAGCAAGGGATGTTTGGAGGAAGGCTTGCTGGGCAAAGGGGGGCGGTGGAGGCACAGGGAGAAGAAGGGAGGCCGAAGGAGAAAGAAAAAAGCCAAGAAAGTAGCCTCAGAACCAGAGTCCAGGGCACCCGGGAACGGTCTCCCATCCAAGTCCTGACCGGATCCGACCCTGCTTAGCTTCCAAGAGCAGAAGAGATGCGCTGCCATCAGGCCACTAGGGCCATAGGCCTGAGAGGCTGCTGCTGCGACCCACATCAGACTGCTCTGGGCCTCCGGGCCCCAGCGTGCTCCTCTTGTCACCCCTCCACCTGCCCTGTGCTTTGCTCCTGCGTGCCTGCGAGCCTGCCTTGGGGTGAGGCGCCTCCAGCATCTCAGAGTCGCAGAAGTCCTGGCGATCTCCCCAAGTGTCTCTGGACTTCCCAGCAGGACCGCCCCCTCCGCCGCCGCTCCCGCCGCCGCCTCCTCCTCCTCCTCCTCCTCCTCCTCCTCCTCCTCCCCCGCCGCCACCGCCGCCTCCGCCGCCGCTGTCGTTTGGAACCCGAGATGCCTAGGGGGGGCGTTCGGTCTTGGAGGCAGGCATGCGGAGTGTTCTCAGCGCCCCCAACTCCCCAACCGCAGCCCTGGGTCTAGCGTGGCAAGCCACCCCGCCTTGCTCAATGGCGGCCCGAAGTCAAGGGCGCCACCAGAGACCCTGGGCAGCAGTCCACCGCCGTGGCCCGTCCCCCTCTAACCTTCCCGTGACACCCCCCCCCACGAACCCCCCATCACCAGGACAGGACTGAGAGATACGGGAGCCCGGCTGACATAGACAGACACAAAGACACACAGGGAAAGCCAGAGATACGCACGGAGGGGTAGTCGGAGCGAGAGAGGAAGAGAGAGACACGGGGAGACCGAGGATCCAACACACAGACCCGCACTGAACCCCCGAACAGACACACAGAGATCCTGACCTGGATGCGGATGGGGACACGGAAAGGGACAGCCTCGCCGGTGCACGCAAGGGACCCAGACACACACCACACACACCGGAGGCTGTGTTGGCGAGGCAGCTAGCCTCTGGGGGTGTGGTGGAGCTTGGCCAGGTTTTGGCAAGCTGACCGCGCCCTGGTGCTGCTAGAGGAGCCCCTCGGAGCGCCAGGAAGCACAGCCAAGTTGCCTGGAATCCCCTTCTGCTCCCATGCCTGCCCAGCAACTACACTGGCCTGGGGGCATGCGGGGGACTCTTTCCTTGGTCTCGTCGTTTATTTGGGGGTACCCCTCGACGCCGACGCCGTGGTGCCGGGCGCGCCCCCACTGCCTTGCTGAGGGAGCGGGCCTCGCTGTTAGGTGCGCTGCTGTGGGGAGAAGGACTTAGGCTCAGGGTGCCAGCGGCCCCAAGGTCCAGGGCGGTCGGCCATCTTTGGTGCTGGGCAGAGGGAGCGAGGGCCCAGGGCGGGGCCCAGGGGCAAAGGGACGGTGGTCGGCGGGAAGGAAGAGAAGGCCCTGCGGGGCTGGAGCGCAGC
This sequence comes from Mirounga angustirostris, assembly GCF_029215605.1. Classification (NCBI taxonomy): domain Eukaryota; kingdom Metazoa; phylum Chordata; class Mammalia; order Carnivora; family Phocidae; genus Mirounga; species Mirounga angustirostris. Next base: position 194,172 of record NW_026991753.1, read on the forward strand.
GCAGGGCTGGTGGGAGAAGGTGTAGGCGTGCCCAGTCACCAGGGGGAGCCTGTTGTCCGGTGGCTTGGGCATCCAGGGCGACCCAAGGGAAAGGCGAGGGGCGGCGGCATGAGGGCCCCAAGGGCAGGAACGAGGGAGGGCACGCATGGGAGGCAGGGTGAACTCCCGCACGCGCTCCCCCCTCCCCATCGCCCCCCAGTCCTCGCCACCTTCGCCCACTCCCTCCCTCCGTAGCGGCTGCCCTCTCTGAGGCCTCAGCCTCCACACCCCGTTCCCATCGCCCCCCAGCGAGCCCCACTGGTTCCTGTGAGGGTGGGCCTTGTGACTTGGAGTTGGAGGAGCTGGATTCGAGCCGCCTGTCGCTGCAGCGGGCGGCTCCAGCGGGCCTATGAACCGCCGTGGGGTGCCCGGGGGTAAGGGGGCAACGGGGCAAGGGATGTTTGGAGGAAGGCTTGCTGGGCAAAGGGGGGCGGTGGAGGCACAGGGAGAAGAAGGGAGGCCGAAGGAGAAAGAAAAAAGCCAAGAAAGTAGCCTCAGAACAAGAGTGCAGGGCACCCGGGAACGGTCTCCCATCCAAGTCCTGAGCGGATCCGACCCTGCTTAGCTTCCAAGAGCAGAAGAGATGCGCTGCCATCAGGCCGCTAGGGCCAAAGGCCTGAGAGGCTGATGCTGCGACTCCCAGCAGACTGCTCTTGGCCTCCGAGCCCCAGCGTGCTCCTCTCGTCAACCCCTCCGCCTGCCCTGGCCTTGGCTCCTGCGTGCCTGCGCGCCTGCCTTGGGGTGAGGCGCCTCCAGCATCTCAGAGTCGCAGAAGTCCCGGCGATCTCCCCAACTGTCTCTGGACTTCCCAGCCGGACCGCCCCCTCCGCCGCCGCTCCCGCCGCCGTCGCCTCCTCCTACGCCGCCGCCGCCGCCGCCGCCGCCACTGTGGTTTGGAACCCGAGATGCCTAGGGGGGGCGTTCGGTCTTGGAGGCAGGCATGCGGAGTGTTCACAGCGCCCCGAACTCCCCAACCAGAGACCCTGGGCAGCAGTCCACCCCCGTGGCCCCACCCCCGCCAACCTTCCCCTGACAACCCCCCACGCACCCCCCATCACCAGGACAGGACTGAGAGATACGGGAGCCCGGCTGACAGAGACAGACACACAGACACACAGGGAAAGACAGAGAGGCACACGGAGGGGTAGTCGGAGCGAGAGAGGAAGAGAGAGACACGGGGAGAACGAGGATCCAACACACAGACCCGCACTGAACCCCCGAACAGACAGACAGAGACCCTGACCTGGATGCGGATGGGGACACGGAAAGGGACGGACTCGCCGGTGCACGCAAGGGACCCAGACACACACCACACACACCGGAGGCTGTGTTGGCGAGGCAGCTAGCCTCTGGGGGTGTGGTGGAGCTTGGCCAGGTTTTGGCAAGCTGACCGCGCCCTGGTGCTGCTAGAGGAGCCCCTCGGAGCGCCAGGAAGCACAGCCAAGTTGCCTGGAATCCCCTTCTGCTCCCATGCCTGCCCAGCAACCACACTGGCCTGGGGGCATGCGGGGGACTCTTTCCTTGGTCTCGTCGTTTATTTGGGGGTACCCCTCGACGCCGACGCCGTGGTGCCGGGCGCGCCCCCACTGCCTTGCTGAGGGAGCGGGCCTTGCTGTTAGCTGCGCTGCTGTGGGGAGAAGGACTTCGGCCCAGGGTGCCAGCGGCCCCGAGGGCCAGGGCGGTCGGCCATTTTGGTGCTGGGCAGAGGGAGGGAGGGCCCAGGGCGGGGCCCAGGGGCAAAGGGACGGTGGTCGGCGGGAAGGAAGAGAAGGCCCTGCGGGGCTGGAGCGCAGCCCAGGGCTGGTGGGAGAAGGTGTAGGCGTGCCCAGTCACCAGGGGGAGCCGGTTGTTCGGCGGCTTGGGCATCCAGGGCGGCCCAAGGGAATGGCGAGGGGCGGCGGCATGAGGGCCCCAAGGCCAGGAACCAGGGAGTGCACGCATGGGAGGCAGGGTGAACTCCCGCCCGCGCTCCCCCCGCCCCATCGCCCCCCCAGTCCTCGCCACCTTCGCCCACTCCCTCCCTCCGAAGCGGCAGCCCTCTCTGCCGCCTCAGCCTCCCCACCCCCTTCCCATCGCCCCCCCGCGAGCCCCACTGGTTCCTGTGAGGGTGGGCCTTGTGACTTGGAGTTGGAGGAGCTGGGTTGGAGCCGCCTGTCGCTGCAGCGGGCGGCTCCAGCGGGCCTGTGAACCGCCGTGGGGTGCCCGGGGGTAAGGGGGCAACGGGGCAAGGGATGTTTGGAGGAAGGCTTGCTGGGCAAAGGGGGGCGGTGGAGGCACAGGGAGAAGAAGGGAGGCCGAAGGAGAAAGAAAAAAGCCAAGAAAGTAGCCTCAGAACAAGAGTGCAGGGCACCCGGGAACGGTCTCCCATCCAAGTCCTGAGCGGATCCGACCCTGCTTAGCTTCCAAGAGCAGAAGAGATGCGCTGCCATCAGGCCGCTAGGGCCAGAGGCCTGAGAGGCTGCTGCTGCGACCCACAGCAGACTGCTCTGGGCCTCCGAGCCCCAGCGTGCTCCTCTCGTCAACCCCTCCGCCTGCCCTGGCCTTGGCTCCTGCGTGCCTGCGAGCCTGCCTTGGGGTGAGGCGCCTCCAGCATCTCAGAGTCCCAGAAGTCCCGGCGATCTCCCCAACTGTCTCTGGACTTCCCAGCCGGACCGCCCCCTCCGCCGCCGCTCCCGCCGCCGCCGCCTCCTCCTACGCCGCCGCCGCCGCCGCCACTGCCACTGTGGTTTGGAACCCGAGATGCCTAGGGGGGGCGTTGGGTCTTGGAGGCAGGCATGCGGAGTGTTCACAGCGCCCCGAACTCCCCAACCAGAGACCCTGGGCAGCAGTCCACCCCCGTGGCCCCTCCCCCGCCAACCTTCCCCTGACACCCCCCCCACGCACCCCCCATCACCAGGACAGGACTGAGCGATACGGGAGCCCGGCTGACAGAGACAGACACACAGACACACAGGGAAAGACAGACAGGCACACGGAGGGGTAGTCGGAGCGAGAGAGGAAGAGAGAGACACGGGGAGAACGAGGATCCAACACTCAGACCCGCACTGAACCCCCGAACAGACACACAGAGACCCTGACCTGGATGCGGATGGGGATACGGAAAGGGACGGACTCGCCGGTGCACGCAAGGGACCCAGACACACACCACACACACCGGAGGCTGTGTTGGCGAGGCAGCTAGGCTCTGGGGGTGTGGTGGAGCTTGGCCAGGTTTTGGCAAGCTCACCGCGCCCTGGTGCTGCTAGAGGAGCCCCTCGGAGCGCCAGGAAGCACAGCCAAGTTGCCTGGAATCCCCTTCTGCTCCCATGCCTGCCCAGCAACCACACTGGCCTGGGGGCATGCGGGGGACTCTTTCCTTGGTCTCGTCGTTTATTTGGGGGTACCCCTCGACGCCGACGCCGTGGTGCCGGGCGCGCCCCCACTGCCTTGCTGAGGGAGGGGGCCTTGCTGTTAGCTGCGCTGCTGTGGGGAGAAAGACTTCGGCCCAGGGTGCCAGCGGCCCCGAGGGCCAGGGCGGTCGGCCATCTTTGGTGCTGGGCAGAGGGAGGGAGGGCCCAGGGCGGGGCCCAGGGGCAAAGGGACGGTGGTCGGCGGGAAGGAAGAGAAGGCCCTGCGGAGCTGGAGTGCAGCCCAGGGCTGGTGGGAGAAGGTGTAGGCGTGCCCAGTCACCAGGGGGAGCCGGTTGTCCGGCGGCTTGGGCATCCAGGGCGGCCCAAGGGAATGGCGAGGGGCGGCGGCATGAGGGCCCCAAGGCCAGGAACCAGGGAGTGCACGCATGGGAGGCAGGGTCAACTCCCGCACGCCCTCCCCCGGCCCCAACGCCCCCCCAGTCCTCGCCACCTTCGCCCACTCCCTCCCTCCGTTGCGGCTGTCCTCTCTGCTGCCTCAACCTCCCCACCCCGTTCCCATCGCCGCCCAGCGAGCCCCACTGGTTCCTGTGAGGGTGGGCCTTGTTGCTTGGAGTTGGAGGAGCTGGGTTGGAGCCGCCAGTCCCTGCAGCGGGCGGCTCCAGCGGGCCTGTGAATCGCCGTGGGGTGCCCGGGAGTAAGGGGGCAGCGGAGCAAGGGATGTTTGGAGGAAGGCTTGCTGGGCAAAGGGGGGCGGTGGAGGCACAGGGAGAAGAAGGGAGGCCGAAGGAGAAAGAAAAAAGCCAAGAAAGTAGCCTCAGAACCAGAGTCCAGGGCACCCGGGAACGGTCTCCCATCAAATTCCTGACCGGATCCGACCCTGCTTAGCTTCCAAGAGCAGAAGAGATGCGCTGCCATCAGGCCACTAGGGCCATAGGCCTGAGAGGCTGCTGCTGCGACCCACATCAGACTGCTCTGGGCCTCCGGGCCCCAGCGTGCTCCTCTTGTCACCCCTCCACCTGCCCTGTGCTTTGCTCCTGCGTGCCTGCGAGCCTGCCTTGGGGTGAGGCGCCTCCAGCATCTCAGAGTCCCAGAAGTCCTGGCGATCTCCCCAAGTGTCTCTGGACTTCCCAGCAGGACCGCCCCCTCCGCCGCCGCTCCCGCCGCCGCCTCCTCCTCCTCCTCCTCCTCCTCCCCCGCCGCCACCGCCGCCTCCGCCGCCGCTGTCGTTTGGAACCCGAGATGCCTAGGGGGGGCGTTCGGTCTTGGAGGCAGGCATGCGGAGTGTTCTCAGCGCCCCCAACTCCCCAACCGCAGCCCTGGGTCTAGCGTGGCAAGCCACCCCGCCTTGCTCAATGGCGGCCCGAAGTCAAGGGCGCCACCAGAGACCCTGGGCAGCAGTCCACCGCCGTGGCCCGTCCCCCTCTATCCTTCCCGTGACACCCCTCCCCCACGAACCCCCCATCACCAGGACAGGACTGAGAGATACGGGAGCCCGGCTGACATAGACAGACACAAAGACACACAGGGAAAGCCAGAGATACGCACGGAGGGGTAGTCGGAGCGAGAGAGGAAGAGAGAGACACGGGGAGACCGAGGATCCAACACACAGACCCGCACTGAACCCCCGAACAGACACACAGAGATCCTGACCTGGATGCGGATGGGGACACGGAAAGGGACAGCCTCGCCGGTGCACGCAAGGGACCCAGACACACACCAGACACACCGGAGGCTGTGTTGGCGAGGCAGCTAGCCTCTGGGGGTGTGGTGGAGCTTGGCCAGGTTTTGGCAAGCTGACCGCGCCCTGGTGCTGCTAGAGGAGCCCCTCGGAGCGCCAGGAAGCACAGCCAAGTTGCCTGGAATCCCCTTCTGCTCCCATGCCTGCCCAGCAACTACACTGGCCTGGGGGCATGCGGGGGACTCTTTCCTTGGTCTCGTCGTTTATTTGGGGGTACCCCTCGACGCCGACGCCGTGGTGCCGGGCGCGCCCCCACTGCCTTGCTGAGGGAGCGGGCCTCGCTGTTAGGTGCGCTGCTGTGGGGAGAAGGACTTAGGCTCAGGGTGCCAGCGGCCCCAAGGTCCAGGGCGGTCGGCCATCTTTGGTGCTGGGCAGAGGGAGCGAGGGCCCAGGGCGGGGCCCAGGGGCAAAGGGACGGTGGTCGGCGGGAAGGAAGAGAAGGCCCTGCGGGGCTGGAGCGCAGCGCAGGGCTGGTGGGAGAAGGTGTAGGCGTGCCCAGTCACCAGGGGGAGCCTGTTGTCCGGTGGCTTGGGCATCCAGGGCGACCCAAGGGAAAGGCGAGGGGCGGCGGCATGAGGGCCCCAAGGGCAGGAACGAGGGAGGGCACGCATGGGAGGCAGGGTGAACTCCCGCACGCGCTCCCCCCTCCCCATCGCCCCCCAGTCCTCGCCACCTTCGCCCACTCCCTCCCTCCGTAGCGGCTGCCCTCTCTGAGGCCTCAGCCTCCACACCCCGTTCCCATCGCCCCCCAGCGAGCCCCACTGGTTCCTGTGAGGGTGGGCCTTGTGACTTGGAGTTGGAGGAGCTGGATTCGAGCCGCCTGTCGCTGCAGCGGGCGGCTCCAGCGGGCCTATGAACCGCCGTGGGGTGCCCGGGGGTAAGGGGGCAACGGGGCAAGGGATGTTTGGAGGAAGGCTTGCTGGGCAAAGGGGGGCGGTGGAGGCACAGGGAGAAGAAGGGAGGCCGAAGGAGAAAGAAAAAAGCCAAGAAAGTAGCCTCAGAACAAGAGTGCAGGGCACCCGGGAACGGTCTCCCATCCAAGTCCTGAGCGGATCCGACCCTGCTTAGCTTCCAAGAGCAGAAGAGATGCGCTGCCATCAGGCCGCTAGGGCCAAAGGCCTGAGAGGCTGATGCTGCGACTCCCAGCAGACTGCTCTTGGCCTCCGAGCCCCAGCGTGCTCCTCTCGTCAACCCCTCCGCCTGCCCTGGCCTTGGCTCCTGCGTGCCTGCGCGCCTGCCTTGGGGTGAGGCGCCTCCAGCATCTCAGAGTCGCAGAAGTCCCGGCGATCTCCCCAAGTGTCTCTGGACTTCCCAGCCGGACCGCCCCCTCCGCCGCCGCTCCCGCCGCCGTCGCCTCCTCCTACGCCGCCGCCGCCGCCGCCACTGTGGTTTGGAACCCGAGATGCCTAGGGGGGGCGTTCGGTCTTGGAGGCAGGCATGCGGAGTGTTCACAGCGCCCCGAACTCCCCAACCAGAGACCCTGGTCAGCAGTCCACCCCCGTGGCCCCACCCCCGCCAACCTTCCCCTGACAACCCCCCACGCACCCCCCATCACCAGGACAGGACTGAGAGATACGGGAGCCCGGCTGACAGAGACAGACACACAGACACACAGGGAAAGACAGAGAGGCACACGGAGGGGTAGTCGGAGCGAGAGAGGAAGAGAGAGACACGGGGAGAACGAGGATCCAACACACAGACCCGCACTGAACCCCCGAACAGACAGACAGAGACCCTGACCTGGATGCGGATGGGGACACGGAAAGGGACGGACTCGCCGGTGCACGCAAGGGACCCAGACACACACCACACACACCGGAGGCTGTGTTGGCGAGGCAGCTAGCCTCTGGGGGTGTGGTGGAGCTTGGCCAGGTTTTGGCAAGCTGACCTCGCCCTGGTGCTGCTAGAGGAGCCCCTCGGAGCGCCAGGAAGCACAGCCAAGTTGCCTGGAATCCCCTTCTGCTCCCATGCCTGCCCAGCAACCACACTGGCCTGGGGGCATGCGGGGGACTCTTTCCTTGGTCTCGTCGTTTATTTGGGGGTACCCCTCGACGCCGACGCCGTGGTGCCGGGCGCGCCCCCACTGCCTTGCTGAGGGAGCGGGCCTTGCTGTTAGCTGCGCTGCTGTGGGGAGAAGGACTTCGGCCCAGGGTGCCAGCGGCCCCGAGGGCCAGGGCGGTCGGCCATTTTGGTGCAGGGCAGAGGGAGGGAGGGCCCAGGGCGGGGCCCAGGGGCAAAGGGACGGTGGTCGGCGGGAAGGAAGAGAAGGCCCTGCGGGGCTGGAGCGCAGCCCAGGGCTGGTGGGAGAAGGTGTAGGCGTGCCCAGTCACCAGGGGGAGCCGGTTGTTCGGCGGCTTGGGCATCCAGGGCGGCCCAAGGGAATGGCGAGGGGCGGCGGCATGAGGGCCCCAAGGCCAGGAACCAGGGAGTGCACGCATGGGAGGCAGGGTGAACTCCCGCACGCGCTCCCCCCGCCCCATCGCCCCCCCAGTCCTCGCCACCTTCGCCCACTCCCTCCCTCCGAAGCGGCAGCCCTCTCTGCCGCCTCAGCCTCCCCACCCCCTTCCCATCGCCCCCCCGCGAGCCCCACTGGTTCCTGTGAGGGTGGGCCTTGTGACTTGGAGTTGGAGGAGCTGGGTTGGAGCCGCCTGTCGCTGTAGCGGGCGGCTCCAGCGGGCCTGTGAACCGCCGTGGGGTGCCCGGGGGTAAGGGGGCAACGGGGCAAGGGATGTTTGGAGGAAGGCTTGCTGGGCAAAGGGGGGCGGTGGAGGCACAGGGAGAAGAAGGGAGGCCGAAGGAGAAAGAAAAAAGCCAAGAAAGTAGCCTCAGAACAAGAGTGCAGGGCACCCGGGAACGGTCTCCCATCCAAGTCCTGAGCGGATCCGACCCTGCTTAGCTTCCAAGAGCAGAAGAGATGCGCTGCCATCAGGCCGCTAGGGCCAGAGGCCTGAGAGGCTGCTGCTGCGACCCACAGCAGACTGCTCTGGGCCTCCGAGCCCCAGCGTGCTCCTCTCGTCAACCCCTCCGCCTGCCCTGGCCTTGGCTCCTGCGTGCCTGCGAGCCTGCCTTGGGGTGAGGCGCCTCCAGCATCTCAGAGTCCCAGAAGTCCCGGCGATCTCCCCAACTGTCTCTGGACTTCCCAGCCGGACCGCCCCCTCCGCCGCCGCTCCCGCCGCCGCCGCCGCCTCCTCCTACGCCGCCGCCGCCGCCGCCACTGCCACTGTGGTTTGGAACCCGAGATGCCTAGGGGGGGCGTTGGGTCTTGGAGGCAGGCATGCGGAGTGTTCACAGCGCCCCGAACCCCCCAACCAGAGACCCTGGGCAGCAGTCCACCCCCGTGGCCCCTCCCCCGCCAACCTTCCCCTGACACCCCCCCCACGCACCCCCCATCACCAGGACAGGACTGAGCGATACGGGAGCCCGGCTGACAGAGACAGACACACAGACACACAGGGAAAGACAGACAGGCACACGGAGGGGTAGTCGGAGCGAGAGAGGAAGAGAGAGACACGGGGAGAACGAGGATCCAACACTCAGACCCGCACTGAACCCCCGAACAGACACACAGAGACCCTGACCTGGATGCGGATGGGGATACGGAAAGGGACGGACTCGCCGGTGCACGCAAGGGACCCAGACACACACCACACACACCGGAGGCTGTGTTGGCGAGGCAGCTAGGCTCTGGGGGTGTGGTGGAGCTTGGCCAGGTTTTGGCAAGCTCACCGCGCCCTGGTGCTGCTAGAGGAGCCCCTCGGAGCGCCAGGAAGCACAGCCAAGTTGCCTGGAATCCCCTTCTGCTCCCATGCCTGCCCAGCAACCACACTGGCCTGGGGGCATGCGGGGGACTCTTTCCTTGGTCTCGTCGTTTATTTGGGGGTACCCCTCGACGCCGACGCCGTGGTGCCGGGCGCGCCCCCACTGCCTTGCTGAGGGAGGGGGCCTTGCTGTTAGCTGCGCTGCTGTGGGGAGAAAGACTTCGGCCCAGGGTGCCAGCGGCCCCGAGGGCCAGGGCGGTCGGCCATCTTTGGTGCTGGGCAGAGGGAGGGAGGGCCCAGGGCGGGGCCCAGGGGCAAAGGGACGGTGGTCGGCGGGAAGGAAGAGAAGGCCCTGCGGAGCTGGAGTGCAGCCCAGGGCTGGTGGGAGAAGGTGTAGGCGTGCCCAGTCACCAGGGGGAGCCGGTTGTCCGGCGGCTTGGGCATCCAGGGCGGCCCAAGGGAATGGCGAGGGGCGGCGGCATGAGGGCCCCAAGGCCAGGAACCAGGGAGTGCACGCATGGGAGGCAGGGTCAACTCCCGCACGCCCTCCCCCGGCCCCAACGCCCCCCCAGTCCTCGCCACCTTCGCCCACTCCCTCCCTCCGTTGCGGCTGTCCTCTCTGCTGCCTCAACCTCCCCACCCCGTTCCCATCGCCGCCCAGCGAGCCCCACTGGTTCCTGTGAGGGTGGGCCTTGTTGCTTGGAGTTGGAGGAGCTGGGTTGGAGCCGCCAGTCCCTGCAGCGGGCGGCTCCAGCGGGCCTGTGAATCGCCGTGGGGTGCCCGGGAGTAAGGGGGCAGCGGAGCAAGGGATGTTTGGAGGAAGGCTTGCTGGGCAAAGGGGGGCGGTGGAGGCACAGGGAGAAGAAGGGAGGCCGAAGGAGAAAGAAAAAAGCCAAGAAAGTAGCCTCAGAACCAGAGTCCAGGGCACCCGGGAACGGTCTCCCATCCAAGTCCTGACCGGATCCGACCCTGCTTAGCTTCCAAGAGCAGAAGAGATGCGCTGCCATCAGGCCACTAGGGCCATAGGCCTGAGAGGCTGCTGCTGCGACCCACATCAGACTGCTCTGGGCCTCCGGGCCCCAGCGTGCTCCTCTTGTCACCCCTCCACCTGCCCTGTGCTTTGCTCCTGCGTGCCTGCGAGCCTGCCTTGGGGTGAGGCGCCTCCAGCATCTCAGAGTCGCAGAAGTCCTGGCGATCTCCCCAAGTGTCTCTGGACTTCCCAGCAGGACCGCCCCCTCCGCCGCCGCTCCCGCCGCCGCCTCCTCCTCCTCCTCCTCCTCCTCCTCCTCCTCCTCCCCCGCCGCCACCGCCGCCTCCGCCGCCGCTGTCGTTTGGAACCCGAGATGCCTAGGGGGGGCGTTCGGTCTTGGAGGCAGGCATGCGGAGTGTTCTCAGCGCCCCCAACTCCCCAACCGCAGCCCTGGGTCTAGCGTGGCAAGCCACCCCGCCTTGCTCAATGGCGGCCCGAAGTCAAGGGCGCCACCAGAGACCCTGGGCAGCAGTCCACCGCCGTGGCCCGTCCCCCTCTAACCTTCCCGTGACACCCCCCCCCACGAACCCCCCATCACCAGGACAGGACTGAGAGATACGGGAGCCCGGCTGACATAGACAGACACAAAGACACACAGGGAAAGCCAGAGATACGCACGGAGGGGTAGTCGGAGCGAGAGAGGAAGAGAGAGACACGGGGAGACCGAGGATCCAACACACAGACCCGCACTGAACCCCCGAACAGACACACAGAGATCCTGACCTGGATGCGGATGGGGACACGGAAAGGGACAGCCTCGCCGGTGCACGCAAGGGACCCAGACACACACCACACACACCGGAGGCTGTGTTGGCGAGGCAGCTAGCCTCTGGGGGTGTGGTGGAGCTTGGCCAGGTTTTGGCAAGCTGACCGCGCCCTGGTGCTGCTAGAGGAGCCCCTCGGAGCGCCAGGAAGCACAGCCAAGTTGCCTGGAATCCCCTTCTGCTCCCATGCCTGCCCAGCAACTACACTGGCCTGGGGGCATGCGGGGGACTCTTTCCTTGGTCTCGTCGTTTATTTGGGGGTACCCCTCGACGCCGACGCCGTGGTGCCGGGCGCGCCCCCACTGCCTTGCTGAGGGAGCGGGCCTCGCTGTTAGGTGCGCTGCTGTGGGGAGAAGGACTTAGGCTCAGGGTGCCAGCGGCCCCAAGGTCCAGGGCGGTCGGCCATCTTTGGTGCTGGGCAGAGGGAGCGAGGGCCCAGGGCGGGGCCCAGGGGCAAAGGGACGGTGGTCGGCGGGAAGGAAGAGAAGGCCCTGCGGGGCTGGAGCGCAGCGCAGGGCTGGTGGGAGAAGGTGTAGGCGTGCCCAGTCACCAGGGGGAGCCTGTTGTCCGGTGGCTTGGGCATCCAGGGCGACCCAAGGGAAAGGCAAGGGGCGGCGGCATGAGGGCCCCAAGGGCAGGAACGAGGGAGGGCACGCATGGGAGGCAGGGTGAACTCCCGCACGCGCTCCCCCCTCCCCATCGCCCCCCAGTCCTCGCCACCTTCGCCCACTCCCTCCCTCCGTAGCGGCTGCCCTCTCTGAGGCCTCAGCCTCCACACCCCGTTCCCATCGCCCCCCAGCGAGCCCCACTGGTTCCTGTGAGGGTGGGCCTTGTGACTTGGAGTTGGAGGAGCTGGATTCGAGCCGCCTGTCGCTGCAGCGGGCGGCTCCAGCGGGCCTATGAACCGCCGTGGGGTGCCCGGGGGTAAGGGGGCAACGGGGCAAGGGATGTTTGGAGGAAGGCTTGCTGGGCAAAGGGGGGCGGTGGAGGCACAGGGAGAAGAAGGGAGGCCGAAGGAGAAAGAAAAAAGCCAAGAAAGTAGCCTCAGAACAAGAGTGCAGGGCACCCGGGAACGGTCTCCCATCCAAGTCCTGAGCGGATCCGACCCTGCTTAGCTTCCAAGAGCAGAAGAGATGCGCTGCCATCAGGCCGCTAGGGCCAAAGGCCTGAGAGGCTGATGCTGCGACTCCCAGCAGACTGCTCTTGGCCTCCGAGCCCCAGCGTGCTCCTCTCGTCAACCCCTCCGCCTGCCCTGGCCTTGGCTCCTGCGTGCCTGCGCGCCTGCCTTGGGGTGAGGCGCCTCCAGCATCTCAGAGTCGCAGAAGTCCCGGCGATCTCCCCAAGTGTCTCTGGACTTCCCAGCCGGACCGCCCCCTCCGCCGCCGCTCCCGCCGCCGTCGCCTCCTCCTACGCCGCCGCCGCCGCCGCCACTGTGGTTTGGAACCCGAGATGCCTAGGGGGGGCGTTCGGTCTTGGAGGCAGGCATGCGGAGTGTTCACAGCGCCCCGAACTCCCCAACCAGAGACCCTGGTCAGCAGTCCACCCCCGTGGCCCCACCCCCGCCAACCTTCCCCTGACAACCCCCCACGCACCCCCCATCACCAGGACAGGACTGAGAGATACGGGAGCCCGGCTGACAGAGACAGACACACAGACACACAGGGAAAGACAGAGAGGCACACGGAGGGGTAGTCGGAGCGAGAGAGGAAGAGAGAGACACGGGGAGAACGAGGATCCAACACACAGACCCGCACTGAACCCCCGAACAGACAGACAGAGACCCTGACCTGGATGCGGATGGGGACACGGAAAGGGACGGACTCGCCGGTGCACGCAAGGGACCCAGACACACACCACACACACCGGAGGCTGTGTTGGCGAGGCAGCTAGCCTCTGGGGGTGTGGTGGAGCTTGGCCAGGTTTTGGCAAGCTGACCTCGCCCTGGTGCTGCTAGAGGAGCCCCTCGGAGCGCCAGGAAGCACAGCCAAGTTGCCTGGAATCCCCTTCTGCTCCCATGCCTGCCCAGCAACCACACTGGCCTGGGGGCATGCGGGGGACTCTTTCCTTGGTCTCGTCGTTTATTTGGGGGTACCCCTCGACGCCGACGCCGTGGTGCCGGGCGCGCCCCCACTGCCTTGCTGAGGGAGCGGGCCTTGCTGTTAGCTGCGCTGCTGTGGGGAGAAGGACTTCGGCCCAGGGTGCCAGCGGCCCCGAGGGCCAGGGCGGTCGGCCATTTTGGTGCAGGGCAGAGGGAGGGAGGGCCCAGGGCGGGGCCCAGGGGCAAAGGGACGGTGGTCGGCGGGAAGGAAGAGAAGGCCCTGCGGGGCTGGAGCGCAGCCCAGGGCTGGTGGGAGAAGGTGTAGGCGTGCCCAGTCACCAGGGGGAGCCGGTTGTTCGGCGGCTTGGGCATCCAGGGCGGCTCAAGGGAATGGCGAGGGGCGGCGGCATGAGGGCCCCAAGGCCAGGAACCAGGGAGTGCACGCATGGGAGGCAGGGTGAACTCCCGCACGCGCTCCCCCCGCCCCATCGCCCCCCCAGTCCTCGCCACCTTCGCCCACTCCCTCCCTCCGAAGCGGCAGCCCTCTCTGCCGCCTCAGCCTCCCCACCCCCTTCCCATCGCCCCCCCGCGAGCCCCACTGGTTCCTGTGAGGGTGGGCCTTGTGACTTGGAGTTGGAGGAGCTGGGTTGGAGCCGCCTGTCGCTGTAGCGGGCGGCTCCAGCGGGCCTGTGAACCGCCGTGGGGTGCCCGGGGGTAAGGGGGCAACGGGGCAAGGGATGTTTGGAGGAAGGCTTGCTGGGCAAAGGGGGGCGGTGGAGGCACAGGGAGAAGAAGGGAGGCCGAAGGAGAAAGAAAAAAGCCAAGAAAGTAGCCTCAGAACAAGAGTGCAGGGCACCCGGGAACGGTCTCCCATCCAAGTCCTGAGCGGATCCGACCCTGCTTAGCTTCCAAGAGCAGAAGAGATGCGCTGCCATCAGGCCGCTAGGGCCAGAGGCCTGAGAGGCTGCTGCTGCGACCCACAGCAGACTGCTCTGGGCCTCCGAGCCCCAGCGTGCTCCTCTCGTCAACCCCTCCGCCTGCCCTGGCCTTGGCTCCTGCGTGCCTGCGAGCCTGCCTTGGGGTGAGGCGCCTCCAGCATCTCAGAGTCCCAGAAGTCCCGGCGATCTCCCCAACTGTCTCTGGACTTCCCAGCCGGACCGCCCCCTCCGCCGCCGCTCCCGCCGCCGCCGCCGCCTCCTCCTACGCCGCCGCCGCCGCCGCCACTGCCACTGTGGTTTGGAACCCGAGATGCCTAGGGGGGGCGTTGGGTCTTGGAGGCAGGCATGCGGAGTGTTCACAGCGCCCCGAACTCCCCAACCAGAGACCCTGGGCAGCAGTCCACCCCCGTGGCCCCTCCCCCGCCAACCTTCCCCTGACACCCCCCCCACGCACCCCCCATCACCAGGACAGGACTGAGCGATACGGGAGCCCGGCTGACAGAGACAGACACACAGACACACAGGGAAAGACAGACAGGCACACGGAGGGGTAGTCGGAGCGAGAGAGGAAGAGAGAGACACGGGGAGAACGAGGATCCAACACTCAGACCCGCACTGAACCCCCGAACAGACACACAGAGACCCTGACCTGGATGCGGATGGGGATACGGAAAGGGACGGACTCGCCGGTGCACGCAAGGGACCCAGACACACACCACACACACCGGAGGCTGTGTTGGCGAGGCAGCTAGGCTCTGGGGGTGTGGTGGAGCTTGGCCAGGTTTTGGCAAGCTCACCGCGCCCTGGTGCTGCTAGAGGAGCCCCTCGGAGCGCCAGGAAGCACAGCCAAGTTGCCTGGAATCCCCTTCTGCTCCCATGCCTGCCCAGCAACCACACTGGCCTGGGGGCATGCGGGGGACTCTTTCCTTGGTCTCGTCGTTTATTTGGGGGTACCCCTCGACGCCGACGCCGTGGTGCCGGGCGCGCCCCCACTGCCTTGCTGAGGGAGGGGGCCTTGCTGTTAGCTGCGCTGCTGTGGGGAGAAAGACTTCGGCCCAGGGTGCCAGCGGCCCCGAGGGCCAGGGCGGTCGGCCATCTTTGGTGCTGGGCAGAGGGAGGGAGGGCCCAGGGCGGGGCCCAGGGGCAAAGGGACGGTGGTCGGCGGGAAGGAAGAGAAGGCCCTGCGGAGCTGGAGTGCAGCCCAGGGCTGGTGGGAGAAGGTGTAGGCGTGCCCAGTCACCAGGGGGAGCCGGTTGTCCGGCGGCTTGGGCATCCAGGGCGGCCCAAGGGAATGGCGAGGGGCGGCGGCATGAGGGCCCCAAGGCCAGGAACCAGGGAGTGCACGCATGGGAGGCAGGGTCAACTCCCGCACGCCCTCCCCCGGCCCCAACGCCCCCCCAGTCCTCGCCACCTTCGCCCACTCCCTCCCTCCGTTGCGGCTGTCCTCTCTGCTGCCTCAACCTCCCCACCCCGTTCCCATCGCCGCCCAGCGAGCCCCACTGGTTCCTGTGAGGGTGGGCCTTGTTGCTTGGAGTTGGAGGAGCTGGGTTGGAGCCGCCAGTCCCTGCAGCGGGCGGCTCCAGCGGGCCTGTGAATCGCCGTGGGGTGCCCGGGAGTAAGGGGGCAGCGGAGCAAGGGATGTTTGGAGGAAGGCTTGCTGGGCAAAGGGGGGCGGTGGAGGCACAGGGAGAAGAAGGGAGGCCGAAGGAGAAAGAAAAAAGCCAAGAAAGTAGCCTCAGAACCAGAGTCCAGGGCACCCGGGAACGGTCTCCCATCCAAGTCCTGACCGGATCCGACCCTGCTTAGCTTCCAAGAGCAGAAGAGATGCGCTGCCATCAGGCCACTAGGGCCATAGGCCTGAGAGGCTGCTGCTGCGACCCACATCAGACTGCTCTGGGCCTCCGGGCCCCAGCGTGCTCCTCTTGTCACCCCTCCACCTGCCCTGTGCTTTGCTCCTGCGTGCCTGCGAGCCTGCCTTGGGGTGAGGCGCCTCCAGCATCTCAGAGTCGCAGAAGTCCTGGCGATCTCCCCAAGTGTCTCTGGACTTCCCAGCAGGACCGCCCCCTCCGCCGCCGCTCCCGCCGCCGCCTCCTCCTCCTCCTCCTCCTCCTCCTCCTCCTCCTCCCCCGCCGCCACCGCCGCCTCCGCCGCCGCTGTCGTTTGGAACCCGAGATGCCTAGGGGGGGCGTTCGGTCTTGGAGGCAGGCATGCGGAGTGTTCTCAGCGCCCCCAACTCCCCAACCGCAGCCCTGGGTCTAGCGTGGCAAGCCACCCCGCCTTGCTCAATGGCGGCCCGAAGTCAAGGGCGCCACCAGAGACCCTGGGCAGCAGTCCACCGCCGTGGCCCGTCCCCCTCTAACCTTCCCGTGACACCCCCCCCCACGAACCCCCCATCACCAGGACAGGACTGAGAGATACGGGAGCCCGGCTGACATAGACAGACACAAAGACACACAGGGAAAGCCAGAGATACGCACGGAGGGGTAGTCGGAGCGAGAGAGGAAGAGAGAGACACGGGGAGACCGAGGATCCAACACACAGACCCGCACTGAACCCCCGAACAGACACACAGAGATCCTGACCTGGATGCGGATGGGGACACGGAAAGGGACAGCCTCGCCGGTGCACGCAAGGGACCCAGACACACACCACACACACCGGAGGCTGTGTTGGCGAGGCAGCTAGCCTCTGGGGGTGTGGTGGAGCTTGGCCAGGTTTTGGCAAGCTGACCGCGCCCTGGTGCTGCTAGAGGAGCCCCTCGGAGCGCCAGGAAGCACAGCCAAGTTGCCTGGAATCCCCTTCTGCTCCCATGCCTGCCCAGCAACTACACTGGCCTGGGGGCATGCGGGGGACTCTTTCCTTGGTCTCGTCGTTTATTTGGGGGTACCCCTCGACGCCGACGCCGTGGTGCCGGGCGCGCCCCCACTGCCTTGCTGAGGGAGCGGGCCTCGCTGTTAGGTGCGCTGCTGTGGGGAGAAGGACTTAGGCTCAGGGTGCCAGCGGCCCCAAGGTCCAGGGCGGTCGGCCATCTTTGGTGCTGGGCAGAGGGAGCGAGGGCCCAGGGCGGGGCCCAGGGGCAAAGGGACGGTGGTCGGCGGGAAGGAAGAGAAGGCCCTGCGGGGCTGGAGCGCAGCGCAGGGCTGGTGGGAGAAGGTGTAGGCGTGCCCAGTCACCAGGGGGAGCCTGTTGTCCGGTGGCTTGGGCATCCAGGGCGACCCAAGGGAAAGGCAAGGGGCGGCGGCATGAGGGCCCCAAGGGCAGGAACGAGGGAGGGCACGCATGGGAGGCAGGGTGAACTCCCGCACGCGCTCCCCCCTCCCCATCGCCCCCCAGTCCTCGCCACCTTCGCCCACTCCCTCCCTCCGTAGCGGCTGCCCTCTCTGAGGCCTCAGCCTCCACACCCCGTTCCCATCGCCCCCCAGCGAGCCCCACTGGTTCCTGTGAGGGTGGGCCTTGTGACTTGGAGTTGGAGGAGCTGGATTCGAGCCGCCTGTCGCTGCAGCGGGCGGCTCCAGCGGGCCTATGAACCGCCGTGGGGTGCCCGGGGGTAAGGGGGCAACGGGGCAAGGGATGTTTGGAGGAAGGCTTGCTGGGCAAAGGGGGGCGGTGGAGGCACAGGGAGAAGAAGGGAGGCCGAAGGAGAAAGAAAAAAGCCAAGAAAGTAGCCTCAGAACAAGAGTGCAGGGCACCCGGGAACGGTCTCCCATCCAAGTCCTGAGCGGATCCGACCCTGCTTAGCTTCCAAGAGCAGAAGAGATGCGCTGCCATCAGGCCGCTAGGGCCAAAGGCCTGAGAGGCTGATGCTGCGACTCCCAGCAGACTGCTCTTGGCCTCCGAGCCCCAGCGTGCTCCTCTCGTCAACCCCTCCGCCTGCCCTGGCCTTGGCTCCTGCGTGCCTGCGCGCCTGCCTTGGGGTGAGGCGCCTCCAGCATCTCAGAGTCGCAGAAGTCCCGGCGATCTCCCCAACTGTCTCTGGACTTCCCAGCCGGACCGCCCCCTCCGCCGCCGCTCCCGCCGCCATCGCCTCCTCCTACGCCGCCGCCGCCGCCGCCGCCGCCACTGTGGTTTGGAACCCGAGATGCCTAGGGGGGGCGTTCGGTCTTGGAGGCAGGCATGCGGAGTGTTCACAGCGCCCCGAACTCCCCAACCAGAGACCCTGGGCAGCAGTCCACCCCCGTGGCCCCTCCCCCGCCAACCTTCCCCTGACACCCCCCCCACGCACCCCCCATCACCAGGACAGGACTGAGCGATACGGGAGCCCGGCTGACAGAGACAGACACACAGACACACAGGGAAAGACAGACAGGCACACGGAGGGGTAGTCGGAGCGAGAGAGGAAGAGAGAGACACGGGGAGAACGAGGATCCAACACTCAGACCCGCACTGAACCCCCGAACAGACACACAGAGACCCTGACCTGGATGCGGATGGGGATACGGAAAGGGACGGACTCGCCGGTGCACGCAAGGGACCCAGACACACACCACACACACCGGAGGCTGTGTTGGCGAGGCAGCTAGGCTCTGGGGGTGTGGTGGAGCTTGGCCAGGTTTTGGCAAGCTCACCGCGCCCTGGTGCTGCTAGAGGAGCCCCTCGGAGCGCCAGGAAGCACAGCCAAGTTGCCTGGAATCCCCTTCTGCTCCCATGCCTGCCCAGCAACCACACTGGCCTGGGGGCATGCGGGGGACTCTTTCCTTGGTCTCGTCGTTTATTTGGGGGTACCCCTCGACGCCGACGCCGTGGTGCCGGGCGCGCCCCCACTGCCTTGCTGAGGGAGGGGGCCTTGCTGTTAGCTGCGCTGCTGTGGGGAGAAAGACTTCGGCCCAGGGTGCCAGCGGCCCCGAGGGCCAGGGCGGTCGGCCATCTTTGGTGCTGGGCAGAGGGAGGGAGGGCCCAGGGCGGGGCCCAGGGGCAAAGGGACGGTGGTCGGCGGGAAGGAAGAGAAGGCCCTGCGGAGCTGGAGTGCAGCCCAGGGCTGGTGGGAGAAGGTGTAGGCGTGCCCAGTCACCAGGGGGAGCCGGTTGTCCGGCGGCTTGGGCATCCAGGGCGGCCCAAGGGAATGGCGAGGGGCGGCGGCATGAGGGCCCCAAGGCCAGGAACCAGGGAGTGCACGCATGGGAGGCAGGGTCAACTCCCGCACGCCCTCCCCCGGCCCCAACGCCCCCCCAGTCCTCGCCACCTTCGCCCACTCCCTCCCTCCGTTGCGGCTGTCCTCTCTGCTGCCTCAACCTCCCCACCCCGTTCCCATCGCCGCCCAGCGAGCCCCACTGGTTCCTGTGAGGGTGGGCCTTGTTGCTTGGAGTTGGAGGAGCTGGGTTGGAGCCGCCAGTCCCTGCAGCGGGCGGCTCCAGCGGGCCTGTGAATCGCCGTGGGGTGCCCGGGAGTAAGGGGGCAGCGGAGCAAGGGATGTTTGGAGGAAGGCTTGCTGGGCAAAGGGGGGCGGTGGAGGCACAGGGAGAAGAAGGGAGGCCGAAGGAGAAAGAAAAAAGCCAAGAAAGTAGCCTCAGAACCAGAGTCCAGGGCACCCGGGAACGGTCTCCCATCCAAGTCCTGACCGGATCCGACCCTGCTTAGCTTCCAAGAGCAGAAGAGATGCGCTGCCATCAGGCCACTAGGGCCATAGGCCTGAGAGGCTGCTGCTGCGACCCACATCAGACTGCTCTGGGCCTCCGGGCCCCAGCGTGCTCCTCTTGTCACCCCTCCACCTGCCCTGTGCTTTGCTCCTGCGTGCCTGCGAGCCTGCCTTGGGGTGAGGCGCCTCCAGCATCTCAGAGTCGCAGAAGTCCTGGCGATCTCCCCAAGTGTCTCTGGACTTCCCAGCAGGACCGCCCCCTCCGCCGCCGCTCCCGCCGCCGCCTCCTCCTCCTCCTCCTCCTCCTCCTCCTCCTCCTCCCCCGCCGCCACCGCCGCCTCCGCCGCCGCTGTCGTTTGGAACCCGAGATGCCTAGGGGGGGCGTTCGGTCTTGGAGGCAGGCATGCGGAGTGTTCTCAGCGCCCCCAACTCCCCAACCGCAGCCCTGGGTCTAGCGTGGCAAGCCACCCCGCCTTGCTCAATGGCGGCCCGAAGTCAAGGGCGCCACCAGAGACCCTGGGCAGCAGTCCACCGCCGTGGCCCGTCCCCCTCTATCCTTCCCGTGACACCCCTCCCCCACGAACCCCCCATCACCAGGACAGGACTGAGAGATACGGGAGCCCGGCTGACATAGACAGACACAAAGACACACAGGGAAAGCCAGAGATACGCACGGAGGGGTAGTCGGAGCGAGAGAGGAAGAGAGAGACACGGGGAGACCGAGGATCCAACACACAGACCCGCACTGAACCCCCGAACAGACACACAGAGATCCTGACCTGGATGCGGATGGGGACACGGAAAGGGACAGCCTCGCCGGTGCACGCAAGGGACCCAGACACACACCACACACACCGGAGGCTGTGTTGGCGAGGCAGCTAGCCTCTGGGGGTGTGGTGGAGCTTGGCCAGGTTTTGGCAAGCTGACCGCGCCCTGGTGCTGCTAGAGGAGCCCCTCGGAGCGCCAGGAAGCACAGCCAAGTTGCCTGGAATCCCCTTCTGCTCCCATGCCTGCCCAGCAACTACACTGGCCTGGGGGCATGCGGGGGACTCTTTCCTTGGTCTCGTCGTTTATTTGGGGGTACCCCTCGACGCCGACGCCGTGGTGCCGAGCGCGCCCCCACTGCCTTGCTGAGGGAGCGGGCCTCGCTGTTAGGTGCGCTGCTGTGGGGAGAAGGACTTAGGCTCAGGGTGCCAGCGGCCCCAAGGTCCAGGGCGGTCGGCCATCTTTGGTGCTGGGCAGAGGGAGCGAGGGCCCAGGGCGGGGCCCAGGGGCAAAGGGACGGTGGTCGGCGGGAAGGAAGAGAAGGCCCTGCGGGGCTGGAGCGCAGCGCAGGGCTGGTGGGAGAAGGTGTAGGCGTGCCCAGTCACCAGGGGGAGCCTGTTGTCCGGTGGCTTGGGCATCCAGGGCGACCCAAGGGAAAGGCGAGGGGCGGCGGCATGAGGGCCCCAAGGGCAGGAACGAGGGAGGGCACGCATGGGAGGCAGGGTGAACTCCCGCACGCGCTCCCCCCTCCCCATCGCCCCCCAGTCCTCGCCACCTTCGCCCACTCCCTCCCTCCGTAGCGGCTGCCCTCTCTGAGGCCTCAGCCTCCACACCCCGTTCCCATCGCCCCCCAGCGAGCCCCACTGGTTCCTGTGAGGGTGGGCCTTGTGACTTGGAGTTGGAGGAGCTGGATTCGAGCCGCCTGTCGCTGCAGCGGGCGGCTCCAGCGGGCCTATGAACCGCCGTGGGGTGCCCGGGGGTAAGGGGGCAACGGGGCAAGGGATGTTTGGAGGAAGGCTTGCTGGGCAAAGGGGGGCGGTGGAGGCACAGGGAGAAGAAGGGAGGCCGAAGGAGAAAGAAAAAAGCCAAGAAAGTAGCCTCAGAACAAGAGTGCAGGGCACCCGGGAACGGTCTCCCATCCAAGTCCTGAGCGGATCCGACCCTGCTTAGCTTCCAAGAGCAGAAGAGATGCGCTGCCATCAGGCCGCTAGGGCCAAAGGCCTGAGAGGCTGATGCTGCGACTCCCAGCAGACTGCTCTTGGCCTCCGAGCCCCAGCGTGCTCCTCTCGTCAACCCCTCCGCCTGCCCTGGCCTTGGCTCCTGCGTGCCTGCGCGCCTGCCTTGGGGTGAGGCGCCTCCAGCATCTCAGAGTCGCAGAAGTCCCGGCGATCTCCCCAAGTGTCTCTGGACTTCCCAGCCGGACCGCCCCCTCCGCCGCCGCTCCCGCCGCCGTCGCCTCCTCCTACGCCGCCGCCGCCGCCGCCACTGTGGTTTGGAACCCGAGATGCCTAGGGGGGGCGTTCGGTCTTGGAGGCAGGCATGCGGAGTGTTCACAGCGCCCCGAACTCCCCAACCAGAGACCCTGGTCAGCAGTCCACCCCCGTGGCCCCACCCCCGCCAACCTTCCCCTGACAACCCCCCACGCACCCCCCATCACCAGGACAGGACTGAGAGATACGGGAGCCCGGCTGACAGAGACAGACACACAGACACACAGGGAAAGACAGAGAGGCACACGGAGGGGTAGTCGGAGCGAGAGAGGAAGAGAGAGACACGGGGAGAACGAGGATCCAACACACAGACCCGCACTGAACCCCCGAACAGACAGACAGAGACCCTGACCTGGATGCGGATGGGGACACGGAAAGGGACGGACTCGCCGGTGCACGCAAGGGACCCAGACACACACCACACACACCGGAGGCTGTGTTGGCGAGGCAGCTAGCCTCTGGGGGTGTGGTGGAGCTTGGCCAGGTTTTGGCAAGCTGACCTCGCCCTGGTGCTGCTAGAGGAGCCCCTCGGAGCGCCAGGAAGCACAGCCAAGTTGCCTGGAATCCCCTTCTGCTCCCATGCCTGCCCAGCAACCACACTGGCCTGGGGGCATGCGGGGGACTCTTTCCTTGGTCTCGTCGTTTATTTGGGGGTACCCCTCGACGCCGACGCCGTGGTGCCGGGCGCGCCCCCACTGCCTTGCTGAGGGAGCGGGCCTTGCTGTTAGCTGCGCTGCTGTGGGGAGAAGGACTTCGGCCCAGGGTGCCAGCGGCCCCGAGGGCCAGGGCGGTCGGCCATTTTGGTGCAGGGCAGAGGGAGGGAGGGCCCAGGGCGGGGCCCAGGGGCAAAGGGACGGTGGTCGGCGGGAAGGAAGAGAAGGCCCTGCGGGGCTGGAGCGCAGCCCAGGGCTGGTGGGAGAAGGTGTAGGCGTGCCCAGTCACCAGGGGGAGCCGGTTGTTCGGCGGCTTGGGCATCCAGGGCGGCCCAAGGGAATGGCGAGGGGCGGCGGCATGAGGGCCCCAAGGCCAGGAACCAGGGAGTGCACGCATGGGAGGCAGGGTGAACTCCCGCACGCGCTCCCCCCGCCCCATCGCCCCCCCAGTCCTCGCCACCTTCGCCCACTCCCTCCCTCCGAAGCGGCAGCCCTCTCTGCCGCCTCAGCCTCCCCACCCCCTTCCCATCGCCCCCCCGCGAGCCCCACTGGTTCCTGTGAGGGTGGGCCTTGTGACTTGGAGTTGGAGGAGCTGGGTTGGAGCCGCCTGTCGCTGTAGCGGGCGGCTCCAGCGGGCCTGTGAACCGCCGTGGGGTGCCCGGGGGTAAGGGGGCAACGGGGCAAGGGATGTTTGGAGGAAGGCTTGCTGGGCAAAGGGGGGCGGTGGAGGCACAGGGAGAAGAAGGGAGGCCGAAGGAGAAAGAAAAAAGCCAAGAAAGTAGCCTCAGAACAAGAGTGCAGGGCACCCGGGAACGGTCTCCCATCCAAGTCCTGAGCGGATCCGACCCTGCTTAGCTTCCAAGAGCAGAAGAGATGCGCTGCCATCAGGCCGCTAGGGCCAGAGGCCTGAGAGGCTGCTGCTGCGACCCACAGCAGACTGCTCTGGGCCTCCGAGCCCCAGCGTGCTCCTCTCGTCAACCCCTCCGCCTGCCCTGGCCTTGGCTCCTGCGTGCCTGCGAGCCTGCCTTGGGGTGAGGCGCCTCCAGCATCTCAGAGTCCCAGAAGTCCCGGCGATCTCCCCAACTGTCTCTGGACTTCCCAGCCGGACCGCCCCCTCCGCCGCCGCTCCCGCCGCCGCCGCCGCCTCCTCCTACGCCGCCGCCGCCGCCGCCACTGCCACTGTGGTTTGGAACCCGAGATGCCTAGGGGGGGCGTTGGGTCTTGGAGGCAGGCATGCGGAGTGTTCACAGCGCCCCGAACTCCCCAACCAGAGACCCTGGGCAGCAGTCCACCCCCGTGGCCCCTCCCCCGCCAACCTTCCCCTGACACCCCCCCCACGCACCCCCCATCACCAGGACAGGACTGAGCGATACGGGAGCCCGGCTGACAGAGACAGACACACAGACACACAGGGAAAGACAGACAGGCACACGGAGGGGTAGTCGGAGCGAGAGAGGAAGAGAGAGACACGGGGAGAACGAGGATCCAACACTCAGACCCGCACTGAACCCCCGAACAGACACACAGAGACCCTGACCTGGATGCGGATGGGGATACGGAAAGGGACGGACTCGCCGGTGCACGCAAGGGACCCAGACACACACCACACACACCGGAGGCTGTGTTGGCGAGGCAGCTAGGCTCTGGGGGTGTGGTGGAGCTTGGCCAGGTTTTGGCAAGCTCACCGCGCCCTGGTGCTGCTAGAGGAGCCCCTCGGAGCGCCAGGAAGCACAGCCAAGTTGCCTGGAATCCCCTTCTGCTCCCATGCCTGCCCAGCAACCACACTGGCCTGGGGGCATGCGGGGGACTCTTTCCTTGGTCTCGTCGTTTATTTGGGGGTACCCCTCGACGCCGACGCCGTGGTGCCGGGCGCGCCCCCACTGCCTTGCTGAGGGAGGGGGCCTTGCTGTTAGCTGCGCTGCTGTGGGGAGAAAGACTTCGGCCCAGGGTGCCAGCGGCCCCGAGGGCCAGGGCGGTCGGCCATCTTTGGTGCTGGGCAGAGGGAGGGAGGGCCCAGGGCGGGGCCCAGGGGCAAAGGGACGGTGGTCGGCGGGAAGGAAGAGAAGGCCCTGCGGAGCTGGAGTGCAGCCCAGGGCTGGTGGGAGAAGGTGTAGGCGTGCCCAGTCACCAGGGGGAGCCGGTTGTCCGGCGGCTTGGGCATCCAGGGCGGCCCAAGGGAATGGCGAGGGGCGGCGGCATGAGGGCCCCAAGGCCAGGAACCAGGGAGTGCACGCATGGGAGGCAGGGTCAACTCCCGCACGCCCTCCCCCGGCCCCAACGCCCCCCCAGTCCTCGCCACCTTCGCCCACTCCCTCCCTCCGTTGCGGCTGTCCTCTCTGCTGCCTCAACCTCCCCACCCCGTTCCCATCGCCGCCCAGCGAGCCCCACTGGTTCCTGTGAGGGTGGGCCTTGTTGCTTGGAGTTGGAGGAGCTGGGTTGGAGCCGCCAGTCCCTGCAGCGGGCGGCTCCAGCGGGCCTGTGAATCGCCGTGGGGTGCCCGGGAGTAAGGGGGCAGCGGAGCAAGGGATGTTTGGAGGAAGGCTTGCTGGGCAAAGGGGGGCGGTGGAGGCACAGGGAGAAGAAGGGAGGCCGAAGGAGAAAGAAAAAAGCCAAGAAAGTAGCCTCAGAACCAGAGTCCAGGGCACCCGGGAACGGTCTCCCATCCAAGTCCTGACCGGATCCGACCCTGCTTAGCTTCCAAGAGCAGAAGAGATGCGCTGCCATCAGGCCACTAGGGCCATAGGCCTGAGAGGCTGCTGCTGCGACCCACATCAGACTGCTCTGGGCCTCCGGGCCCCAGCGTGCTCCTCTTGTCACCCCTCCACCTGCCCTGTGCTTTGCTCCTGCGTGCCTGCGAGCCTGCCTTGGGGTGAGGCGCCTCCAGCATCTCAGAGTCGCAGAAGTCCTGGCGATCTCCCCAAGTGTCTCTGGACTTCCCAGCAGGACCGCCCCCTCCGCCGCCGCTCCCGCCGCCGCCTCCTCCTCCTCCTCCTCCTCCTCCTCCTCCTCCTCCCCCGCCGCCACCGCCGCCTCCGCCGCCGCTGTCGTTTGGAACCCGAGATGCCTAGGGGGGGCGTTCGGTCTTGGAGGCAGGCATGCGGAGTGTTCTCAGCGCCCCCAACTCCCCAACCGCAGCCCTGGGTCTAGCGTGGCAAGCCACCCCGCCTTGCTCAATGGCGGCCCGAAGTCAAGGGCGCCACCAGAGACCCTGGGCAGCAGTCCACCGCCGTGGCCCGTCCCCCTCTAACCTTCCCGTGACACCCCCCCCCACGAACCCCCCATCACCAGGACAGGACTGAGAGATACGGGAGCCCGGCTGACATAGACAGACACAAAGACACACAGGGAAAGCCAGAGATACGCACGGAGGGGTAGTCGGAGCGAGAGAGGAAGAGAGAGACACGGGGAGACCGAGGATCCAACACACAGACCCGCACTGAACCCCCGAACAGACACACAGAGATCCTGACCTGGATGCGGATGGGGACACGGAAAGGGACAGCCTCGCCGGTGCACGCAAGGGACCCAGACACACACCACACACACCGGAGGCTGTGTTGGCGAGGCAGCTAGCCTCTGGGGGTGTGGTGGAGCTTGGCCAGGTTTTGGCAAGCTGACCGCGCCCTGGTGCTGCTAGAGGAGCCCCTCGGAGCGCCAGGAAGCACAGCCAAGTTGCCTGGAATCCCCTTCTGCTCCCATGCCTGCCCAGCAACTACACTGGCCTGGGGGCATGCGGGGGACTCTTTCCTTGGTCTCGTCGTTTATTTGGGGGTACCCCTCGACGCCGACGCCGTGGTGCCGGGCGCGCCCCCACTGCCTTGCTGAGGGAGCGGGCCTCGCTGTTAGGTGCGCTGCTGTGGGGAGAAGGACTTAGGCTCAGGGTGCCAGCGGCCCCAAGGTCCAGGGCGGTCGGCCATCTTTGGTGCTGGGCAGAGGGAGCGAGGGCCCAGGGCGGGGCCCAGGGGCAAAGGGACGGTGGTCGGCGGGAAGGAAGAGAAGGCCCTGCGGGGCTGGAGCGCAGCGCAGGGCTGGTGGGAGAAGGTGTAGGCGTGCCCAGTCACCAGGGGGAGCCTGTTGTCCGGTGGCTTGGGCATCCAGGGCGACCCAAGGGAAAGGCGAGGGGCGGCGGCATGAGGGCCCCAAGGGCAGGAACGAGGGAGGGCACGCATGGGAGGCAGGGTGAACTCCCGCACGCGCTCCCCCCTCCCCATCGCCCCCCAGTCCTCGCCACCTTCGCCCACTCCCTCCCTCCGTAGCGGCTGCCCTCTCTGAGGCCTCAGCCTCCACACCCCGTTCCCATCGCCCCCCAGCGAGCCCCACTGGTTCCTGTGAGGGTGGGCCTTGTGACTTGGAGTTGGAGGAGCTGGATTCGAGCCGCCTGTCGCTGCAGCGGGCGGCTCCAGCGGGCCTATGAACCGCCGTGGGGTGCCCGGGGGTAAGGGGGCAACGGGGCAAGGGATGTTTGGAGGAAGGCTTGCTGGGCAAAGGGGGGCGGTGGAGGCACAGGGAGAAGAAGGGAGGCCGAAGGAGAAAGAAAAAAGCCAAGAAAGTAGCCTCAGAACAAGAGTGCAGGGCACCCGGGAACGGTCTCCCATCCAAGTCCTGAGCGGATCCGACCCTGCTTAGCTTCCAAGAGCAGAAGAGATGCGCTGCCATCAGGCCGCTAGGGCCAAAGGCCTGAGAGGCTGATGCTGCGACTCCCAGCAGACTGCTCTTGGCCTCCGAGCCCCAGCGTGCTCCTCTCGTCAACCCCTCCGCCTGCCCTGGCCTTGGCTCCTGCGTGCCTGCGCGCCTGCCTTGGGGTGAGGCGCCTCCAGCATCTCAGAGTCGCAGAAGTCCCGGCGATCTCCCCAAGTGTCTCTGGACTTCCCAGCCGGACCGCCCCCTCCGCCGCCGCTCCCGCCGCCGTCGCCTCCTCCTACACCGCCGCCGCCGCCGCCACTGTGGTTTGGAACCCGAGATGCCTAGGGGGGGCGTTCGGTCTTGGAGGCAGGCATGCGGAGTGTTCACAGCGCCCCGAACTCCCCAACCAGAGACCCTGGGCAGCAGTCCACCCCCGTGGCCCCACCCCCGCCAACCTTCCCCTGACAACCCCCCACGCACCCCCCATCACCAGGACAGGACTGAGAGATACGGGAGCCCGGCTGACAGAGACAGACACACAGACACACAGGGAAAGACAGAGAGGCACACGGAGGGGTAGTCGGAGCGAGAGAGGAAGAGAGAGACACGGGGAGAACGAGGATCCAACACACAGACCCGCACTGAACCCCCGAACAGACAGACAGAGACCCTGACCTGGATGCGGATGGGGACACGGAAAGGGACGGACTCGCCGGTGCACGCAAGGGACCCAGACACACACCACACACACCGGAGGCTGTGTTGGCGAGGCAGCTAGCCTCTGGGGGTGTGGTGGAGCTTGGCCAGGTTTTGGCAAGCTGACCTCGCCCTGGTGCTGCTAGAGGAGCCCCTCGGAGCGCCAGGAAGCACAGCCAAGTTGCCTGGAATCCCCTTCTGCTCCCATGCCTGCCCAGCAACCACACTGGCCTGGGGGCATGCGGGGGACTCTTTCCTTGGTCTCGTCGTTTATTTGGGGGTACCCCTCGACGCCGACGCCGTGGTGCCGGGCGCGCCCCCACTGCCTTGCTGAGGGAGCGGGCCTTGCTGTTAGCTGCGCTGCTGTGGGGAGAAGGACTTCGGCCCAGGGTGCCAGCGGCCCCGAGGGCCAGGGCGGTCGGCCATTTTGGTGCAGGGCAGAGGGAGGGAGGGCCCAGGGCGGGGCCCAGGGGCAAAGGGACGGTGGTCGGCGGGAAGGAAGAGAAGGCCCTGCGGGGCTGGAGCGCAGCCCAGGGCTGGTGGGAGAAGGTGTAGGCGTGCCCAGTCACCAGGGGGAGCCGGTTGTTCGGCGGCTTGGGCATCCAGGGCGGCCCAAGGGAATGGCGAGGGGCGGCGGCATGAGGGCCCCAAGGCCAGGAACCAGGGAGTGCACGCATGGGAGGCAGGGTGAACTCCCGCACGCGCTCCCCCCGCCCCATCGCCCCCCCAGTCCTCGCCACCTTCGCCCACTCCCTCCCTCCGAAGCGGCAGCCCTCTCTGCCGCCTCAGCCTCCCCACCCCCTTCCCATCGCCCCCCCGCGAGCCCCACTGGTTCCTGTGAGGGTGGGCCTTGTGACTTGGAGTTGGAGGAGCTGGGTTGGAGCCGCCTGTCGCTGTAGCGGGCGGCTCCAGCGGGCCTGTGAACCGCCGTGGGGTGCCCGGGGGTAAGGGGGCAACGGGGCAAGGGATGTTTGGAGGAAGGCTTGCTGGGCAAAGGGGGGCGGTGGAGGCACAGGGAGAAGAAGGGAGGCCGAAGGAGAAAGAAAAAAGCCAAGAAAGTAGCCTCAGAACAAGAGTGCAGGGCACCCGGGAACGGTCTCCCATCCAAGTCCTGAGCGGATCCGACCCTGCTTAGCTTCCAAGAGCAGAAGAGATGCGCTGCCATCAGGCCGCTAGGGCCAGAGGCCTGAGAGGCTGCTGCTGCGACCCACAGCAGACTGCTCTGGGCCTCCGAGCCCCAGCGTGCTCCTCTCGTCAACCCCTCCGCCTGCCCTGGCCTTGGCTCCTGCGTGCCTGCGAGCCTGCCTTGGGGTGAGGCGCCTCCAGCATCTCAGAGTCCCAGAAGTCCCGGCGATCTCCCCAACTGTCTCTGGACTTCCCAGCCGGACCGCCCCCTCCGCCGCCGCTCCCGCCGCCGCCGCCGCCTCCTCCTACGCCGCCGCCGCCGCCGCCACTGCCACTGTGGTTTGGAACCCGAGATGCCTAGGGGGGGCGTTGGGTCTTGGAGGCAGGCATGCGGAGTGTTCACAGCGCCCCGAACTCCCCAACCAGAGACCCTGGGCAGCAGTCCACCCCCGTGGCCCCTCCCCCGCCAACCTTCCCCTGACACCCCCCCCACGCACCCCCCATCACCAGGACAGGACTGAGCGATACGGGAGCCCGGCTGACAGAGACAGACACACAGACACACAGGGAAAGACAGACAGGCACACGGAGGGGTAGTCGGAGCGAGAGAGGAAGAGAGAGACACGGGGAGAACGAGGATCCAACACTCAGACCCGCACTGAACCCCCGAACAGACACACAGAGACCCTGACCTGGATGCGGATGGGGATACGGAAAGGGACGGACTCGCCGGTGCACGCAAGGGACCCAGACACACACCACACACACCGGAGGCTGTGTTGGCGAGGCAGCTAGGCTCTGGGGGTGTGGTGGAGCTTGGCCAGGTTTTGGCAAGCTCACCGCGCCCTGGTGCTGCTAGAGGAGCCCCTCGGAGCGCCAGGAAGCACAGCCAAGTTGCCTGGAATCCCCTTCTGCTCCCATGCCTGCCCAGCAACCACACTGGCCTGGGGGCATGCGGGGGACTCTTTCCTTGGTCTCGTCGTTTATTTGGGGGTACCCCTCGACGCCGACGCCGTGGTGCCGGGCGCGCCCCCACTGCCTTGCTGAGGGAGGGGGCCTTGCTGTTAGCTGCGCTGCTGTGGGGAGAAAGACTTCGGCCCAGGGTGCCAGCGGCCCCGAGGGCCAGGGCGGTCGGCCATCTTTGGTGCTGGGCAGAGGGAGGGAGGGCCCAGGGCGGGGCCCAGGGGCAAAGGGACGGTGGTCGGCGGGAAGGAAGAGAAGGCCCTGCGGAGCTGGAGTGCAGCCCAGGGCTGGTGGGAGAAGGTGTAGGCGTGCCCAGTCACCAGGGGGAGCCGGTTGTCCGGCGGCTTGGGCATCCAGGGCGGCCCAAGGGAATGGCGAGGGGCGGCGGCATGAGGGCCCCAAGGCCAGGAACCAGGGAGTGCACGCATGGGAGGCAGGGTCAACTCCCGCACGCCCTCCCCCGGCCCCAACGCCCCCCCAGTCCTCGCCACCTTCGCCCACTCCCTCCCTCCGTTGCGGCTGTCCTCTCTGCTGCCTCAACCTCCCCACCCCGTTCCCATCGCCGCCCAGCGAGCCCCACTGGTTCCTGTGAGGGTGGGCCTTGTTGCTTGGAGTTGGAGGAGCTGGGTTGGAGCCGCCAGTCCCTGCAGCGGGCGGCTCCAGCGGGCCTGTGAATCGCCGTGGGGTGCCCGGGAGTAAGGGGGCAGCGGAGCAAGGGATGTTTGGAGGAAGGCTTGCTGGGCAAAGGGGGGCGGTGGAGGCACAGGGAGAAGAAGGGAGGCCGAAGGAGAAAGAAAAAAGCCAAGAAAGTAGCCTCAGAACCAGAGTCCAGGGCACCCGGGAACGGTCTCCCATCCAAGTCCTGACCGGATCCGACCCTGCTTAGCTTCCAAGAGCAGAAGAGATGCGCTGCCATCAGGCCACTAGGGCCATAGGCCTGAGAGGCTGCTGCTGCGACCCACATCAGACTGCTCTGGGCCTCCGGGCCCCAGCGTGCTCCTCTTGTCACCCCTCCACCTGCCCTGTGCTTTGCTCCTGCGTGCCTGCGAGCCTGCCTTGGGGTGAGGCGCCTCCAGCATCTCAGAGTCGCAGAAGTCCTGGCGATCTCCCCAAGTGTCTCTGGACTTCCCAGCAGGACCGCCCCCTCCGCCGCCGCTCCCGCCGCCGCCTCCTCCTCCTCCTCCTCCTCCTCCTCCTCCTCCTCCCCCGCCGCCACCGCCGCCTCCGCCGCCGCTGTCGTTTGGAACCCGAGATGCCTAGGGGGGGCGTTCGGTCTTGGAGGCAGGCATGCGGAGTGTTCTCAGCGCCCCCAACTCCCCAACCGCAGCCCTGGGTCTAGCGTGGCAAGCCACCCCGCCTTGCTCAATGGCGGCCCGAAGTCAAGGGCGCCACCAGAGACCCTGGGCAGCAGTCCACCGCCGTGGCCCGTCCCCCTCTAACCTTCCCGTGACACCCCCCCCCACGAACCCCCCATCACCAGGACAGGACTGAGAGATACGGGAGCCCGGCTGACATAGACAGACACAAAGACACACAGGGAAAGCCAGAGATACGCACGGAGGGGTAGTCGGAGCGAGAGAGGAAGAGAGAGACACGGGGAGACCGAGGATCCAACACACAGACCCGCACTGAACCCCCGAACAGACACACAGAGATCCTGACCTGGATGCGGATGGGGACACGGAAAGGGACAGCCTCGCCGGTGCACGCAAGGGACCCAGACACACACCACACACACCGGAGGCTGTGTTGGCGAGGCAGCTAGCCTCTGGGGGTGTGGTGGAGCTTGGCCAGGTTTTGGCAAGCTGACCGCGCCCTGGTGCTGCTAGAGGAGCCCCTCGGAGCGCCAGGAAGCACAGCCAAGTTGCCTGGAATCCCCTTCTGCTCCCATGCCTGCCCAGCAACTACACTGGCCTGGGGGCATGCGGGGGACTCTTTCCTTGGTCTCGTCGTTTATTTGGGGGTACCCCTCGACGCCGACGCCGTGGTGCCGGGCGCGCCCCCACTGCCTTGCTGAGGGAGCGGGCCTCGCTGTTAGGTGCGCTGCTGTGGGGAGAAGGACTTAGGCTCAGGGTGCCAGCGGCCCCAAGGTCCAGGGCGGTCGGCCATCTTTGGTGCTGGGCAGAGGGAGCGAGGGCCCAGGGCGGGGCCCAGGGGCAAAGGGACGGTGGTCGGCGGGAAGGAAGAGAAGGCCCTGCGGGGCTGGAGCGCAGCGCAGGGCTGGTGGGAGAAGGTGTAGGCGTGCCCAGTCACCAGGGGGAGCCTGTTGTCCGGTGGCTTGGGCATCCAGGGCGACCCAAGGGAAAGGCGAGGGGCGGCGGCATGAGGGCCCCAAGGGCAGGAACGAGGGAGGGCACGCATGGGAGGCAGGGTGAACTCCCGCACGCGCTCCCCCCTCCCCATCGCCCCCCAGTCCTCGCCACCTTCGCCCACTCCCTCCCTCCGTAGCGGCTGCCCTCTCTGAGGCCTCAGCCTCCACACCCCGTTCCCATCGCCCCCCAGCGAGCCCCACTGGTTCCTGTGAGGGTGGGCCTTGTGACTTGGAGTTGGAGGAGCTGGATTCGAGCCGCCTGTCGCTGCAGCGGGCGGCTCCAGCGGGCCTATGAACCGCCGTGGGGTGCCCGGGGGTAAGGGGGCAACGGGGCAAGGGATGTTTGGAGGAAGGCTTGCTGGGCAAAGGGGGGCGGTGGAGGCACAGGGAGAAGAAGGGAGGCCGAAGGAGAAAGAAAAAAGCCAAGAAAGTAGCCTCAGAACAAGAGTGCAGGGCACCCGGGAACGGTCTCCCATCCAAGTCCTGAGCGGATCCGACCCTGCTTAGCTTCCAAGAGCAGAAGAGATGCGCTGCCATCAGGCCGCTAGGGCCAAAGGCCTGAGAGGCTGATGCTGCGACTCCCAGCAGACTGCTCTTGGCCTCCGAGCCCCAGCGTGCTCCTCTCGTCAACCCCTCCGCCTGCCCTGGCCTTGGCTCCTGCGTGCCTGCGCGCCTGCCTTGGGGTGAGGCGCCTCCAGCATCTCAGAGTCGCAGAAGTCCCGGCGATCTCCCCAAGTGTCTCTGGACTTCCCAGCCGGACCGCCCCCTCCGCCGCCGCTCCCGCCGCCGTCGCCTCCTCCTACACCGCCGCCGCCGCCGCCACTGTGGTTTGGAACCCGAGATGCCTAGGGGGGGCGTTCGGTCTTGGAGGCAGGCATGCGGAGTGTTCACAGCGCCCCGAACTCCCCAACCAGAGACCCTGGGCAGCAGTCCACCCCCGTGGCCCCACCCCCGCCAACCTTCCCCTGACAACCCCCCACGCACCCCCCATCACCAGGACAGGACTGAGAGATACGGGAGCCCGGCTGACAGAGACAGACACACAGACACACAGGGAAAGACAGAGAGGCACACGGAGGGGTAGTCGGAGCGAGAGAGGAAGAGAGAGACACGGGGAGAACGAGGATCCAACACACAGACCCGCACTGAACCCCCGAACAGACAGACAGAGACCCTGACCTGGATGCGGATGGGGACACGGAAAGGGACGGACTCGCCGGTGCACGCAAGGGACCCAGACACACACCACACACACCGGAGGCTGTGTTGGCGAGGCAGCTAGCCTCTGGGGGTGTGGTGGAGCTTGGCCAGGTTTTGGCAAGCTGACCTCGCCCTGGTGCTGCTAGAGGAGCCCCTCGGAGCGCCAGGAAGCACAGCCAAGTTGCCTGGAATCCCCTTCTGCTCCCATGCCTGCCCAGCAACCACACTGGCCTGGGGGCATGCGGGGGACTCTTTCCTTGGTCTCGTCGTTTATTTGGGGGTACCCCTCGACGCCGACGCCGTGGTGCCGGGCGCGCCCCCACTGCCTTGCTGAGGGAGCGGGCCTTGCTGTTAGCTGCGCTGCTGTGGGGAGAAGGACTTCGGCCCAGGGTGCCAGCGGCCCCGAGGGCCAGGGCGGTCGGCCATTTTGGTGCAGGGCAGAGGGAGGGAGGGCCCAGGGCGGGGCCCAGGGGCAAAGGGACGGTGGTCGGCGGGAAGGAAGAGAAGGCCCTGCGGGGCTGGAGCGCAGCCCAGGGCTGGTGGGAGAAGGTGTAGGCGTGCCCAGTCACCAGGGGGAGCCGGTTGTTCGGCGGCTTGGGCATCCAGGGCGGCCCAAGGGAATGGCGAGGGGCGGCGGCATGAGGGCCCCAAGGCCAGGAACCAGGGAGTGCACGCATGGGAGGCAGGGTGAACTCCCGCACGCGCTCCCCCCGCCCCATCGCCCCCCCAGTCCTCGCCACCTTCGCCCACTCCCTCCCTCCGAAGCGGCAGCCCTCTCTGCCGCCTCAGCCTCCCCACCCCCTTCCCATCGCCCCCCCGCGAGCCCCACTGGTTCCTGTGAGGGTGGGCCTTGTGACTTGGAGTTGGAGGAGCTGGGTTGGAGCCGCCTGTCGCTGTAGCGGGCGGCTCCAGCGGGCCTGTGAACCGCCGTGGGGTGCCCGGGGGTAAGGGGGCAACGGGGCAAGGGATGTTTGGAGGAAGGCTTGCTGGGCAAAGGGGGGCGGTGGAGGCACAGGGAGAAGAAGGGAGGCCGAAGGAGAAAGAAAAAAGCCAAGAAAGTAGCCTCAGAACAAGAGTGCAGGGCACCCGGGAACGGTCTCCCATCCAAGTCCTGAGCGGATCCGACCCTGCTTAGCTTCCAAGAGCAGAAGAGATGCGCTGCCATCAGGCCGCTAGGGCCAGAGGCCTGAGAGGCTGCTGCTGCGACCCACAGCAGACTGCTCTGGGCCTCCGAGCCCCAGCGTGCTCCTCTCGTCAACCCCTCCGCCTGCCCTGGCCTTGGCTCCTGCGTGCCTGCGAGCCTGCCTTGGGGTGAGGCGCCTCCAGCATCTCAGAGTCCCAGAAGTCCCGGCGATCTCCCCAACTGTCTCTGGACTTCCCAGCCGGACCGCCCCCTCCGCCGCCGCTCCCGCCGCCGCCGCCGCCTCCTCCTACGCCGCCGCCGCCGCCGCCACTGCCACTGTGGTTTGGAACCCGAGATGCCTAGGGGGGGCGTTGGGTCTTGGAGGCAGGCATGCGGAGTGTTCACAGCGCCCCGAACTCCCCAACCAGAGACCCTGGGCAGCAGTCCACCCCCGTGGCCCCTCCCCCGCCAACCTTCCCCTGACACCCCCCCCACGCACCCCCCATCACCAGGACAGGACTGAGCGATACGGGAGCCCGGCTGACAGAGACAGACACACAGACACACAGGGAAAGACAGACAGGCACACGGAGGGGTAGTCGGAGCGAGAGAGGAAGAGAGAGACACGGGGAGAACGAGGATCCAACACTCAGACCCGCACTGAACCCCCGAACAGACACACAGAGACCCTGACCTGGATGCGGATGGGGATACGGAAAGGGACGGACTCGCCGGTGCACGCAAGGGACCCAGACACACACCACACACACCGGAGGCTGTGTTGGCGAGGCAGCTAGGCTCTGGGGGTGTGGTGGAGCTTGGCCAGGTTTTGGCAAGCTCACCGCGCCCTGGTGCTGCTAGAGGAGCCCCTCGGAGCGCCAGGAAGCACAGCCAAGTTGCCTGGAATCCCCTTCTGCTCCCATGCCTGCCCAGCAACCACACTGGCCTGGGGGCATGCGGGGGACTCTTTCCTTGGTCTCGTCGTTTATTTGGGGGTACCCCTCGACGCCGACGCCGTGGTGCCGGGCGCGCCCCCACTGCCTTGCTGAGGGAGGGGGCCTTGCTGTTAGCTGCGCTGCTGTGGGGAGAAAGACTTCGGCCCAGGGTGCCAGCGGCCCCGAGGGCCAGGGCGGTCGGCCATCTTTGGTGCTGGGCAGAGGGAGGGAGGGCCCAGGGCGGGGCCCAGGGGCAAAGGGACGGTGGTCGGCGGGAAGGAAGAGAAGGCCCTGCGGAGCTGGAGTGCAGCCCAGGGCTGGTGGGAGAAGGTGTAGGCGTGCCCAGTCACCAGGGGGAGCCGGTTGTCCGGCGGCTTGGGCATCCAGGGCGGCCCAAGGGAATGGCGAGGGGCGGCGGCATGAGGGCCCCAAGGCCAGGAACCAGGGAGTGCACGCATGGGAGGCAGGGTCAACTCCCGCACGCCCTCCCCCGGCCCCAACGCCCCCCCAGTCCTCGCCACCTTCGCCCACTCCCTCCCTCCGTTGCGGCTGTCCTCTCTGCTGCCTCAACCTCCCCACCCCGTTCCCATCGCCGCCCAGCGAGCCCCACTGGTTCCTGTGAGGGTGGGCCTTGTTGCTTGGAGTTGGAGGAGCTGGGTTGGAGCCGCCAGTCCCTGCAGCGGGCGGCTCCAGCGGGCCTGTGAATCGCCGTGGGGTGCCCGGGAGTAAGGGGGCAGCGGAGCAAGGGATGTTTGGAGGAAGGCTTGCTGGGCAAAGGGGGGCGGTGGAGGCACAGGGAGAAGAAGGGAGGCCGAAGGAGAAAGAAAAAAGCCAAGAAAGTAGCCTCAGAACCAGAGTCCAGGGCACCCGGGAACGGTCTCCCATCCAAGTCCTGACCGGATCCGACCCTGCTTAGCTTCCAAGAGCAGAAGAGATGCGCTGCCATCAGGCCACTAGGGCCATAGGCCTGAGAGGCTGCTGCTGCGACCCACATCAGACTGCTCTGGGCCTCCGGGCCCCAGCGTGCTCCTCTTGTCACCCCTCCACCTGCCCTGTGCTTTGCTCCTGCGTGCCTGCGAGCCTGCCTTGGGGTGAGGCGCCTCCAGCATCTCAGAGTCGCAGAAGTCCTGGCGATCTCCCCAAGTGTCTCTGGACTTCCCAGCAGGACCGCCCCCTCCGCCGCCGCTCCCGCCGCCGCCTCCTCCTCCTCCTCCTCCTCCTCCTCCTCCTCCTCCCCCGCCGCCACCGCCGCCTCCGCCGCCGCTGTCGTTTGGAACCCGAGATGCCTAGGGGGGGCGTTCGGTCTTGGAGGCAGGCATGCGGAGTGTTCTCAGCGCCCCCAACTCCCCAACCGCAGCCCTGGGTCTAGCGTGGCAAGCCACCCCGCCTTGCTCAATGGCGGCCCGAAGTCAAGGGCGCCACCAGAGACCCTGGGCAGCAGTCCACCGCCGTGGCCCGTCCCCCTCTAACCTTCCCGTGACACCCCCCCCCACGAACCCCCCATCACCAGGACAGGACTGAGAGATACGGGAGCCCGGCTGACATAGACAGACACAAAGACACACAGGGAAAGCCAGAGATACGCACGGAGGGGTAGTCGGAGCGAGAGAGGAAGAGAGAGACACGGGGAGACCGAGGATCCAACACACAGACCCGCACTGAACCCCCGAACAGACACACAGAGATCCTGACCTGGATGCGGATGGGGACACGGAAAGGGACAGCCTCGCCGGTGCACGCAAGGGACCCAGACACACACCACACACACCGGAGGCTGTGTTGGCGAGGCAGCTAGCCTCTGGGGGTGTGGTGGAGCTTGGCCAGGTTTTGGCAAGCTGACCGCGCCCTGGTGCTGCTAGAGGAGCCCCTCGGAGCGCCAGGAAGCACAGCCAAGTTGCCTGGAATCCCCTTCTGCTCCCATGCCTGCCCAGCAACTACACTGGCCTGGGGGCATGCGGGGGACTCTTTCCTTGGTCTCGTCGTTTATTTGGGGGTACCCCTCGACGCCGACGCCGTGGTGCCGGGCGCGCCCCCACTGCCTTGCTGAGGGAGCGGGCCTCGCTGTTAGGTGCGCTGCTGTGGGGAGAAGGACTTAGGCTCAGGGTGCCAGCGGCCCCAAGGTCCAGGGCGGTCGGCCATCTTTGGTGCTGGGCAGAGGGAGCGAGGGCCCAGGGCGGGGCCCAGGGGCAAAGGGACGGTGGTCGGCGGGAAGGAAGAGAAGGCCCTGCGGGGCTGGAGCGCAGCGCAGGGCTGGTGGGAGAAGGTGTAGGCGTGCCCAGTCACCAGGGGGAGCCTGTTGTCCGGTGGCTTGGGCATCCAGGGCGACCCAAGGGAAAGGCAAGGGGCGGCGGCATGAGGGCCCCAAGGGCAGGAACGAGGGAGGGCACGCATGGGAGGCAGGGTGAACTCCCGCACGCGCTCCCCCCTCCCCATCGCCCCCCAGTCCTCGCCACCTTCGCCCACTCCCTCCCTCCGTAGCGGCTGCCCTCTCTGAGGCCTCAGCCTCCACACCCCGTTCCCATCGCCCCCCAGCGAGCCCCACTGGTTCCTGTGAGGGTGGGCCTTGTGACTTGGAGTTGGAGGAGCTGGATTCGAGCCGCCTGTCGCTGCAGCGGGCGGCTCCAGCGGGCCTATGAACCGCCGTGGGGTGCCCGGGGGTAAGGGGGCAACGGGGCAAGGGATGTTTGGAGGAAGGCTTGCTGGGCAAAGGGGGGCGGTGGAGGCACAGGGAGAAGAAGGGAGGCCGAAGGAGAAAGAAAAAAGCCAAGAAAGTAGCCTCAGAACAAGAGTGCAGGGCACCCGGGAACGGTCTCCCATCCAAGTCCTGAGCGGATCCGACCCTGCTTAGCTTCCAAGAGCAGAAGAGATGCGCTGCCATCAGGCCGCTAGGGCCAAAGGCCTGAGAGGCTGATGCTGCGACTCCCAGCAGACTGCTCTTGGCCTCCGAGCCCCAGCGTGCTCCTCTCGTCAACCCCTCCGCCTGCCCTGGCCTTGGCTCCTGCGTGCCTGCGCGCCTGCCTTGGGGTGAGGCGCCTCCAGCATCTCAGAGTCGCAGAAGTCCCGGCGATCTCCCCAACTGTCTCTGGACTTCCCAGCCGGACCGCCCCCTCCGCCGCCGCTCCCGCCGCCGTCGCCTCCTCCTACGCCGCCGCCACCGCCGCCACTGTGGTTTGGAACCCGAGATGCCTAGGGGGGGCGTTCGGTCTTGGAGGCAGGCATGCGGAGTGTTCACAGCGCCCCGAACTCCCCAACCAGAGACCCTGGGCAGCAGTCCACCCCCGTGGCCCCACCCCCGCCAACCTTCCCCTGACAACCCCCCACGCACCCCCCATCACCAGGACAGGACTGAGAGATACGGGAGCCCGGCTGACAGAGACAGACACACAGACACACAGGGAAAGACAGAGAGGCACACGGAGGGGTAGTCGGAGCGAGAGAGGAAGAGAGAGACACGGGGAGAACGAGGATCCAACACACAGACCCGCACTGAACCCCCGAACAGACAGACAGAGACCCTGACCTGGATGCGGATGGGGACACGGAAAGGGACGGACTCGCCGGTGCACGCAAGGGACCCAGACACACACCACACACACCGGAGGCTGTGTTGGCGAGGCAGCTAGCCTCTGGGGGTGTGGTGGAGCTTGGCCAGGTTTTGGCAAGCTGACCGCGCCCTGGTGCTGCTAGAGGAGCCCCTCGGAGCGCCAGGAAGCACAGCCAAGTTGCCTGGAATCCCCTTCTGCTCCCATGCCTGCCCAGCAACCACACTGGCCTGGGGGCATGCGGGGGACTCTTTCCTTGGTCTCGTCGTTTATTTGGGGGTACCCCTCGACGCCGACGCCGTGGTGCCGGGCGCGCCCCCACTGCCTTGCTGAGGGAGCGGGCCTTGCTGTTAGCTGCGCTGCTGTGGGGAGAAGGACTTCGGCCCAGGGTGCCAGCGGCCCCGAGGGCCAGGGCGGTCGGCCATTTTGGTGCAGGGCAGAGGGAGGGAGGGCCCAGGGCGGGGCCCAGGGGCAAAGGGACGGTGGTCGGCGGGAAGGAAGAGAAGGCCCTGCGGGGCTGGAGCGCAGCCCAGGGCTGGTGGGAGAAGGTGTAGGCGTGCCCAGTCACCAGGGGGAGCCGGTTGTTCGGCGGCTTGGGCATCCAGGGCGGCCCAAGGGAATGGCGAGGGGCGGCGGCATGAGGGCCCCAAGGCCAGGAACCAGGGAGTGCACGCATGGGAGGCAGGGTGAACTCCCGCACGCGCTCCCCCCGCCCCATCGCCCCCCCAGTCCTCGCCACCTTCGCCCACTCCCTCCCTCCGAAGCGGCAGCCCTCTCTGCCGCCTCAGCCTCCCCACCCCCTTCCCATCGCCCCCCCGCGAGCCCCACTGGTTCCTGTGAGGGTGGGCCTTGTGACTTGGAGTTGGAGGAGCTGGGTTGGAGCCGCCTGTCGCTGTAGCGGGCGGCTCCAGCGGGCCTGTGAACCGCCGTGGGGTGCCCGGGGGTAAGGGGGCAACGGGGCAAGGGATGTTTGGAGGAAGGCTTGCTGGGCAAAGGGGGGCGGTGGAGGCACAGGGAGAAGAAGGGAGGCCGAAGGAGAAAGAAAAAAGCCAAGAAAGTAGCCTCAGAACAAGAGTGCAGGGCACCCGGGAACGGTCTCCCATCCAAGTCCTGAGCGGATCCGACCCTGCTTAGCTTCCAAGAGCAGAAGAGATGCGCTGCCATCAGGCCGCTAGGGCCAGAGGCCTGAGAGGCTGCTGCTGCGACCCACAGCAGACTGCTCTGGGCCTCCGAGCCCCAGCGTGCTCCTCTCGTCAACCCCTCCGCCTGCCCTGGCCTTGGCTCCTGCGTGCCTGCGAGCCTGCCTTGGGGTGAGGCGCCTCCAGCATCTCAGAGTCCCAGAAGTCCCGGCGATCTCCCCAACTGTCTCTGGACTTCCCAGCCGGACCGCCCCCTCCGCCGCCGCTCCCGCCGCCGCCGCCGCCTCCTCCTACGCCGCCGCCGCCGCCGCCACTGCCACTGTGGTTTGGAACCCGAGATGCCTAGGGGGGGCGTTGGGTCTTGGAGGCAGGCATGCGGAGTGTTCACAGCGCCCCGAACTCCCCAACCAGAGACCCTGGGCAGCAGTCCACCCCCGTGGCCCCTCCCCCGCCAACCTTCCCCTGACACCCCCCCCACGCACCCCCCATCACCAGGACAGGACTGAGCGATACGGGAGCCCGGCTGACAGAGACAGACACACAGACACACAGGGAAAGACAGACAGGCACACGGAGGGGTAGTCGGAGCGAGAGAGGAAGAGAGAGACACGGGGAGAACGAGGATCCAACACTCAGACCCGCACTGAACCCCCGAACAGACACACAGAGACCCTGACCTGGATGCGGATGGGGATACGGAAAGGGACGGACTCGCCGGTGCACGCAAGGGACCCAGACACACACCACACACACCGGAGGCTGTGTTGGCGAGGCAGCTAGGCTCTGGGGGTGTGGTGGAGCTTGGCCAGGTTTTGGCAAGCTCACCGCGCCCTGGTGCTGCTAGAGGAGCCCCTCGGAGCGCCAGGAAGCACAGCCAAGTTGCCTGGAATCCCCTTCTGCTCCCATGCCTGCCCAGCAACCACACTGGCCTGGGGGCATGCGGGGGACTCTTTCCTTGGTCTCGTCGTTTATTTGGGGGTACCCCTCGACGCCGACGCCGTGGTGCCGGGCGCGCCCCCACTGCCTTGCTGAGGGAGGGGGCCTTGCTGTTAGCTGCGCTGCTGTGGGGAGAAAGACTTCGGCCCAGGGTGCCAGCGGCCCCGAGGGCCAGGGCGGTCGGCCATCTTTGGTGCTGGGCAGAGGGAGGGAGGGCCCAGGGCGGGGCCCAGGGGCAAAGGGACGGTGGTCGGCGGGAAGGAAGAGAAGGCCCTGCGGAGCTGGAGTGCAGCCCAGGGCTGGTGGGAGAAGGTGTAGGCGTGCCCAGTCACCAGGGGGAGCCGGTTGTCCGGCGGCTTGGGCATCCAGGGCGGCCCAAGGGAATGGCGAGGGGCGGCGGCATGAGGGCCCCAAGGCCAGGAACCAGGGAGTGCACGCATGGGAGGCAGGGTCAACTCCCGCACGCCCTCCCCCGGCCCCAACGCCCCCCCAGTCCTCGCCACCTTCGCCCACTCCCTCCCTCCGTTGCGGCTGTCCTCTCTGCTGCCTCAACCTCCCCACCCCGTTCCCATCGCCGCCCAGCGAGCCCCACTGGTTCCTGTGAGGGTGGGCCTTGTTGCTTGGAGTTGGAGGAGCTGGGTTGGAGCCGCCAGTCCCTGCAGCGGGCGGCTCCAGCGGGCCTGTGAATCGCCGTGGGGTGCCCGGGAGTAAGGGGGCAGCGGAGCAAGGGATGTTTGGAGGAAGGCTTGCTGGGCAAAGGGGGGCGGTGGAGGCACAGGGAGAAGAAGGGAGGCCGAAGGAGAAAGAAAAAAGCCAAGAAAGTAGCCTCAGAACCAGAGTCCAGGGCACCCGGGAACGGTCTCCCATCCAAGTCCTGACCGGATCCGACCCTGCTTAGCTTCCAAGAGCAGAAGAGATGCGCTGCCATCAGGCCAC
The DNA here is from genome assembly GCF_029215605.1 of Mirounga angustirostris. Classification (NCBI taxonomy): domain Eukaryota; kingdom Metazoa; phylum Chordata; class Mammalia; order Carnivora; family Phocidae; genus Mirounga; species Mirounga angustirostris. The sequence goes on from NW_026991753.1 coordinate 235,836, forward strand.
TAGGGCCATAGGCCTGAGAGGCTGCTGCTGCGACCCACATCAGACTGCTCTGGGCCTCCGGGCCCCAGCGTGCTCCTCTTGTCACCCCTCCACCTGCCCTGTGCTTTGCTCCTGCGTGCCTGCGAGCCTGCCTTGGGGTGAGGCGCCTCCAGCATCTCAGAGTCGCAGAAGTCCTGGCGATCTCCCCAAGTGTCTCTGGACTTCCCAGCAGGACCGCCCCCTCCGCCGCCGCTCCCGCCGCCGCCTCCTCCTCCTCCTCCTCCTCCTCCTCCTCCTCCTCCCCCGCCGCCACCGCCGCCTCCGCCGCCGCTGTCGTTTGGAACCCGAGATGCCTAGGGGGGGCGTTCGGTCTTGGAGGCAGGCATGCGGAGTGTTCTCAGCGCCCCCAACTCCCCAACCGCAGCCCTGGGTCTAGCGTGGCAAGCCACCCCGCCTTGCTCAATGGCGGCCCGAAGTCAAGGGCGCCACCAGAGACCCTGGGCAGCAGTCCACCGCCGTGGCCCGTCCCCCTCTAACCTTCCCGTGACACCCCCCCCCACGAACCCCCCATCACCAGGACAGGACTGAGAGATACGGGAGCCCGGCTGACATAGACAGACACAAAGACACACAGGGAAAGCCAGAGATACGCACGGAGGGGTAGTCGGAGCGAGAGAGGAAGAGAGAGACACGGGGAGACCGAGGATCCAACACACAGACCCGCACTGAACCCCCGAACAGACACACAGAGATCCTGACCTGGATGCGGATGGGGACACGGAAAGGGACAGCCTCGCCGGTGCACGCAAGGGACCCAGACACACACCACACACACCGGAGGCTGTGTTGGCGAGGCAGCTAGCCTCTGGGGGTGTGGTGGAGCTTGGCCAGGTTTTGGCAAGCTGACCGCGCCCTGGTGCTGCTAGAGGAGCCCCTCGGAGCGCCAGGAAGCACAGCCAAGTTGCCTGGAATCCCCTTCTGCTCCCATGCCTGCCCAGCAACTACACTGGCCTGGGGGCATGCGGGGGACTCTTTCCTTGGTCTCGTCGTTTATTTGGGGGTACCCCTCGACGCCGACGCCGTGGTGCCGGGCGCGCCCCCACTGCCTTGCTGAGGGAGCGGGCCTCGCTGTTAGGTGCGCTGCTGTGGGGAGAAGGACTTAGGCTCAGGGTGCCAGCGGCCCCAAGGTCCAGGGCGGTCGGCCATCTTTGGTGCTGGGCAGAGGGAGCGAGGGCCCAGGGCGGGGCCCAGGGGCAAAGGGACGGTGGTCGGCGGGAAGGAAGAGAAGGCCCTGCGGGGCTGGAGCGCAGCGCAGGGCTGGTGGGAGAAGGTGTAGGCGTGCCCAGTCACCAGGGGGAGCCTGTTGTCCGGTGGCTTGGGCATCCAGGGCGACCCAAGGGAAAGGCGAGGGGCGGCGGCATGAGGGCCCCAAGGGCAGGAACGAGGGAGGGCACGCATGGGAGGCAGGGTGAACTCCCGCACGCGCTCCCCCCTCCCCATCGCCCCCCAGTCCTCGCCACCTTCGCCCACTCCCTCCCTCCGTAGCGGCTGCCCTCTCTGAGGCCTCAGCCTCCACACCCCGTTCCCATCGCCCCCCAGCGAGCCCCACTGGTTCCTGTGAGGGTGGGCCTTGTGACTTGGAGTTGGAGGAGCTGGATTCGAGCCGCCTGTCGCTGCAGCGGGCGGCTCCAGCGGGCCTATGAACCGCCGTGGGGTGCCCGGGGGTAAGGGGGCAACGGGGCAAGGGATGTTTGGAGGAAGGCTTGCTGGGCAAAGGGGGGCGGTGGAGGCACAGGGAGAAGAAGGGAGGCCGAAGGAGAAAGAAAAAAGCCAAGAAAGTAGCCTCAGAACAAGAGTGCAGGGCACCCGGGAACGGTCTCCCATCCAAGTCCTGAGCGGATCCGACCCTGCTTAGCTTCCAAGAGCAGAAGAGATGCGCTGCCATCAGGCCGCTAGGGCCAAAGGCCTGAGAGGCTGATGCTGCGACTCCCAGCAGACTGCTCTTGGCCTCCGAGCCCCAGCGTGCTCCTCTCGTCAACCCCTCCGCCTGCCCTGGCCTTGGCTCCTGCGTGCCTGCGCGCCTGCCTTGGGGTGAGGCGCCTCCAGCATCTCAGAGTCGCAGAAGTCCCGGCGATCTCCCCAAGTGTCTCTGGACTTCCCAGCCGGACCGCCCCCTCCGCCGCCGCTCCCGCCGCCGTCGCCTCCTCCTACACCGCCGCCGCCGCCGCCACTGTGGTTTGGAACCCGAGATGCCTAGGGGGGGCGTTCGGTCTTGGAGGCAGGCATGCGGAGTGTTCACAGCGCCCCGAACTCCCCAACCAGAGACCCTGGGCAGCAGTCCACCCCCGTGGCCCCACCCCCGCCAACCTTCCCCTGACAACCCCCCACGCACCCCCCATCACCAGGACAGGACTGAGAGATACGGGAGCCCGGCTGACAGAGACAGACACACAGACACACAGGGAAAGACAGAGAGGCACACGGAGGGGTAGTCGGAGCGAGAGAGGAAGAGAGAGACACGGGGAGAACGAGGATCCAACACACAGACCCGCACTGAACCCCCGAACAGACAGACAGAGACCCTGACCTGGATGCGGATGGGGACACGGAAAGGGACGGACTCGCCGGTGCACGCAAGGGACCCAGACACACACCACACACACCGGAGGCTGTGTTGGCGAGGCAGCTAGCCTCTGGGGGTGTGGTGGAGCTTGGCCAGGTTTTGGCAAGCTGACCTCGCCCTGGTGCTGCTAGAGGAGCCCCTCGGAGCGCCAGGAAGCACAGCCAAGTTGCCTGGAATCCCCTTCTGCTCCCATGCCTGCCCAGCAACCACACTGGCCTGGGGGCATGCGGGGGACTCTTTCCTTGGTCTCGTCGTTTATTTGGGGGTACCCCTCGACGCCGACGCCGTGGTGCCGGGCGCGCCCCCACTGCCTTGCTGAGGGAGCGGGCCTTGCTGTTAGCTGCGCTGCTGTGGGGAGAAGGACTTCGGCCCAGGGTGCCAGCGGCCCCGAGGGCCAGGGCGGTCGGCCATTTTGGTGCAGGGCAGAGGGAGGGAGGGCCCAGGGCGGGGCCCAGGGGCAAAGGGACGGTGGTCGGCGGGAAGGAAGAGAAGGCCCTGCGGGGCTGGAGCGCAGCCCAGGGCTGGTGGGAGAAGGTGTAGGCGTGCCCAGTCACCAGGGGGAGCCGGTTGTTCGGCGGCTTGGGCATCCAGGGCGGCCCAAGGGAATGGCGAGGGGCGGCGGCATGAGGGCCCCAAGGCCAGGAACCAGGGAGTGCACGCATGGGAGGCAGGGTGAACTCCCGCACGCGCTCCCCCCGCCCCATCGCCCCCCCAGTCCTCGCCACCTTCGCCCACTCCCTCCCTCCGAAGCGGCAGCCCTCTCTGCCGCCTCAGCCTCCCCACCCCCTTCCCATCGCCCCCCCGCGAGCCCCACTGGTTCCTGTGAGGGTGGGCCTTGTGACTTGGAGTTGGAGGAGCTGGGTTGGAGCCGCCTGTCGCTGTAGCGGGCGGCTCCAGCGGGCCTGTGAACCGCCGTGGGGTGCCCGGGGGTAAGGGGGCAACGGGGCAAGGGATGTTTGGAGGAAGGCTTGCTGGGCAAAGGGGGGCGGTGGAGGCACAGGGAGAAGAAGGGAGGCCGAAGGAGAAAGAAAAAAGCCAAGAAAGTAGCCTCAGAACAAGAGTGCAGGGCACCCGGGAACGGTCTCCCATCCAAGTCCTGAGCGGATCCGACCCTGCTTAGCTTCCAAGAGCAGAAGAGATGCGCTGCCATCAGGCCGCTAGGGCCAGAGGCCTGAGAGGCTGCTGCTGCGACCCACAGCAGACTGCTCTGGGCCTCCGAGCCCCAGCGTGCTCCTCTCGTCAACCCCTCCGCCTGCCCTGGCCTTGGCTCCTGCGTGCCTGCGAGCCTGCCTTGGGGTGAGGCGCCTCCAGCATCTCAGAGTCCCAGAAGTCCCGGCGATCTCCCCAACTGTCTCTGGACTTCCCAGCCGGACCGCCCCCTCCGCCGCCGCTCCCGCCGCCGCCGCCGCCTCCTCCTACGCCGCCGCCGCCGCCGCCACTGCCACTGTGGTTTGGAACCCGAGATGCCTAGGGGGGGCGTTGGGTCTTGGAGGCAGGCATGCGGAGTGTTCACAGCGCCCCGAACTCCCCAACCAGAGACCCTGGGCAGCAGTCCACCCCCGTGGCCCCTCCCCCGCCAACCTTCCCCTGACACCCCCCCCACGCACCCCCCATCACCAGGACAGGACTGAGCGATACGGGAGCCCGGCTGACAGAGACAGACACACAGACACACAGGGAAAGACAGACAGGCACACGGAGGGGTAGTCGGAGCGAGAGAGGAAGAGAGAGACACGGGGAGAACGAGGATCCAACACTCAGACCCGCACTGAACCCCCGAACAGACACACAGAGACCCTGACCTGGATGCGGATGGGGATACGGAAAGGGACGGACTCGCCGGTGCACGCAAGGGACCCAGACACACACCACACACACCGGAGGCTGTGTTGGCGAGGCAGCTAGGCTCTGGGGGTGTGGTGGAGCTTGGCCAGGTTTTGGCAAGCTCACCGCGCCCTGGTGCTGCTAGAGGAGCCCCTCGGAGCGCCAGGAAGCACAGCCAAGTTGCCTGGAATCCCCTTCTGCTCCCATGCCTGCCCAGCAACCACACTGGCCTGGGGGCATGCGGGGGACTCTTTCCTTGGTCTCGTCGTTTATTTGGGGGTACCCCTCGACGCCGACGCCGTGGTGCCGGGCGCGCCCCCACTGCCTTGCTGAGGGAGGGGGCCTTGCTGTTAGCTGCGCTGCTGTGGGGAGAAAGACTTCGGCCCAGGGTGCCAGCGGCCCCGAGGGCCAGGGCGGTCGGCCATCTTTGGTGCTGGGCAGAGGGAGGGAGGGCCCAGGGCGGGGCCCAGGGGCAAAGGGACGGTGGTCGGCGGGAAGGAAGAGAAGGCCCTGCGGAGCTGGAGTGCAGCCCAGGGCTGGTGGGAGAAGGTGTAGGCGTGCCCAGTCACCAGGGGGAGCCGGTTGTCCGGCGGCTTGGGCATCCAGGGCGGCCCAAGGGAATGGCGAGGGGCGGCGGCATGAGGGCCCCAAGGCCAGGAACCAGGGAGTGCACGCATGGGAGGCAGGGTCAACTCCCGCACGCCCTCCCCCGGCCCCAACGCCCCCCCAGTCCTCGCCACCTTCGCCCACTCCCTCCCTCCGTTGCGGCTGTCCTCTCTGCTGCCTCAACCTCCCCACCCCGTTCCCATCGCCGCCCAGCGAGCCCCACTGGTTCCTGTGAGGGTGGGCCTTGTTGCTTGGAGTTGGAGGAGCTGGGTTGGAGCCGCCAGTCCCTGCAGCGGGCGGCTCCAGCGGGCCTGTGAATCGCCGTGGGGTGCCCGGGAGTAAGGGGGCAGCGGAGCAAGGGATGTTTGGAGGAAGGCTTGCTGGGCAAAGGGGGGCGGTGGAGGCACAGGGAGAAGAAGGGAGGCCGAAGGAGAAAGAAAAAAGCCAAGAAAGTAGCCTCAGAACCAGAGTCCAGGGCACCCGGGAACGGTCTCCCATCCAAGTCCTGACCGGATCCGACCCTGCTTAGCTTCCAAGAGCAGAAGAGATGCGCTGCCATCAGGCCACTAGGGCCATAGGCCTGAGAGGCTGCTGCTGCGACCCACATCAGACTGCTCTGGGCCTCCGGGCCCCAGCGTGCTCCTCTTGTCACCCCTCCACCTGCCCTGTGCTTTGCTCCTGCGTGCCTGCGAGCCTGCCTTGGGGTGAGGCGCCTCCAGCATCTCAGAGTCGCAGAAGTCCTGGCGATCTCCCCAAGTGTCTCTGGACTTCCCAGCAGGACCGCCCCCTCCGCCGCCGCTCCCGCCGCCGCCTCCTCCTCCTCCTCCTCCTCCTCCTCCTCCTCCTCCCCCGCCGCCACCGCCGCCTCCGCCGCCGCTGTCGTTTGGAACCCGAGATGCCTAGGGGGGGCGTTCGGTCTTGGAGGCAGGCATGCGGAGTGTTCTCAGCGCCCCCAACTCCCCAACCGCAGCCCTGGGTCTAGCGTGGCAAGCCACCCCGCCTTGCTCAATGGCGGCCCGAAGTCAAGGGCGCCACCAGAGACCCTGGGCAGCAGTCCACCGCCGTGGCCCGTCCCCCTCTAACCTTCCCGTGACACCCCCCCCCACGAACCCCCCATCACCAGGACAGGACTGAGAGATACGGGAGCCCGGCTGACATAGACAGACACAAAGACACACAGGGAAAGCCAGAGATACGCACGGAGGGGTAGTCGGAGCGAGAGAGGAAGAGAGAGACACGGGGAGACCGAGGATCCAACACACAGACCCGCACTGAACCCCCGAACAGACACACAGAGATCCTGACCTGGATGCGGATGGGGACACGGAAAGGGACAGCCTCGCCGGTGCACGCAAGGGACCCAGACACACACCACACACACCGGAGGCTGTGTTGGCGAGGCAGCTAGCCTCTGGGGGTGTGGTGGAGCTTGGCCAGGTTTTGGCAAGCTGACCGCGCCCTGGTGCTGCTAGAGGAGCCCCTCGGAGCGCCAGGAAGCACAGCCAAGTTGCCTGGAATCCCCTTCTGCTCCCATGCCTGCCCAGCAACTACACTGGCCTGGGGGCATGCGGGGGACTCTTTCCTTGGTCTCGTCGTTTATTTGGGGGTACCCCTCGACGCCGACGCCGTGGTGCCGGGCGCGCCCCCACTGCCTTGCTGAGGGAGCGGGCCTCGCTGTTAGGTGCGCTGCTGTGGGGAGAAGGACTTAGGCTCAGGGTGCCAGCGGCCCCAAGGTCCAGGGCGGTCGGCCATCTTTGGTGCTGGGCAGAGGGAGCGAGGGCCCAGGGCGGGGCCCAGGGGCAAAGGGACGGTGGTCGGCGGGAAGGAAGAGAAGGCCCTGCGGGGCTGGAGCGCAGCGCAGGGCTGGTGGGAGAAGGTGTAGGCGTGCCCAGTCACCAGGGGGAGCCTGTTGTCCGGTGGCTTGGGCATCCAGGGCGACCCAAGGGAAAGGCAAGGGGCGGCGGCATGAGGGCCCCAAGGGCAGGAACGAGGGAGGGCACGCATGGGAGGCAGGGTGAACTCCCGCACGCGCTCCCCCCTCCCCATCGCCCCCCAGTCCTCGCCACCTTCGCCCACTCCCTCCCTCCGTAGCGGCTGCCCTCTCTGAGGCCTCAGCCTCCACACCCCGTTCCCATCGCCCCCCAGCGAGCCCCACTGGTTCCTGTGAGGGTGGGCCTTGTGACTTGGAGTTGGAGGAGCTGGATTCGAGCCGCCTGTCGCTGCAGCGGGCGGCTCCAGCGGGCCTATGAACCGCCGTGGGGTGCCCGGGGGTAAGGGGGCAACGGGGCAAGGGATGTTTGGAGGAAGGCTTGCTGGGCAAAGGGGGGCGGTGGAGGCACAGGGAGAAGAAGGGAGGCCGAAGGAGAAAGAAAAAAGCCAAGAAAGTAGCCTCAGAACAAGAGTGCAGGGCACCCGGGAACGGTCTCCCATCCAAGTCCTGAGCGGATCCGACCCTGCTTAGCTTCCAAGAGCAGAAGAGATGCGCTGCCATCAGGCCGCTAGGGCCAAAGGCCTGAGAGGCTGATGCTGCGACTCCCAGCAGACTGCTCTTGGCCTCCGAGCCCCAGCGTGCTCCTCTCGTCAACCCCTCCGCCTGCCCTGGCCTTGGCTCCTGCGTGCCTGCGCGCCTGCCTTGGGGTGAGGCGCCTCCAGCATCTCAGAGTCGCAGAAGTCCCGGCGATCTCCCCAACTGTCTCTGGACTTCCCAGCCGGACCGCCCCCTCCGCCGCCGCTCCCGCCGCCGTCGCCTCCTCCTACGCCGCCGCCACCGCCGCCACTGTGGTTTGGAACCCGAGATGCCTAGGGGGGGCGTTCGGTCTTGGAGGCAGGCATGCGGAGTGTTCACAGCGCCCCGAACTCCCCAACCAGAGACCCTGGGCAGCAGTCCACCCCCGTGGCCCCACCCCCGCCAACCTTCCCCTGACAACCCCCCACGCACCCCCCATCACCAGGACAGGACTGAGAGATACGGGAGCCCGGCTGACAGAGACAGACACACAGACACACAGGGAAAGACAGAGAGGCACACGGAGGGGTAGTCGGAGCGAGAGAGGAAGAGAGAGACACGGGGAGAACGAGGATCCAACACACAGACCCGCACTGAACCCCCGAACAGACAGACAGAGACCCTGACCTGGATGCGGATGGGGACACGGAAAGGGACGGACTCGCCGGTGCACGCAAGGGACCCAGACACACACCACACACACCGGAGGCTGTGTTGGCGAGGCAGCTAGCCTCTGGGGGTGTGGTGGAGCTTGGCCAGGTTTTGGCAAGCTGACCGCGCCCTGGTGCTGCTAGAGGAGCCCCTCGGAGCGCCAGGAAGCACAGCCAAGTTGCCTGGAATCCCCTTCTGCTCCCATGCCTGCCCAGCAACCACACTGGCCTGGGGGCATGCGGGGGACTCTTTCCTTGGTCTCGTCGTTTATTTGGGGGTACCCCTCGACGCCGACGCCGTGGTGCCGGGCGCGCCCCCACTGCCTTGCTGAGGGAGCGGGCCTTGCTGTTAGCTGCGCTGCTGTGGGGAGAAGGAGTTCGGCCCAGGGTGCCAGCGGCCCCGAGGGCCAGGGCGGTCGGCCATTTTGGTGCAGGGCAGAGGGAGGGAGGGCCCAGGGCGGGGCCCAGGGGCAAAGGGACGGTGGTCGGCGGGAAGGAAGAGAAGGCCCTGCGGGGCTGGAGCGCAGCCCAGGGCTGGTGGGAGAAGGTGTAGGCGTGCCCAGTCACCAGGGGGAGCCGGTTGTTCGGCGGCTTGGGCATCCAGGGCGGCCCAAGGGAATGGCGAGGGGCGGCGGCATGAGGGCCCCAAGGCCAGGAACCAGGGAGTGCACGCATGGGAGGCAGGGTGAACTCCCGCACGCCCTACCCCGCCACAACGCCCCCCCAGTCCTCGCCACCTTCGCCCACTCCCTCCCTCCGTTGCGGCTGTCCTCTCTGCTGCCTCAACCTCCCCACCCCGTTCCCATCGCCGCCCAGCGAGCCCCACTGGTTCCTGTGAGGGTGGGCCTTGTTGCTTGGAGTTGGAGGAGCTGGGTTGGAGCCGCCAGTCCCTGCAGCGGGCGGCTCCAGCGGGCCTGTGAATCGCCGTGGGGTGCCCGGGAGTAAGGGGGCAGCGGAGCAAGGGATGTTTGGAGGAAGGCTTGCTGGGCAAAGGGGGGCGGTGGAGGCACAGGGAGAAGAAGGGAGGCCGAAGGAGAAAGAAAAAAGCCAAGAAAGTAGCCTCAGAACCAGAGTCCAGGGCACCCGGGAACGGTCTCCCATCCAAGTCCTGACCGGATCCGACCCTGCTTAGCTTCCAAGAGCAGAAGAGATGCGCTGCCATCAGGCCACTAGGGCCATAGGCCTGAGAGGCTGCTGCTGCGACCCACATCAGACTGCTCTGGGCCTCCGGGCCCCAGCGTGCTCCTCTTGTCACCCCTCCACCTGCCCTGTGCTTTGCTCCTGCGTGCCTGCGAGCCTGCCTTGGGGTGAGGCGCCTCCAGCATCTCAGAGTCGCAGAAGTCCTGGCGATCTCCCCAAGTGTCTCTGGACTTCCCAGCAGGACCGCCCCCTCCGCCGCCGCTCCCGCCGCCGCCTCCTCCTCCTCCTCCTCCTCCTCCTCCTCCTCCTCCTCCTCCCCCGCCGCCACCGCCGCCTCCGCCGCCGCTGTCGTTTGGAACCCGAGATGCCTAGGGGGGGCGTTCGGTCTTGGAGGCAGGCATGCGGAGTGTTCTCAGCGCCCCCAACTCCCCAACCGCAGCCCTGGGTCTAGCGTGGCAAGCCACCCCGCCTTGCTCAATGGCGGCCCGAAGTCAAGGGCGCCACCAGAGACCCTGGGCAGCAGTCCACCGCCGTGGCCCGTCCCCCTCTAACCTTCCCGTGACACCCCCCCCCACGAACCCCCCATCACCAGGACAGGACTGAGAGATACGGGAGCCCGGCTGACATAGACAGACACAAAGACACACAGGGAAAGCCAGAGATACACACGGAGGGGTAGTCGGAGCGAGAGAGGAAGAGAGAGACACGGGGAGACCGAGGATCCAACACACAGACCCGCACTGAACCCCCGAACAGACACACAGAGATCCTGACCTGGATGCGGATGGGGACACGGAAAGGGACGGACTCGCCGGTGCACGCAAGGGACCCAGACACACACCAGACACACCGGAGGCTGTGTTGGCGAGGCAGCTAGCCTCTGGGGGTGTGGTGGAGCTTGGCCAGGTTTTGGCAAGCTGACCGCGCCCTGGTGCTGCTAGAGGAGCCCCTCGGAGCGCCAGGAAGCACAGCCAAGTTGCCTGGAATCCCCTTCTGCTCCCATGCCTGCCCAGCAACTACACTGGCCTGGGGGCATGCGGGGGACTCTTTCCTTGGTCTCGTCGTTTATTTGGGGGTACCCCTCGACGCCGACGCCGTGGTGCCGGGCGCGCCCCCACTGCCTTGCTGAGGGAGCGGGCCTCGCTGTTAGGTGCGCTGCTGTGGGGAGAAGGACTTAGGCTCAGGGTGCCAGCGGCCCCAAGGTCCAGGGCGGTCGGCCATCTTTGGTGCTGGGCAGAGGGAGCGAGGGCCCAGGGCGGGGCCCAGGGGCAAAGGGACGGTGGTCGGCGGGAAGGAAGAGAAGGCCCTGCGGGGCTGGAGCGCAGCGCAGGGCTGGTGGGAGAAGGTGTAGGCGTGCCCAGTCACCAGGGGGAGCCTGTTGTCCGGTGGCTTGGGCATCCAGGGCGACCCAAGGGAAAGGCGAGGGGCGGCGGCATGAGGGCCCCAAGGGCAGGAACGAGGGAGGGCACGCATGGGAGGCAGGGTGAACTCCCGCACGCGCTCTCCCCTCCCCATCGCCCCCCAGTCCTCGCCACCTTCGCCCACTCCCTCCCTCCGTAGCGGCTGCCCTCTCTGAGGCCTCAGCCTCCACACCCCGTTCCCATCGCCCCCCAGCGAGCCCCACTGGTTCCTGTGAGGGTGGGCCTTGTGACTTGGAGTTGGAGGAGCTGGATTCGAGCCGCCTGTCGCTGCAGCGGGCGGCTCCAGCGGGCCTATGAACCGCCGTGGGGTGCCCGGGGGTAAGGGGGCAACGGGGCAAGGGATGTTTGGAGGAAGGCTTGCTGGGCAAAGGGGGGCGGTGGAGGCACAGGGAGAAGAAGGGAGGCCGAAGGAGAAAGAAAAAAGCCAAGAAAGTAGCCTCAGAACAAGAGTGCAGGGCACCCGGGAACGGTCTCCCATCCAAGTCCTGAGCGGATCCGACCCTGCTTAGCTTCCAAGAGCAGAAGAGATGCGCTGCCATCAGGCCGCTAGGGCCAGAGGCCTGAGAGGCTGATGCTGCGACTCCCAGCAGACTGCTCTTGGCCTCCGAGCCCCAGCGTGCTCCTCTCGTCAACCCCTCCGCCTGCCCTGGCCTTGGCTCCTGCGTGCCTGCGCGCCTGCCTTGGGGTGAGGCGCCTCCAGCATCTCAGAGTCGCAGAAGTCCCGGCGATCTCCCCAACTGTCTCTGGACTTCCCAGCCGGACCGCCCCCTCCGCCGCCGCTCCCGCCGCCGTCGCCTCCTCCTACGCCGCCGCCGCCGCCGCCGCCGCCACTGTGGTTTGGAACCCGAGATGCCTAGGGGGGGCGTTCGGTCTTGGAGGCAGGCATGCGGAGTGTTCACAGCGCCCCGAACTCCCCAACCAGAGACCCTGGGCAGCAGTCCACCCCCGTGGCCCCACCCCCGCCAACCTTCCCCTGACAACCCCCCACGCACCCCCCATCACCAGGACAGGACTGAGAGATACGGGAGCCCGGCTGACAGAGACAGACACACAGACACACAGGGAAAGACAGAGAGGCACACGGAGGGGTAGTCGGAGCGAGAGAGGAAGAGAGAGACACGGGGAGAACGAGGATCCAACACACAGACCCGCACTGAACCCCCGAACAGACAGACAGAGACCCTGACCTGGATGCGGATGGGGACACGGAAAGGGACGGACTCGCCGGTGCACGCAAGGGACCCAGACACACACCACACACACCGGAGGCTGTGTTGGCGAGGCAGCTAGCCTCTGGGGGTGTGGTGGAGCTTGGCCAGGTTTTGGCAAGCTGACCGCGCCCTGGTGCTGCTAGAGGAGCCCCTCGGAGCGCCAGGAAGCACAGCCAAGTTGCCTGGAATCCCCTTCTGCTCCCATGCCTGCCCAGCAACCACACTGGCCTGGGGGCATGCGGGGGACTCTTTCCTTGGTCTCGTCGTTTATTTGGGGGTACCCCTCGACGCCGACGCCGTGGTGCCGGGCGCGCCCCCACTGCCTTGCTGAGGGAGCGGGCCTTGCTGTTAGCTGCGCTGCTGTGGGGAGAAGGACTTCGGCCCAGGGTGCCAGCGGCCCCGAGGGCCAGGGCGGTCGGCCATTTTGGTGCTGGGCAGAGGGAGGGAGGGCCCAGGGCGGGGCCCAGGGGCAAAGGGACGGTGGTCGGCGGGAAGGAAGAGAAGGCCCTGCGGGGCTGGAGCGCAGCCCAGGGCTGGTGGGAGAAGGTGTAGGCGTGCCCAGTCACCAGGGGGAGCCGGTTGTTCGGCGGCTTGGGCATCCAGGGCGGCCCAAGGGAATGGCGAGGGGCGGCGGCATGAGGGCCCCAAGGCCAGGAACCAGGGAGTGCACGCATGGGAGGCAGGGTGAACTCCCGCACGCGCTCCCCCCGCCCCATCGCCCCCCCAGTCCTCGCCACCTTCGCCCACTCCCTCCCTCCGAAGCGGCAGCCCTCTCTGCCGCCTCAGCCTCCCCACCCCCTTCCCATCGCCCCCCCGCGAGCCCCACTGGTTCCTGTGAGGGTGGGCCTTGTGACTTGGAGTTGGAGGAGCTGGGTTGGAGCCGCCTGTCGCTGCAGCGGGCGGCTCCAGCGGGCCTGTGAACCGCCGTGGGGTGCCCGGGGGTAAGGGGGCAACGGGGCAAGGGATGTTTGGAGGAAGGCTTGCTGGGCAAAGGGGGGCGGTGGAGGCACAGGGAGAAGAAGGGAGGCCGAAGGAGAAAGAAAAAAGCCAAGAAAGTAGCCTCAGAACAAGAGTGCAGGGCACCCGGGAACGGTCTCCCATCCAAGTCCTGAGCGGATCCGACCCTGCTTAGCTTCCAAGAGCAGAAGAGATGCGCTGCCATCAGGCCGCTAGGGCCAGAGGCCTGAGAGGCTGCTGCTGCGACCCACAGCAGACTGCTCTGGGCCTCCGAGCCCCAGCGTGCTCCTCTCGTCAACCCCTCCGCCTGCCCTGGCCTTGGCTCCTGCGTGCCTGCGAGCCTGCCTTGCGGTGAGGCGCCTCCAGCATCTCAGAGTCCCAGAAGTCCCGGCGATCTCCCCAACTGTCTCTGGACTTCCCAGCCGGACCGCCCCCTCCGCCGCCGCTCCCGCCGCCGCCGCCTCCTCCTACGCCGCCGCCGCCGCCGCCACTGCCACTGTGGTTTGGAACCCGAGATGCCTAGGGGGGGCGTTCGGTCTTGGAGGCAGGCATGCGGAGTGTTCACAGCGCCCCGAACTCCCCAACCAGAGACCCTGGGCAGCAGTCCACCCCCGTGGCCCCTCCCCCGCCAACCTTCCCCTGACACCCCCCCCACGCACCCCCCATCACCAGGACAGGACTGAGCGATACGGGAGCCCGGCTGACAGAGACAGACACACAGACACACAGGGAAAGACAGACAGGCACACGGAGGGGTAGTCGGAGCGAGAGAGGAAGAGAGAGACACGGGGAGAACGAGGATCCAACACTCAGACCCGCACTGAACCCCCGAACAGACACACAGAGACGCTGACCTGGATGCGGATGGGGATACGGAAAGGGACGGACTCGCCGGTGCACGCAAGGGACCCAGACACACACCACACACACCGGAGGCTGTGTTGGCGAGGCAGCTAGGCTCTGGGGGTGTGGTGGAGCTTGGCCAGGTTTTGGCAAGCTCACCGCGCCCTGGTGCTGCTAGAGGAGCCCCTCGGAGCGCCAGGAAGCACAGCCAAGTTGCCTGGAATCCCCTTCTGCTCCCATGCCTGCCCAGCAACCACACTGGCCTGGGGGCATGCGGGGGACTCTTTCCTTGGTCTCGTCGTTTATTTGGGGGTACCCCTCGACGCCGACGCCGTGGTGCCGGGCGCGCCCCCACTGCCTTGCTGAGGGAGGGGGCCTTGCTGTTAGCTGCGCTGCTGTGGGGAGAAAGACTTCGGCCCAGGGTGCCAGCGGCCCCGAGGGCCAGGGCGGTCGGCCATCTTTGGTGCTGGGCAGAGGGAGGGAGGGCCCAGGGCGGGGCCCAGGGGCAAAGGGACGGTGGTCGGCGGGAAGGAAGAGAAGGCCCTGCGGAGCTGGAGTGCAGCCCAGGGCTGGTGGGAGAAGGTGTAGGCGTGCCCAGTCACCAGGGGGAGCCGGTTGTCCGGCGGCTTGGGCATCCAGGGCGGCCCAAGGGAATGGCGAGGGGCGGCGGCATGAGGGCCCCAAGGCCAGGAACCAGGGAGTGCACGCATGGGAGGCAGGGTCAACTCCCGCACGCCCTCCCCCCGCCCCAACGCCCCCCCAGTCCTCGCCACCTTCGCCCACTCCCTCCCTCCGTTGCGGCTGTCCTCTCTGCTGCCTCAACCTCCCCACCCCGTTCCCATCGCCGCCCAGCGAGCCCCACTGGTTCCTGTGAGGGTGGGCCTTGTTGCTTGGAGTTGGAGGAGCTGGGTTGGAGCCGCCAGTCCCTGCAGCGGGCGGCTCCAGCGGGCCTGTGAATCGCCGTGGGGTGCCCGGGAGTAAGGGGGCAGCGGAGCAAGGGATGTTTGGAGGAAGGCTTGCTGGGCAAAGGGGGGCGGTGGAGGCACAGGGAGAAGAAGGGAGGCCGAAGGAGAAAGAAAAAAGCCAAGAAAGTAGCCTCAGAACCAGAGTCCAGGGCACCCGGGAACGGTCTCCCATCCAAGTCCTGACCGGATCCGACCCTGCTTAGCTTCCAAGAGCAGAAGAGATGCGCTGCCATCAGGCCACTAGGGCCATAGGCCTGAGAGGCTGCTGCTGCGACCCACATCAGACTGCTCTGGGCCTCCGGGCCCCAGCGTGCTCCTCTTGTCACCCCTCCACCTGCCCTGTGCTTTGCTCCTGCGTGCCTGCGAGCCTGCCTTGGGGTGAGGCGCCTCCAGCATCTCAGAGTCGCAGAAGTCCTGGCGATCTCCCCAAGTGTCTCTGGACTTCCCAGCAGGACCGCCCCCTCCGCCGCCGCTCCCGCCGCCGCCTCCTCCTCCTCCTCCTCCTCCTCCCCCGCCGCCAAGGCCGCCTCCGCCGCCGCTGTCGTTTGGAACCCGAGATGCCTAGGGGGGGCGTTCGGTCTTGGAGGCAGGCATGCGGAGTGTTCTCAGCGCCCCCAACTCCCCAACCGCAGCCCTGGGTCTAGCGTGGCAAGCCACCCCGCCTTGCTCAATGGCGGCCCGAAGTCAAGGGCGCCACCAGAGACCCTGGGCAGCAGTCCACCGCCGTGGCCCGTCCCCCTCTAACCTTCCCGTGACACCCCCCCCCACGAACCCCCCATCACCAGGACAGGACTGAGAGATACGGGAGCCCGGCTGACATAGACAGACACAAAGACACACAGGGAAAGCCAGAGATACGCACGGAGGGGTAGTCGGAGCGAGAGAGGAAGAGAGAGACACGGGGAGACCGAGGATCCAACACACAGACCCGCACTGAACCCCCGAACAGACACACAGAGATCCTGACCTGGATGCGGATGGGGACACGGAAAGGGACAGCCTCGCCGGTGCACGCAAGGGACCCAGACACACACCACACACACCGGAGGCTGTGTTGGCGAGGCAGCTAGCCTCTGGGGGTGTGGTGGAGCTTGGCCAGGTTTTGGCAAGCTGACCGCGCCCTGGTGCTGCTAGAGGAGCCCCTCGGAGCGCCAGGAAGCACAGCCAAGTTGCCTGGAATCCCCTTCTGCTCCCATGCCTGCCCAGCAACTACACTGGCCTGGGGGCATGCGGGGGACTCTTTCCTTGGTCTCGTCGTTTATTTGGGGGTACCCCTCGACGCCGACGCCGTGGTGCCGGGCGCGCCCCCACTGCCTTGCTGAGGGAGCGGGCCTCGCTGTTAGGTGCGCTGCTGTGGGGAGAAGGACTTAGGCTCAGGGTGCCAGCGGCCCCAAGGTCCAGGGCGGTCGGCCATCTTTGGTGCTGGGCAGAGGGAGCGAGGGCCCAGGGCGGGGCCCAGGGGCAAAGGGACGGTGGTCGGCGGGAAGGAAGAGAAGGCCCTGCGGGGCTGGAGCGCAGCGCAGGGCTGGTGGGAGAAGGTGTAGGCGTGCCCAGTCACCAGGGGGAGCCTGTTGTCCGGTGGCTTGGGCATCCAGGGCGACCCAAGGGAAAGGCAAGGGGCGGCGGCATGAGGGCCCCAAGGGCAGGAACGAGGGAGGGCACGCATGGGAGGCAGGGTGAACTCCCGCACGCGCTCCCCCCTCCCCATCGCCCCCCAGTCCTCGCCACCTTCGCCCACTCCCTCCCTCCGTAGCGGCTGCCCTCTCTGAGGCCTCAGCCTCCACACCCCGTTCCCATCGCCCCCCAGCGAGCCCCACTGGTTCCTGTGAGGGTGGGCCTTGTGACTTGGAGTTGGAGGAGCTGGATTCGAGCCGCCTGTCGCTGCAGCGGGCGGCTCCAGCGGGCCTATGAACCGCCGTGGGGTGCCCGGGGGTAAGGGGGCAACGGGGCAAGGGATGTTTGGAGGAAGGCTTGCTGGGCAAAGGGGGGCGGTGGAGGCACAGGGAGAAGAAGGGAGGCCGAAGGAGAAAGAAAAAAGCCAAGAAAGTAGCCTCAGAACAAGAGTGCAGGGCACCCGGGAACGGTCTCCCATCCAAGTCCTGAGCGGATCCGACCCTGCTTAGCTTCCAAGAGCAGAAGAGATGCGCTGCCATCAGGCCGCTAGGGCCAAAGGCCTGAGAGGCTGATGCTGCGACTCCCAGCAGACTGCTCTTGGCCTCCGAGCCCCAGCGTGCTCCTCTCGTCAACCCCTCCGCCTGCCCTGGCCTTGGCTCCTGCGTGCCTGCGCGCCTGCCTTGGGGTGAGGCGCCTCCAGCATCTCAGAGTCGCAGAAGTCCCGGCGATCTCCCCAACTGTCTCTGGACTTCCCAGCCGGACCGCCCCCTCCGCCGCCGCTCCCGCCGCCGTCGCCTCCTCCTACGCCGCCGCCACCGCCGCCACTGTGGTTTGGAACCCGAGATGCCTAGGGGGGGCGTTCGGTCTTGGAGGCAGGCATGCGGAGTGTTCACAGCGCCCCGAACTCCCCAACCAGAGACCCTGGGCAGCAGTCCACCCCCGTGGCCCCACCCCCGCCAACCTTCCCCTGACAACCCCCCACGCACCCCCCATCACCAGGACAGGACTGAGAGATACGGGAGCCCGGCTGACAGAGACAGACACACAGACACACAGGGAAAGACAGAGAGGCACACGGAGGGGTAGTCGGAGCGAGAGAGGAAGAGAGAGACACGGGGAGAACGAGGATCCAACACACAGACCCGCACTGAACCCCCGAACAGACAGACAGAGACCCTGACCTGGATGCGGATGGGGACACGGAAAGGGACGGACTCGCCGGTGCACGCAAGGGACCCAGACACACACCACACACACCGGAGGCTGTGTTGGCGAGGCAGCTAGCCTCTGGGGGTGTGGTGGAGCTTGGCCAGGTTTTGGCAAGCTGACCGCGCCCTGGTGCTGCTAGAGGAGCCCCTCGGAGCGCCAGGAAGCACAGCCAAGTTGCCTGGAATCCCCTTCTGCTCCCATGCCTGCCCAGCAACCACACTGGCCTGGGGGCATGCGGGGGACTCTTTCCTCGGTCTCGTCGTTTATTTGGGGGTACCCCTCGACGCCGACGCCGTGGTGCCGGGCGCGCCCCCACTGCCTTGCTGAGGGAGCGGGCCTTGCTGTTAGCTGCGCTGCTGTGGGGAGAAGGACTTCGGCCCAGGGTGCCAGCGGCCCCGAGGGCCAGGGCGGTCGGCCATTTTGGTGCAGGGCAGAGGGAGGGAGGGCCCAGGGCGGGGCCCAGGGGCAAAGGGACGGTGGTCGGCGGGAAGGAAGAGAAGGCCCTGCGGGGCTGGAGCGCAGCCCAGGGCTGGTGGGAGAAGGTGTAGGCGTGCCCAGTCACCAGGGGGAGCCGGTTGTTCGGCGGCTTGGGCATCCAGGGCGGCCCAAGGGAATGGCGAGGGGCGGCGGCATGAGGGCCCCAAGGCCAGGAACCAGGGAGTGCACGCATGGGAGGCAGGGTGAACTCCCGCACGCCCTACCCCGCCACAACGCCCCCCCAGTCCTCGCCACCTTCGCCCACTCCCTCCCTCCGTTGCGGCTGTCCTCTCTGCTGCCTCAACCTCCCCACCCCGTTCCCATCGCCGCCCAGCGAGCCCCACTGGTTCCTGTGAGGGTGGGCCTTGTTGCTTGGAGTTGGAGGAGCTGGGTTGGAGCCGCCAGTCCCTGCAGCGGGCGGCTCCAGCGGGCCTGTGAATCGCCGTGGGGTGCCCGGGAGTAAGGGGGCAGCGGAGCAAGGGATGTTTGGAGGAAGGCTTGCTGGGCAAAGGGGGGCGGTGGAGGCACAGGGAGAAGAAGGGAGGCCGAAGGAGAAAGAAAAAAGCCAAGAAAGTAGCCTCAGAACCAGAGTCCAGGGCACCCGGGAACGGTCTCCCATCCAAGTCCTGACCGGATCCGACCCTGCTTAGCTTCCAAGAGCAGAAGAGATGCGCTGCCATCAGGCCACTAGGGCCATAGGCCTGAGAGGCTGCTGCTGCGACCCACATCAGACTGCTCTGGGCCTCCGGGCCCCAGCGTGCTCCTCTTGTCACCCCTCCACCTGCCCTGTGCTTTGCTCCTGCGTGCCTGCGAGCCTGCCTTGGGGTGAGGCGCCTCCAGCATCTCAGAGTCGCAGAAGTCCTGGCGATCTCCCCAAGTGTCTCTGGACTTCCCAGCAGGACCGCCCCCTCCGCCGCCGCTCCCGCCGCCGCCTCCTCCTCCTCCTCCTCCTCCTCCTCCTCCTCCTCCTCCCCCGCCGCCACCGCCGCCTCCGCCGCCGCTGTCGTTTGGAACCCGAGATGCCTAGGGGGGGCGTTCGGTCTTGGAGGCAGGCATGCGGAGTGTTCTCAGCGCCCCCAACTCCCCAACCGCAGCCCTGGGTCTAGCGTGGCAAGCCACCCCGCCTTGCTCAATGGCGGCCCGAAGTCAAGGGCGCCACCAGAGACCCTGGGCAGCAGTCCACCGCCGTGGCCCGTCCCCCTCTAACCTTCCCGTGACACCCCCCCCCACGAACCCCCCATCACCAGGACAGGACTGAGAGATACGGGAGCCCGGCTGACATAGACAGACACAAAGACACACAGGGAAAGCCAGAGATACACACGGAGGGGTAGTCGGAGCGAGAGAGGAAGAGAGAGACACGGGGAGACCGAGGATCCAACACACAGACCCGCACTGAACCCCCGAACAGACACACAGAGATCCTGACCTGGATGCGGATGGGGACACGGAAAGGGACGGACTCGCCGGTGCACGCAAGGGACCCAGACACACACCACACACACCGGAGGCTGTGTTGGCGAGGCAGCTAGCCTCTGGGGGTGTGGTGGAGCTTGGCCAGGTTTTGGCAAGCTGACCGCGCCCTGGTGCTGCTAGAGGAGCCCCTCGGAGCGCCAGGAAGCACAGCCAAGTTGCCTGGAATCCCCTTCTGCTCCCATGCCTGCCCAGCAACTACACTGGCCTGGGGGCATGCGGGGGACTCTTTCCTTGGTCTCGTCGTTTATTTGGGGGTACCCCTCGACGCCGACGCCGTGGTGCCGGGCGCGCCCCCACTGCCTTGCTGAGGGAGCGGGCCTCGCTGTTAGGTGCGCTGCTGTGGGGAGAAGGACTTAGGCTCAGGGTGCCAGCGGCCCCAAGGTCCAGGGCGGTCGGCCATCTTTGGTGCTGGGCAGAGGGAGCGAGGGCCCAGGGCGGGGCCCAGGGGCAAAGGGACGGTGGTCGGCGGGAAGGAAGAGAAGGCCCTGCGGGGCTGGAGCGCAGCGCAGGGCTGGTGGGAGAAGGTGTAGGCGTGCCCAGTCACCAGGGGGAGCCTGTTGTCCGGTGGCTTGGGCATCCAGGGCGACCCAAGGGAAAGGCGAGGGGCGGCGGCATGAGGGCCCCAAGGGCAGGAACGAGGGAGGGCACGCATGGGAGGCAGGGTGAACTCCCGCACGCGCTCCCCCCTCCCCATCGCCCCCCAGTCCTCGCCACCTTCGCCCACTCCCTCCCTCCGTAGCGGCTGCCCTCTCTGAGGCCTCAGCCTCCACACCCCGTTCCCATCGCCCCCCAGCGAGCCCCACTGGTTCCTGTGAGGGTGGGCCTTGTGACTTGGAGTTGGAGGAGCTGGATTCGAGCCGCCTGTCGCTGCAGCGGGCGGCTCCAGCGGGCCTATGAACCGCCGTGGGGTGCCCGGGGGTAAGGGGGCAACGGGGCAAGGGATGTTTGGAGGAAGGCTTGCTGGGCAAAGGGGGGCGGTGGAGGCACAGGGAGAAGAAGGGAGGCCGAAGGAGAAAGAAAAAAGCCAAGAAAGTAGCCTCAGAACAAGAGTGCAGGGCACCCGGGAACGGTCTCCCATCCAAGTCCTGAGCGGATCCGACCCTGCTTAGCTTCCAAGAGCAGAAGAGATGCGCTGCCATCAGGCCGCTAGGGCCAGAGGCCTGAGAGGCTGATGCTGCGACTCCCAGCAGACTGCTCTTGGCCTCCGAGCCCCAGCGTGCTCCTCTCGTCAACCCCTCCGCCTGCCCTGGCCTTGGCTCCTGCGTGCCTGCGCGCCTGCCTTGGGGTGAGGCGCCTCCAGCATCTCAGAGTCGCAGAAGTCCCGGCGATCTCCCCAACTGTCTCTGGACTTCCCAGCCGGACCGCCCCCTCCGCCGCCGCTCCCGCCGCCGTCGCCTCCTCCTACGCCGCCGCCGCCGCCGCCGCCGCCACTGTGGTTTGGAACCCGAGATGCCTAGGGGGGGCGTTCGGTCTTGGAGGCAGGCATGCGGAGTGTTCACAGCGCCCCGAACTCCCCAACCAGAGACCCTGGGCAGCAGTCCACCCCCGTGGCCCCACCCCCGCCAACCTTCCCCTGACAACCCCCCACGCACCCCCCATCACCAGGACAGGACTGAGCGATACGGGAGCCCGGCTGACAGAGACAGACACACAGACACACAGGGAAAGACAGAGAGGCACACGGAGGGGTAGTCGGAGCGAGAGAGGAAGAGAGAGACACGGGGAGAACGAGGATCCAACACACAGACCCGCACTGAACCCCCGAACAGACAGACAGAGACCCTGACCTGGCGGATGGGGACACGGAAAGGGACGGACTCGCCGGTGCACGCAAGGGACCCAGACACACACCACACACACCGGAGGCTGTGTTGGCGAGGCAGCTAGCCTCTGGGGGTGTGGTGGAGCTTGGCCAGGTTTTGGCAAGCTGACCGCGCCCTGGTGCTGCTAGAGGAGCCCCTCGGAGCGCCAGGAAGCACAGCCAAGTTGCCTGGAATCCCCTTCTGCTCCCATGCCTGCCCAGCAACCACACTGGCCTGGGGGCATGCGGGGGACTCTTTCCTTGGTCTCGTCGTTTATTTGGGGGTACCCCTCGACGCCGACGCCGTGGTGCCGGGCGCGCCCCCACTGCCTTGCTGAGGGAGCGGGCCTTGCTGTTAGCTGCGCTGCTGTGGGGAGAAGGACTTCGGCCCAGGGTGCCAGCGGCCCCGAGGGCCAGGGCGGTCGGCCATTTTGGTGCTGGGCAGAGGGAGGGAGGGCCCAGGGCGGGGCCCAGGGGCAAAGGGACGGTGGTCGGCGGGAAGGAAGAGAAGGCCCTGCGGGGCTGGAGCGCAGCCCAGGGCTGGTGGGAGAAGGTGTAGGCGTGCCCAGTCACCAGGGGGAGCCGGTTGTTCGGCGGCTTGGGCATCCAGGGCGGCCCAAGGGAATGGCGAGGGGCGGCGGCATGAGGGCCCCAAGGCCAGGAACCAGGGAGTGCACGCATGGGAGGCAGGGTGAACTCCCGCACGCGCTCCCCCCGCCCCATCGCCCCCCCAGTCCTCGCCACCTTCGCCCACTCCCTCCCTCCGAAGCGGCAGCCCTCTCTGCCGCCTCAGCCTCCCCACCCCCTTCCCATCGCCCCCCAGCGAGCCCCACTGGTTCCTGTGAGGGTGGGCCTTGTGACTTGGAGTTGGAGGAGCTGGGTTGGAGCCGCCTGTCGCTGCAGCGGGCGGCTCCAGAGGGCCTGTGAACCGCCGTGGGGTGCCCGGGGGTAAGGGGGCAACGGGGCAAGGGATGTTTGGAGGAAGGCTTGCTGGGCAAAGGGGGGCGGTGGAGGCACAGGGAGAAGAAGGGAGGCCGAAGGAGAAAGAAAAAAGCCAAGAAAGTAGCCTCAGAACAAGAGTGCAGGGCACCCGGGAACGGTCTCCCATCCAAGTCCTGAGCGGATCCGACCCTGCTTAGCTTCCAAGAGCAGAAGAGATGCGCTGCCATCAGGCCGCTAGGGCCAGAGGCCTGAGAGGCTGCTGCTGCGACCCACAGCAGACTGCTCTGGGCCTCCGAGCCCCAGCGTGCTCCTCTCGTCAACCCCTCCGCCTGCCCTGGCCTTGGCTCCTGCGTGCCTGCGAGCCTGCCTTGCGGTGAGGCGCCTCCAGCATCTCAGAGTCCCAGAAGTCCCGGCGATCTCCCCAACTGTCTCTGGACTTCCCAGCCGGACCGCCCCCTCCGCCGCCGCTCCCGCCGCCGCCGCCTCCTCCTACGCCGCCGCCGCCGCCGCCACTGCCACTGTGGTTTGGAACCCGAGATGCCTAGGGGGGGCGTTCGGTCTTGGAGGCAGGCATGCGGAGTGTTCACAGCGCCCCGAACTCCCCAACCAGAGACCCTGGGCAGCAGTCCACCCCCGTGGCCCCTCCCCCGCCAACCTTCCCCTGACACCCCCCCCACGCACCCCCCATCACCAGGACAGGACTGAGCGATACGGGAGCCCGGCTGACAGAGACAGACACACAGACACACAGGGAAAGACAGACAGGCACACGGAGGGGTAGTCGGAGCGAGAGAGGAAGAGAGAGACACGGGGAGAACGAGGATCCAACACTCAGACCCGCACTGAACCCCCGAACAGACACACAGAGACCCTGACCTGGATGCGGATGGGGATACGGAAAGGGACGGACTCGCCGGTGCACGCAAGGGACCCAGACACACACCACACACACCGGAGGCTGTGTTGGCGAGGCAGCTAGGCTCTGGGGGTGTGGTGGAGCTTGGCCAGGTTTTGGCAAGCTGACCGCGCCCTGGTGCTGCTAGAGGAGCCCCTCGGAGCGCCAGGAAGCACAGCCAAGTTGCCTGGAATCCCCTTCTGCTCCCATGCCTGCCCAGCAACCACACTGGCCTGGGGGCATGCGGGGGACTCTTTCCTTGGTCTCGTCGTTTATTTGGGGGTACCCCTCGACGCCGACGCCGTGGTGCCGGGCGCGCCCCCACTGCCTTGCTGAGGGAGGGGGCCTTGCTGTTAGCTGCGCTGCTGTGGGGAGAAAGACTTCGGCCCAGGGTGCCAGCGGCCCCGAGGGCCAGGGCGGTCGGCCATCTTTGGTGCTGGGCAGAGGGAGGGAGGGCCCAGGGCGGGGCCCAGGGGCAAAGGGACGGTGGTCGGCGGGAAGGAAGAGAAGGCCCTGCGGAGCTGGAGTGCAGCCCAGGGCTGGTGGGAGAAGGTGTAGGCGTGCCCAGTCACCAGGGGGAGCCGGTTGTCCGGCGGCTTGGGCATCCAGGGCGGCCCAAGGGAATGGCGAGGGGCGGCGGCATGAGGGCCCCAAGGCCAGGAACCAGGGAGTGCACGCATGGGAGGCAGGGTCAACTCCCGCACGCCCTCCCCCCGCCCCAACGCCCCCCCAGTCCTCGCCACCTTCGCCCACTCCCTCCCTCCGTTGCGGCTGTCCTCTCTGCTGCCTCAACCTCCCCACCCCGTTCCCATCGCCGCCCAGCGAGCCCCACTGGTTCCTGTGAGGGTGGGCCTTGTTGCTTGGAGTTGGAGGAGCTGGGTTGGAGCCGCCAGTCCCTGCAGCGGGCGGCTCCAGCGGGCCTGTGAATCGCCGTGGGGTGCCCGGGAGTAAGGGGGCAGCGGAGCAAGGGATGTTTGGAGGAAGGCTTGCTGGGCAAAGGGGGGCGGTGGAGGCACAGGGAGAAGAAGGGAGGCCGAAGGAGAAAGAAAAAAGCCAAGAAAGTAGCCTCAGAACCAGAGTCCAGGGCACCCGGGAACGGTCTCCCATCCAAGTCCTGACCGGATCCGACCCTGCTTAGCTTCCAAGAGCAGAAGAGATGCGCTGCCATCAGGCCACTAGGGCCATAGGCCTGAGAGGCTGCTGCTGCGACCCACATCAGACTGCTCTGGGCCTCCGGGCCCCAGCGTGCTCCTCTTGTCACCCCTCCACCTGCCCTGTGCTTTGCTCCTGCGTGCCTGCGAGCCTGCCTTGGGGTGAGGCGCCTCCAGCATCTCAGAGTCGCAGAAGTCCTGGCGATCTCCCCAAGTGTCTCTGGACTTCCCAGCAGGACCGCCCCCTCCGCCGCCGCTCCCGCCGCCGCCTCCTCCTCCTCCTCCTCCTCCTCCTCCTCCTCCTCCCCCGCCGCCACCGCCGCCTCCGCCGCCGCTGTCGTTTGGAACCCGAGATGCCTAGGGGGGGCGTTCGGTCTTGGAGGCAGGCATGCGGAGTGTTCTCAGCGCCCCCAACTCCCCAACCGCAGCCCTGGGTCTAGCGTGGCAAGCCACCCCGCCTTGCTCAATGGCGGCCCGAAGTCAAGGGCGCCACCAGAGACCCTGGGCAGCAGTCCACCGCCGTGGCCCGTCCCCCTCTAACCTTCCCGTGACACCCCCCCCCACGAACCCCCCATCACCAGGACAGGACTGAGAGATACGGGAGCCCGGCTGACATAGACAGACACAAAGACACACAGGGAAAGCCAGAGATACACACGGAGGGGTAGTCGGAGCGAGAGAGGAAGAGAGAGACACGGGGAGACCGAGGATCCAACACACAGACCCGCACTGAACCCCCGAACAGACACACAGAGATCCTGACCTGGATGCGGATGGGGACACGGAAAGGGACGGACTCGCCGGTGCACGCAAGGGACCCAGACACACACCACACACACCGGAGGCTGTGTTGGCGAGGCAGCTAGGCTCTGGGGGTGTGGTGGAGCTTGGCCAGGTTTTGGCAAGCTCACCGCGCCCTGGTGCTGCTAGAGGAGCCCCTCGGAGCGCCAGGAAGCACAGCCAAGTTGCCTGGAATCCCCTTCTGCTCCCATGCCTGCCCAGCAACCACACTGGCCTGGGGGCATGCGGGGGACTCTTTCCTTGGTCTCGTCGTTTATTTGGGGGTACCCCTCGACGCCGACGCCGTGGTGCCGGGCGCGCCCCCACTGCCTTGCTGAGGGAGGGGGCCTTGCTGTTAGCTGCGCTGCTGTGGGGAGAAAGACTTCGGCCCAGGGTGCCAGCGGCCCCGAGGGCCAGGGCGGTCGGCCATCTTTGGTGCTGGGCAGAGGGAGGGAGGGCCCAGGGCGGGGCCCAGGGGCAAAGGGACGGTGGTCGGCGGGAAGGAAGAGAAGGCCCTGCGGAGCTGGAGTGCAGCCCAGGGCTGGTGGGAGAAGGTGTAGGCGTGCCCAGTCACCAGGGGGAGCCGGTTGTCCGGCGGCTTGGGCATCCAGGGCGGCCCAAGGGAATGGCGAGGGGCGGCGGCATGAGGGCCCCAAGGCCAGGAACCAGGGAGTGCACGCATGGGAGGCAGGGTCAACTCCCGCACGCCCTCCCCCGGCCCCAACGCCCCCCCAGTCCTCGCCACCTTCGCCCACTCCCTCCCTCCGTTGCGGCTGTCCTCTCTGCTGCCTCAACCTCCCCACCCCGTTCCCATCGCCGCCCAGCGAGCCCCACTGGTTCCTGTGAGGGTGGGCCTTGTTGCTTGGAGTTGGAGGAGCTGGGTTGGAGCCGCCAGTCCCTGCAGCGGGCGGCTCCAGCGGGCCTGTGAATCGCCGTGGGGTGCCCGGGAGTAAGGGGGCAGCGGAGCAAGGGATGTTTGGAGGAAGGCTTGCTGGGCAAAGGGGGGCGGTGGAGGCACAGGGAGAAGAAGGGAGGCCGAAGGAGAAAGAAAAAAGCCAAGAAAGTAGCCTCAGAACCAGAGTCCAGGGCACCCGGGAACGGTCTCCCATCCAAGTCCTGACCGGATCCGACCCTGCTTAGCTTCCAAGAGCAGAAGAGATGCGCTGCCATCAGGCCACTAGGGCCATAGGCCTGAGAGGCTGCTGCTGCGACCCACATCAGACTGCTCTGGGCCTCCGGGCCCCAGCGTGCTCCTCTTGTCACCCCTCCACCTGCCCTGTGCTTTGCTCCTGCGTGCCTGCGAGCCTGCCTTGGGGTGAGGCGCCTCCAGCATCTCAGAGTCGCAGAAGTCCTGGCGATCTCCCCAAGTGTCTCTGGACTTCCCAGCAGGACCGCCCCCTCCGCCGCCGCTCCCGCCGCCGCCTCCTCCTCCTCCTCCTCCTCCTCCCCCGCCGCCACCGCCGCCTCCGCCGCCGCTGTCGTTTGGAACCCGAGATGCCTAGGGGGGGCGTTCGGTCTTGGAGGCAGGCATGCGGAGTGTTCTCAGCGCCCCCAACTCCCCAACCGCAGCCCTGGGTCTAGCGTGGCAAGCCACCCCGCCTTGCTCAATGGCGGCCCGAAGTCAAGGGCGCCACCAGAGACCCTGGGCAGCAGTCCACCGCCGTGGCCCGTCCCCCTCTATCCTTCCCGTGACACCCCTCCCCCACGAACCCCCCATCACCAGGACAGGACTGAGAGATACGGGAGCCCGGCTGACATAGACAGACACAAAGACACACAGGGAAAGCCAGAGATACGCACGGAGGGGTAGTCGGAGCGAGAGAGGAAGAGAGAGACACGGGGAGACCGAGGATCCAACACACAGACCCGCACTGAACCCCCGAACAGACACACAGAGATCCTGACCTGGATGCGGATGGGGACACGGAAAGGGACAGCCTCGCCGGTGCACGCAAGGGACCCAGACACACACCAGACACACCGGAGGCTGTGTTGGCGAGGCAGCTAGCCTCTGGGGGTGTGGTGGAGCTTGGCCAGTTTTTGGCAAGCTGACCGCGCCCTGGTGCTGCTAGAGGAGCCCCTCGGAGCGCCAGGAAGCACAGCCAAGTTGCCTGGAATCCCCTTCTGCTCCCATGCCTGCCCAGCAACTACACTGGCCTGGGGGCATGCGGGGGACTCTTTCCTTGGTCTCGTCGTTTATTTGGGGGTACCCCTCGACGCCGACGCCGTGGTGCCGGGCGCGCCCCCACTGCCTTGCTGAGGGAGCGGGCCTCGCTGTTAGGTGCGCTGCTGTGGGGAGAAGGACTTAGACTCAGGGTGCCAGCGGCCCCAAGGTCCAGGGCGGTCGGCCATCTTTGGTGCTGGGCAGAGGGAGCGAGGGCCCAGGGCGGGGCCCAGGGGCAAAGGGACGGTGGTCGGCGGGAAGGAAGAGAAGGCCCTGCGGGGCTGGAGCGCAGCGCAGGGCTGGTGGGAGAAGGTGTAGGCGTGCCCAGTCACCAGGGGGAGCCTGTTGTCCGGTGGCTTGGGCATCCAGGGCGACCCAAGGGAAAGGCGAGGGGCGGCGGCATGAGGGCCCCAAGGGCAGGAACGAGGGAGGGCACGCATGGGAGGCAGGGTGAACTCCCGCACGCGCTCCCCCCTCCCCATCGCCCCCCAGTCCTCGCCACCTTCGCCCACTCCCTCCCTCCGTAGCGGCTGCCCTCTCTGAGGCCTCAGCCTCCTCACCCCGTTCCCATCGCCCCCCAGCGAGCCCCACTGGTTCCTGTGAGGGTGGGCCTTGTGACTTGGAGTTGGAGGAGCTGGATTCGAGCCGCCTGTCGCTGCAGCGGGCGGCTCCAGCGGGCCTATGAACCGCCGTGGGGTGCCCGGGGGTAAGGGGGCAACGGGGCAAGGGATGTTTGGAGGAAGGCTTGCTGGGCAAAGGGGGGCGGTGGAGGCACAGGGAGAAGAAGGGAGGCCGAAGGAGAAAGAAAAAAGCCAAGAAAGTAGCCTCAGAACAAGAGTGCAGGGCACCCGGGAACGGTCTCCCATCCAAGTCCTGAGCGGATCCGACCCTGCTTAGCTTCCAAGAGCAGAAGAGATGCGCTGCCATCAGGCCGCTAGGGCCAAAGGCCTGAGAGGCTGATGCTGCGACTCCCAGCAGACTGCTCTTGGCCTCCGAGCCCCAGCGTGCTCCTCTCGTCAACCCCTCCGCCTGCCCTGGCCTTGGCTCCTGCGTGCCTGCGAGCCTGCCTTGGGGTGAGGCGCCTCCAGCATCTCAGAGTCGCAGAAGTCCCGGCGATCTCCCCAACTGTCTCTGGACTTCCCAGCCGGACCGCCCCCTCCGCCGCCGCTCCCGCCGCCGTCGCCTCCTCCTACGCCGCCGCCGCCGCCGCCGCCGCCACTGTGGTTTGGAACCCGAGATGCCTAGGGGGGGCGTTCGGTCTTGGAGGCAGGCATGCGGAGTGTTCACAGCGCCCCGAACTCCCCAACCAGAGACCCTGGGCAGCAGTCCACCCCCGTGGCCCCACCCCCGCCAACCTTCCCCTGACAACCCCCCACGCACCCCCCATCACCAGGACAGGACTGAGAGATACGGGAGCCCGGCTGACAGAGACAGACACACAGACACACAGGGAAAGACAGAGAGGCACACGGAGGGGTAGTCGGAGCGAGAGAGGAAGAGAGAGACACGGGGAGAACGAGGATCCAACACACAGACCCGCACTGAACCCCCGAACAGACAGACAGAGACCCTGACCTGGATGCGGATGGGGACACGGAAAGGGACGGACTCGCCGGTGCACGCAAGGGACCCAGACACACACCACACACACCGGAGGCTGTGTTGGCGAGGCAGCTAGCCTCTGGGGGTGTGGTGGAGCTTGGCCAGGTTTTGGCAAGCTGACCGCGCCCTGGTGCTGCTAGAGGAGCCCCTCGGAGCGCCAGGAAGCACAGCCAAGTTGCCTGGAATCCCCTTCTGCTCCCATGCCTGCCCAGCAACCACACTGGCCTGGGGGCATGCGGGGGACTCTTTCCTTGGTCTCGTCGTTTATTTGGGGGTACCCCTCGACGCCGACGCCGTGGTGCCGGGCGCGCCCCCACTGCCTTGCTGAGGGAGCGGGCCTTGCTGTTAGCTGCGCTGCTGTGGGGAGAAGGACTTCGGCCCAGGGTGCCAGCGGCCCCGAGGGCCAGGGCGGTCGGCCATTTTGGTGCTGGGCAGAGGGAGGGAGGGCCCAGGGCGGGGCCCAGGGGCAAAGGGACGGTGGTCGGCGGGAAGGAAGAGAAGGCCCTGCGGGGCTGGAGCGCAGCCCAGGGCTGGTGGGAGAAGGTGTAGGCGTGCCCAGTCACCAGGGGGAGCCGGTTGTTCGGCGGCTTGGGCATCCAGGGCGGCCCAAGGGAATGGCGAGGGGCGGCGGCATGAGGGCCCCAAGGCCAGGAACCAGGGAGTGCACGCATGGGAGGCAGGGTGAACTCCCGCCCGCGCTCCCCCCGCCCCATCGCCCCCCCAGTCCTCGCCACCTTCGCCCACTCCCTCCCTCCGAAGCGGCAGCCCTCTCTGCCGCCTCAGCCTCCCCACCCCCTTCCCATCGCCCCCCCGCGAGCCCCACTGGTTCCTGTGAGGGTGGGCCTTGTGACTTGGAGTTGGAGGAGCTGGGTTGGAGCCGCCTGTCGCTGCAGCGGGCGGCTCCAGCGGGCCTGTGAACCGCCGTGGGGTGCCCGGGGGTAAGGGGGCAACGGGGCAAGGGATGTTTGGAGGAAGGCTTGCTGGGCAAAGGGGGGCGGTGGAGGCACAGGGAGAAGAAGGGAGGCCGAAGGAGAAAGAAAAAAGCCAAGAAAGTAGCCTCAGAACAAGAGTGCAGGGCACCCGGGAACGGTCTCCCATCCAAGTCCTGAGCGGATCCGACCCTGCTTAGCTTCCAAGAGCAGAAGAGATGCGCTGCCATCAGGCCGCTAGGGCCAGAGGCCTGAGAGGCTGCTGCTGCGACCCACAGCAGACTGCTCTGGGCCTCCGAGCCCCAGCGTGCTCCTCTCGTCAACCCCTCCGCCTGCCCTGGCCTTGGCTCCTGCGTGCCTGCGAGCCTGCCTTGGGGTGAGGCGCCTCCAGCATCTCAGAGTCCCAGAAGTCCCGGCGATCTCCCCAACTGTCTCTGGACTTCCCAGCCGGACCGCCCCCTCCGCCGCCGCTCCCGCCGCCGCCGCCTCCTCCTACGCCGCCGCCGCCGCCGCCACTGCCACTGTGGTTTGGAACCCGAGATGCCTAGGGGGGGCGTTCGGTCTTGGAGGCAGGCATGCGGAGTGTTCACAGCGCCCCGAACTCCCCAACCAGAGACCCTGGGCAGCAGTCCACCCCCGTGGCCCCTCCCCCGCCAACCTTCCCCTGACACCCCCCCCACGCACCCCCCATCACCAGGACAGGACTGAGCGATACGGGAGCCCGGCTGACAGAGACAGACACACAGACACACAGGGAAAGACAGACAGGCACACGGAGGGGTAGTCGGAGCGAGAGAGGAAGAGAGAGACACGGGGAGAACGAGGATCCAACACTCAGACCCGCACTGAACCCCCGAACAGACACACAGAGACCCTGACCTGGATGCGGATGGGGATACGGAAAGGGACGGACTCGCCGGTGCACGCAAGGGACCCAGACACACACCACACACACCGGAGGCTGTGTTGGCGAGGCAGCTAGGCTCTGGGGGTGTGGTGGAGCTTGGCCAGGTTTTGGCAAGCTCACCGCGCCCTGGTGCTGCTAGAGGAGCCCCTCGGAGCGCCAGGAAGCACAGCCAAGTTGCCTGGAATCCCCTTCTGCTCCCATGCCTGCCCAGCAACCACACTGGCCTGGGGGCATGCGGGGGACTCTTTCCTTGGTCTCGTCGTTTATTTGGGGGTACCCCTCGACGCCGACGCCGTGGTGCCGGGCGCGCCCCCACTGCCTTGCTGAGGGAGGGGGCCTTGCTGTTAGCTGCGCTGCTGTGGGGAGAAAGACTTCGGCCCAGGGTGCCAGCGGCCCCGAGGGCCAGGGCGGTCGGCCATCTTTGGTGCTGGGCAGAGGGAGGGAGGGCCCAGGGCGGGGCCCAGGGGCAAAGGGACGGTGGTCGGCGGGAAGGAAGAGAAGGCCCTGCGGAGCTGGAGTGCAGCCCAGGGCTGGTGGGAGAAGGTGTAGGCGTGCCCAGTCACCAGGGGGAGCCGGTTGTCCGGCGGCTTGGGCATCCAGGGCGGCCCAAGGGAATGGCGAGGGGCGGCGGCATGAGGGCCCCAAGGCCAGGAACCAGGGAGTGCACGCATGGGAGGCAGGGTCAACTCCCGCACGCCCTCCCCCCGCCCCAACGCCCCCCCAGTCCTCGCCACCTTCGCCCACTCCCTCCCTCCGTTGCGGCTGTCCTCTCTGCTGCCTCAACCTCCCCACCCCGTTCCCATCGCCGCCCAGCGAGCCCCACTGGTTCCTGTGAGGGTGGGCCTTGTTGCTTGGAGTTGGAGGAGCTGGGTTGGAGCCGCCAGTCCCTGCAGCGGGCGGCTCCAGCGGGCCTGTGAATCGCCGTGGGGTGCCCGGGAGTAAGGGGGCAGCGGAGCAAGGGATGTTTGGAGGAAGGCTTGCTGGGCAAAGGGGGGCGGTGGAGGCACAGGGAGAAGAAGGGAGGCCGAAGGAGAAAGAAAAAAGCCAAGAAAGTAGCCTCAGAACCAGAGTCCAGGGCACCCGGGAACGGTCTCCCATCCAAGTCCTGACCGGATCCGACCCTGCTTAGCTTCCAAGAGCAGAAGAGATGCGCTGCCATCAGGCCACTAGGGCCATAGGCCTGAGAGGCTGCTGCTGCGACCCACATCAGACTGCTCTGGGCCTCCGGGCCCCAGCGTGCTCCTCTTGTCACCCCTCCACCTGCCCTGTGCTTTGCTCCTGCGTGCCTGCGAGCCTGCCTTGGGGTGAGGCGCCTCCAGCATCTCAGAGTCGCAGAAGTCCTGGCGATCTCCCCAAGTGTCTCTGGACTTCCCAGCAGGACCGCCCCCTCCGCCGCCGCTCCCGCCGCCGCCTCCTCCTCCTCCTCCTCCTCCTCCCCCGCCGCCACCGCCGCCTCCGCCGCCGCTGTCGTTTGGAACCCGAGATGCCTAGGGGGGGCGTTCGGTCTTGGAGGCAGGCATGCGGAGTGTTCTCAGCGCCCCCAACTCCCCAACCGCAGCCCTGGGTCTAGCGTGGCAAGCCACCCCGCCTTGCTCAATGGCGGCCCGAAGTCAAGGGCGCCACCAGAGACCCTGGGCAGCAGTCCACCGCCGTGGCCCGTCCCCCTCTATCCTTCCCGTGACACCCCTCCCCCACGAACCCCCCATCACCAGGACAGGACTGAGAGATACGGGAGCCCGGCTGACATAGACAGACACAAAGACACACAGGGAAAGCCAGAGATACGCACGGAGGGGTAGTCGGAGCGAGAGAGGAAGAGAGAGACACGGGGAGACCGAGGATCCAACACACAGACCCGCACTGAACCCCCGAACAGACACACAGAGATCCTGACCTGGATGCGGATGGGGACACGGAAAGGGACAGCCTCGCCGGTGCACGCAAGGGACCCAGACACACACCACACACACCGGAGGCTGTGTTGGCGAGGCAGCTAGCCTCTGGGGGTGTGGTGGAGCTTGGCCAGGTTTTGGCAAGCTGACCGCGCCCTGGTGCTGCTAGAGGAGCCCCTCGGAGCGCCAGGAAGCACAGCCAAGTTGCCTGGAATCCCCTTCTGCTCCCATGCCTGCCCAGCAACTACACTGGCCTGGGGGCATGCGGGGGACTCTTTCCTTGGTCTCGTCGTTTATTTGGGGGTACCCCTCGACGCCGACGCCGTGGTGCCGGGCGCGCCCCCACTGCCTTGCTGAGGGAGCGGGCCTCGCTGTTAGGTGCGCTGCTGTGGGGAGAAGGACTTAGGCTCAGGGTGCCAGCGGCCCCAAGGTCCAGGGCGGTCGGCCATCTTTGGTGCTGGGCAGAGGGAGCGAGGGCCCAGGGCGGGGCCCAGGGGCAAAGGGACGGTGGTCGGCGGGAAGGAAGAGAAGGCCCTGCGGGGCTGGAGCGCAGCGCAGGGCTGGTGGGAGAAGGTGTAGGCGTGCCCAGTCACCAGGGGGAGCCTGTTGTCCGGTGGCTTGGGCATCCAGGGCGACCCAAGGGAAAGGCGAGGGGCGGCGGCATGAGGGCCCCAAGGGCAGGAACGAGGGAGGGCACGCATGGGAGGCAGGGTGAACTCCCGCACGCGCTCCCCCCTCCCCATCGCCCCCCAGTCCTCGCCACCTTCGCCCACTCCCTCCCTCCGTAGCGGCTGCCCTCTCTGAGGCCTCAGCCTCCACACCCCGTTCCCATCGCCCCCCAGCGAGCCCCACTGGTTCCTGTGAGGGTGGGCCTTGTGACTTGGAGTTGGAGGAGCTGGATTCGAGCCGCCTGTCGCTGCAGCGGGCGGCTCCAGCGGGCCTATGAACCGCCGTGGGGTGCCCGGGGGTAAGGGGGCAACGGGGCAAGGGATGTTTGGAGGAAGGCTTGCTGGGCAAAGGGGGGCGGTGGAGGCACAGGGAGAAGAAGGGAGGCCGAAGGAGAAAGAAAAAAGCCAAGAAAGTAGCCTCAGAACAAGAGTGCAGGGCACCCGGGAACGGTCTCCCATCCAAGTCCTGAGCGGATCCGACCCTGCTTAGCTTCCAAGAGCAGAAGAGATGCGCTGCCATCAGGCCGCTAGGGCCAAAGGCCTGAGAGGCTGATGCTGCGACTCCCAGCAGACTGCTCTTGGCCTCCGAGCCCCAGCGTGCTCCTCTCGTCAACCCCTCCGCCTGCCCTGGCCTTGGCTCCTGCGTGCCTGCGCGCCTGCCTTGGGGTGAGGCGCCTCCAGCATCTCAGAGTCGCAGAAGTCCCGGCGATCTCCCCAACTGTCTCTGGACTTCCCAGCCGGACCGCCCCCTCCGCCGCCGCTCCCGCCGCCGTCGCCTCCTCCTACGCCGCCGCCGCCGCCGCCGCCGCCACTGTGGTTTGGAACCCGAGATGCCTAGGGGGGGCGTTCGGTCTTGGAGGCAGGCATGCGGAGTGTTCACAGCGCCCCGAACTCCCCAACCAGAGACCCTGGGCAGCAGTCCACCCCCGTGGCCCCACCCCCGCCAACCTTCCCCTGACAACCCCCCACGCACCCCCCATCACCAGGACAGGACTGAGAGATACGGGAGCCCGGCTGACAGAGACAGACACACAGACACACAGGGAAAGACAGAGAGGCACACGGAGGGGTAGTCGGAGCGAGAGAGGAAGAGAGAGACACGGGGAGAACGAGGATCCAACACACAGACCCGCACTGAACCCCCGAACAGACAGACAGAGACCCTGACCTGGATGCGGATGGGGACACGGAAAGGGACGGACTCGCCGGTGCACGCAAGGGACCCAGACACACACCACACACACCGGAGGCTGTGTTGGCGAGGCAGCTAGCCTCTGGGGGTGTGGTGGAGCTTGGCCAGGTTTTGGCAAGCTGACCGCGCCCTGGTTCTGCTAGAGGAGCCCCTCGGAGCGCCAGGAAGCACAGCCAAGTTGCCTGGAATCCCCTTCTGCTCCCATGCCTGCCCAGCAACCACACTGGCCTGGGGGCATGCGGGGGACTCTTTCCTTGGTCTCGTCGTTTATTTGGGGGTACCCCTCGACGCCGACGCCGTGGTGCCGGGCGCGCCCCCACTGCCTTGCTGAGGGAGCGGGCCTTGCTGTTAGCTGCGCTGCTGTGGGGAGAAGGACTTCGGCCCAGGGTGCCAGCGGCCCCGAGGGCCAGGACGGTCGGCCATTTTGGTGCTGGGCAGAGGGAGGGAGGGCCCAGGGCGGGGCCCAGGGGCAAAGGGACGGTGGTCGGCGGGAAGGAAGAGAAGGCCCTGCGGGGCTGGAGCGCAGGCCAGGGCTGGTGGGAGAAGGTGTAGGCGTGCCCAGTCACCAGGGGGAGCCGGTTGTTCGGCGGCTTGGGCATCCAGGGCGGCCCAAGGGAATGGCGAGGGGCGGCGGCATGAGGGCCCCAAGGCCAGGAACCAGGGAGTGCACGCATGGGAGGCAGGGTGAACTCCCGCCCGCGCTCCCCCCGCCCCATCGCCCCCCCAGTCCTCGCCACCTTCGCCCACTCCCTCCCTCCGAAGCGGCAGCCCTCTCTGCCGCCTCAGCCTCCCCACCCCCTTCCCATCGCCCCCCCGCGAGCCCCACTGGTTCCTGTGAGGGTGGGCCTTGTGACTTGGAGTTGGAGGAGCTGGGTTGGAGCCGCCTGTCGCTGCAGCGGGCGGCTCCAGCGGGCCTGTGAACCGCCGTGGGGTGCCCGGGGGTAAGGGGGCAACGGGGCAAGGGATGTTTGGAGGAAGGCTTGCTGGGCAAAGGGGGGCGGTGGAGGCACAGGGAGAAGAAGGGAGGCCGAAGGAGAAAGAAAAAAGCCAAGAAAGTAGCCTCAGAACAAGAGTGCAGGGCACCCGGGAACGGTCTCCCATCCAAGTCCTGAGCGGATCCGACCCTGCTTAGCTTCCAAGAGCAGAAGAGATGCGCTGCCATCAGGCCGCTAGGGCCAGAGGCCTGAGAGGCTGCTGCTGCGACCCACAGCAGACTGCTCTGGGCCTCCGAGCCCCAGCGTGCTCCTCTCGTCAACCCCTCCGCCTGCCCTGGCCTTGGCTCCTGCGTGCCTGCGAGCCTGCCTTGGGGTGAGGCGCCTCCAGCATCTCAGAGTCCCAGAAGTCCCGGCGATCTCCCCAACTGTCTCTGGACTTCCCAGCCGGACCGCCCCCTCCGCCGCCGCTCCCGCCGCCGCCGCCTCCTCCTACGCCGCCGCCGCCGCCGCCACTGCCACTGTGGTTTGGAACCCGAGATGCCTAGGGGGGGCGTTCGGTCTTGGAGGCAGGCATGCGGAGTGTTCACAGCGCCCCGAACTCCCCAACCAGAGACCCTGGGCAGCAGTCCACCCCCGTGGCCCCTCCCCCGCCAACCTTCCCCTGACACCCCCCCCACGCACCCCCCATCACCAGGACAGGACTGAGCGATACGGGAGCCCGGCTGACAGAGACAGACACACAGACACACAGGGAAAGACAGACAGGCACACGGAGGGGTAGTCGGAGCGAGAGAGGAAGAGAGAGACACGGGGAGAACGAGGATCCAACACTCAGACCCGCACTGAACCCCCGAACAGACACACAGAGACCCTGACCTGGATGCGGATGGGGATACGGAAAGGGACGGACTCGCCGGTGCACGCAAGGGACCCAGACACACACCACACACACCGGAGGCTGTGTTGGCGAGGCAGCTAGGCTCTGGGGGTGTGGTGGAGCTTGGCCAGGTTTTGGCAAGCTCACCGCGCCCTGGTGCTGCTAGAGGAGCCCCTCGGAGCGCCAGGAAGCACAGCCAAGTTGCCTGGAATCCCCTTCTGCTCCCATGCCTGCCCAGCAACCACACTGGCCTGGGGGCATGCGGGGGACTCTTTCCTTGGTCTCGTCGTTTATTTGGGGGTACCCCTCGACGCCGACGCCGTGGTGCCGGGCGCGCCCCCACTGCCTTGCTGAGGGAGGGGGCCTTGCTGTTAGCTGCGCTGCTGTGGGGAGAAAGACTTCGGCCCAGGGTGCCAGCGGCCCCGAGGGCCAGGGCGGTCGGCCATCTTTGGTGCTGGGCAGAGGGAGGGAGGGCCCAGGGCGGGGCCCAGGGGCAAAGGGACGGTGGTCGGCGGGAAGGAAGAGAAGGCCCTGCGGAGCTGGAGTGCAGCCCAGGGCTGGTGGGAGAAGGTGTAGGCGTGCCCAGTCACCAGGGGGAGCCGGTTGTCCGGCGGCTTGGGCATCCAGGGCGGCCCAAGGGAATGGCGAGGGGCGGCGGCATGAGGGCCCCAAGGCCAGGAACCAGGGAGTGCACGCATGGGAGGCAGGGTCAACTCCCGCACGCCCTCCCCCGGCCCCAACGCCCCCCCAGTCCTCGCCACCTTCGCCCACTCCCTCCCTCCGTTGCGGCTGTCCTCTCTGCTGCCTCAACCTCCCCACCCCGTTCCCATCGCCGCCCAGCGAGCCCCACTGGTTCCTGTGAGGGTGGGCCTTGTTGCTTGGAGTTGGAGGAGCTGGGTTGGAGCCGCCAGTCCCTGCAGCGGGCGGCTCCAGCGGGCCTGTGAATCGCCGTGGGGTGCCCGGGAGTAAGGGGGCAGCGGAGCAAGGGATGTTTGGAGGAAGGCTTGCTGGGCAAAGGGGGGCGGTGGAGGCACAGGGAGAAGAAGGGAGGCCGAAGGAGAAAGAAAAAAGCCAAGAAAGTAGCCTCAGAACCAGAGTCCAGGGCACCCGGGAACGGTCTCCCATCCAAGTCCTGACCGGATCCGACCCTGCTTAGCTTCCAAGAGCAGAAGAGATGCGCTGCCATCAGGCCACTAGGGCCATAGGCCTGAGAGGCTGCTGCTGCGACCCACATCAGACTGCTCTGGGCCTCCGGGCCCCAGCGTGCTCCTCTTGTCACCCCTCCACCTGCCCTGTGCTTTGCTCCTGCGTGCCTGCGAGCCTGCCTTGGGGTGAGGCGCCTCCAGCATCTCAGAGTCGCAGAAGTCCTGGCGATCTCCCCAAGTGTCTCTGGACTTCCCAGCAGGACCGCCCCCTCCGCCGCCGCTCCCGCCGCCGCCTCCTCCTCCTCCTCCTCCTCCTCCTCCTCCTCCTCGCCGCCACCGCCGCCTCCGCCGCCGCTGTCGTTTGGAACCCGAGATGCCTAGGGGGGGCGTTCGGTCTTGGAGGCAGGCATGCGGAGTGTTCTCAGCGCCCCCAACTCCCCAACCGCAGCCCTGGGTCTAGCGTGGCAAGCCACCCCGCCTTGCTCAATGGCGGCCCGAAGTCAAGGGCGCCACCAGAGACCCTGGGCAGCAGTCCACCGCCGTGGCCCGTCCCCCTCTAACCTTCCCGTGACACCCCCCCCCACGAACCCCCCATCACCAGGACAGGACTGAGAGATACGGGAGCCCGGCTGACATAGACAGACACAAAGACACACAGGGAAAGCCAGAGATACGCACGGAGGGGTAGTCGGAGCGAGAGAGGAAGAGAGAGACACGGGGAGACCGAGGATCCAACACACAGACCCGCACTGAACCCCCGAACAGACACACAGAAATCCTGACCTGGATGCGGATGGGGACACGGAAAGGGACAGCCTCGCCGGTGCACGCAAGGGACCCAGACACACACCACACACACCGGAGGCTGTGTTGGCGAGGCAGCTAGCCTCTGGGGGTGTGGTGGAGCTTGGCCAGGTTTTGGCAAGCTGACCGCGCCCTGGTGCTGCTAGAGGAGCCCCTCGGAGCGCCAGGAAGCACAGCCAAGTTGCCTGGAATCCCCTTCTGCTCCCATGCCTGCCCAGCAACTACACTGGCCTGGGGGCATGCGGGGGACTCTTTCCTTGGTCTCGTCGTTTATTTGGGGGTACCCCTCGACGCCGACGCCGTGGTGCCGGGCGCGCCCCCACTGCCTTGCTGAGGGAGCGGGCCTCGCTGTTAGGTGCGCTGCTGTGGGGAGAAGGACTTAGGCTCAGGGTGCCAGCGGCCCCAAGGTCCAGGGCGGTCGGCCATCTTTGGTGCTGGGCAGAGGGAGCGAGGGCCCAGGGCGGGGCCCAGGGGCAAAGGGACGGTGGTCGGCGGGAAGGAAGAGAAGGCCCTGCGGGGCTGGAGCGCAGCGCAGGGCTGGTGGGAGAAGGTGTAGGCGTGCCCAGTCACCAGGGGGAGCCTGTTGTCCGGTGGCTTGGGCATCCAGGGCGACCCAAGGGAAAGGCGAGGGGCGGCGGCATGAGGGCCCCAAGGGCAGGAACGAGGGAGGGCACGCATGGGAGGCAGGGTGAACTCCCGCACGCGCTCCCCCCTCCCCATCGCCCCCCAGTCCTCGCCACCTTCGCCCACTCCCTCCCTCCGTAGCGGCTGCCCTCTCTGAGGCCTCAGCCTCCACACCCCGTTCCCATCGCCCCCCAGCGAGCCCCACTGGTTCCTGTGAGGGTGGGCCTTGTGACTTGGAGTTGGAGGAGCTGGATTCGAGCCGCCTGTCGCTGCAGCGGGCGGCTCCAGCGGGCCTATGAACCGCCGTGGGGTGCCCGGGGGTAAGGGGGCAACGGGGCAAGGGATGTTTGGAGGAAGGCTTGCTGGGCAAAGGGGGGCGGTGGAGGCACAGGGAGAAGAAGGGAGGCCGAAGGAGAAAGAAAAAAGCCAAGAAAGTAGCCTCAGAACAAGAGTGCAGGGCACCCGGGAACGGTCTCCCATCCAAGTCCTGAGCGGATCCGACCCTGCTTAGCTTCCAAGAGCAGAAGAGATGCGCTGCCATCAGGCCGCTAGGGCCAAAGGCCTGAGAGGCTGATGCTGCGACTCCCAGCAGACTGCTCTTGGCCTCCGAGCCCCAGCGTGCTCCTCTCGTCAACCCCTCCGCCTGCCCTGGCCTTGGCTCCTGCGTGCCTGCGCGCCTGCCTTGGGGTGAGGCGCCTCCAGCATCTCAGAGTCGCAGAAGTCCCGGCGATCTCCCCAACTGTCTCTGGACTTCCCAGCCGGACCGCCCCCTCCGCCGCCGCTCCCGCCGCCGTCGCCTCCTCCTACGCCGCCGCCGCCGCCGCCACTGTGGTTTGGAACCCGAGATGCCTAGGGGGGGCGTTCGGTCTTGGAGGCAGGCATGCGGAGTGTTCACAGCGCCCCGAACTCCCCAACCAGAGACCCTGGGCAGCAGTCCACCCCCGTGGCCCCACCCCCGCCAACCTTCCCCTGACAACCCCCCACGCACCCCCCATCACCAGGACAGGACTGAGAGATACGGGAGCCCGGCTGACAGAGACAGACACACAGACACACAGGGAAAGACAGAGAGGCACACGGAGGGGTAGTCGGAGCGAGAGAGGAAGAGAGAGACACGGGGAGAACGAGGATCCAACACACAGACCCGCACTGAACCCCCGAACAGACAGACAGAGACCCTGACCTGGATGCGGATGGGGACACGGAAAGGGACGGACTCGCCGGTGCACGCAAGGGACCCAGACACACACCACACACACCGGAGGCTGTGTTGGCGAGGCAGCTAGCCTCTGGGGGTGTGGTGGAGCTTGGCCAGGTTTTGGCAAGCTGACCTCGCCCTGGTGCTGCTAGAGGAGCCCCTCGGAGCGCCAGGAAGCACAGCCAAGTTGCCTGGAATCCCCTTCTGCTCCCATGCCTGCCCAGCAACCACACTGGCCTGGGGGCATGCGGGGGACTCTTTCCTTGGTCTCGTCGTTTATTTGGGGGTACCCCTCGACGCCGACGCCGTGGTGCCGGGCGCGCCCCCACTGCCTTGCTGAGGGAGCGGGCCTTGCTGTTAGCTGCGCTGCTGTGGGGAGAAGGACTTCGGCCCAGGGTGCCAGCGGCCCCGAGGGCCAGGGCGGTCGGCCATTTTGGTGCAGGGCAGAGGGAGGGAGGGCCCAGGGCGGGGCCCAGGGGCAAAGGGACGGTGGTCGGCGGGAAGGAAGAGAAGGCCCTGCGGGGCTGGAGCGCAGCCCAGGGCTGGTGGGAGAAGGTGTAGGCGTGCCCAGTCACCAGGGGGAGCCGGTTGTTCGGCGGCTTGGGCATCCAGGGCGGCCCAAGGGAATGGCGAGGGGCGGCGGCATGAGGGCCCCAAGGCCAGGAACCAGGGAGTGCACGCATGGGAGGCAGGGTGAACTCCCGCACGCGCTCCCCCCGCCCCATCGCCCCCCCAGTCCTCGCCACCTTCGCCCACTCCCTCCCTCCGAAGCGGCAGCCCTCTCTGCCGCCTCAGCCTCCCCACCCCCTTCCCATCGCCCCCCCGCGAGCCCCACTGGTTCCTGTGAGGGTGGGCCTTGTGACTTGGAGTTGGAGGAGCTGGGTTGGAGCCGCCTGTCGCTGTAGCGGGCGGCTCCAGCGGGCCTGTGAACCGCCGTGGGGTGCCCGGGGGTAAGGGGGCAACGGGGCAAGGGATGTTTGGAGGAAGGCTTGCTGGGCAAAGGGGGGCGGTGGAGGCACAGGGAGAAGAAGGGAGGCCGAAGGAGAAAGAAAAAAGCCAAGAAAGTAGCCTCAGAACAAGAGTGCAGGGCACCCGGGAACGGTCTCCCATCCAAGTCCTGAGCGGATCCGACCCTGCTTAGCTTCCAAGAGCAGAAGAGATGCGCTGCCATCAGGCCGCTAGGGCCAGAGGCCTGAGAGGCTGCTGCTGCGACCCACAGCAGACTGCTCTGGGCCTCCGAGCCCCAGCGTGCTCCTCTCGTCAACCCCTCCGCCTGCCCTGGCCTTGGCTCCTGCGTGCCTGCGAGCCTGCCTTGGGGTGAGGCGCCTCCAGCATCTCAGAGTCCCAGAAGTCCCGGCGATCTCCCCAACTGTCTCTGGACTTCCCAGCCGGACCGCCCCCTCCGCCGCCGCTCCCGCCGCCGCCGCCTCCTCCTACGCCGCCGCCGCCGCCGCCACTGCCACTGTGGTTTGGAACCCGAGATGCCTAGGGGGGGCGTTCGGTCTTGGAGGCAGGCATGCGGAGTGTTCACAGCGCCCCGAACTCCCCAACCAGAGACCCTGGGCAGCAGTCCACCCCCGTGGCCCCTCCCCCGCCAACCTTCCCCTGACACCCCCCCCACGCACCCCCCATCACCAGGACAGGACTGAGCGATACGGGAGCCCGGCTGACAGAGACAGACACACAGACACACAGGGAAAGACAGACAGGCACACGGAGGGGTAGTCGGAGCGAGAGAGGAAGAGAGAGACACGGGGAGAACGAGGATCCAACACTCAGACCCGCACTGAACCCCCGAACAGACACACAGAGACCCTGACCTGGATGCGGATGGGGATACGGAAAGGGACGGACTCGCCGGTGCACGCAAGGGACCCAGACACACACCACACACACCGGAGGCTGTGTTGGCGAGGCAGCTAGGCTCTGGGGGTGTGGTGGAGCTTGGCCAGGTTTTGGCAAGCTCACCGCGCCCTGGTGCTGCTAGAGGAGCCCCTCGGAGCGCCAGGAAGCACAGCCAAGTTGCCTGGAATCCCCTTCTGCTCCCATGCCTGCCCAGCAACCACACTGGCCTGGGGGCATGCGGGGGACTCTTTCCTTGGTCTCGTCGTTTATTTGGGGGTACCCCTCGACGCCGACGCCGTGGTGCCGGGCGCGCCCCCACTGCCTTGCTGAGGGAGGGGGCCTTGCTGTTAGCTGCGCTGCTGTGGGGAGAAAGACTTCGGCCCAGGGTGCCAGCGGCCCCGAGGGCCAGGGCGGTCGGCCATCTTTGGTGCTGGGCAGAGGGAGGGAGGGCCCAGGGCGGGGCCCAGGGGCAAAGGGACGGTGGTCGGCGGGAAGGAAGAGAAGGCCCTGCGGAGCTGGAGTGCAGCCCAGGGCTGGTGGGAGAAGGTGTAGGCGTGCCCAGTCACCAGGGGGAGCCGGTTGTCCGGCGGCTTGGGCATCCAGGGCGGCCCAAGGGAATGGCGAGGGGCGGCGGCATGAGGGCCCCAAGGCCAGGAACCAGGGAGTGCACGCATGGGAGGCAGGGTCAACTCCCGCACGCCCTCCCCCGGCCCCAACGCCCCCCCAGTCCTCGCCACCTTCGCCCACTCCCTCCCTCCGTTGCGGCTGTCCTCTCTGCTGCCTCAACCTCCCCACCCCGTTCCCATCGCCGCCCAGCGAGCCCCACTGGTTCCTGTGAGGGTGGGCCTTGTTGCTTGGAGTTGGAGGAGCTGGGTTGGAGCCGCCAGTCCCTGCAGCGGGCGGCTCCAGCGGGCCTGTGAATCGCCGTGGGGTGCCCGGGAGTAAGGGGGCAGCGGAGCAAGGGATGTTTGGAGGAAGGCTTGCTGGGCAAAGGGGGGCGGTGGAGGCACAGGGAGAAGAAGGGAGGCCGAAGGAGAAAGAAAAAAGCCAAGAAAGTAGCCTCAGAACCAGAGTCCAGGGCACCCGGGAACGGTCTCCCATCCAAGTCCTGACCGGATCCGACCCTGCTTAGCTTCCAAGAGCAGAAGAGATGCGCTGCCATCAGGCCACTAGGGCCATAGGCCTGAGAGGCTGCTGCTGCGACCCACATCAGACTGCTCTGGGCCTCCGGGCCCCAGCGTGCTCCTCTTGTCACCCCTCCACCTGCCCTGTGCTTTGCTCCTGCGTGCCTGCGAGCCTGCCTTGGGGTGAGGCGCCTCCAGCATCTCAGAGTCGCAGAAGTCCTGGCGATCTCCCCAAGTGTCTCTGGACTTCCCAGCAGGACCGCCCCCTCCGCCGCCGCTCCCGCCGCCGCCTCCTCCTCCTCCTCCTCCTCCTCCTCCTCCTCCTCCTCCCCCGCCGCCACCGCCGCCTCCGCCGCCGCTGTCGTTTGGAACCCGAGATGCCTAGGGGGGGCGTTCGGTCTTGGAGGCAGGCATGCGGAGTGTTCTCAGCGCCCCCAACTCCCCAACCGCAGCCCTGGGTCTAGCGTGGCAAGCCACCCCGCCTTGCTCAATGGCGGCCCGAAGTCAAGGGCGCCACCAGAGACCCTGGGCAGCAGTCCACCGCCGTGGCCCGTCCCCCTCTAACCTTCCCGTGACACCCCCCCCCACGAACCCCCCATCACCAGGACAGGACTGAGAGATACGGGAGCCCGGCTGACATAGACAGACACAAAGACACACAGGGAAAGCCAGAGATACGCACGGAGGGGTAGTCGGAGCGAGAGAGGAAGAGAGAGACACGGGGAGACCGAGGATCCAACACACAGACCCGCACTGAACCCCCGAACAGACACACAGAGATCCTGACCTGGATGCGGATGGGGACACGGAAAGGGACAGCCTCGCCGGTGCACGCAAGGGACCCAGACACACACCACACACACCGGAGGCTGTGTTGGCGAGGCAGCTAGCCTCTGGGGGTGTGGTGGAGCTTGGCCAGGTTTTGGCAAGCTGACCGCGCCCTGGTGCTGCTAGAGGAGCCCCTCGGAGCGCCAGGAAGCACAGCCAAGTTGCCTGGAATCCCCTTCTGCTCCCATGCCTGCCCAGCAACTACACTGGCCTGGGGGCATGCGGG
Source organism: Mirounga angustirostris (assembly GCF_029215605.1). NCBI lineage: Eukaryota > Metazoa > Chordata > Mammalia > Carnivora > Phocidae > Mirounga > Mirounga angustirostris. Next base: position 279,866 of record NW_026991753.1, read on the forward strand.
GGACTCTTTCCTTGGTCTCGTCGTTTATTTGGGGGTACCCCTCGACGCCGACGCCGTGGTGCCGGGCGCGACCCCACTGCCTTGCTGAGGGAGCGGGCCTCGCTGTTAGGTGCGCTGCTGTGGGGAGAAGGACTTAGGCTCAGGGTGCCAGCGGCCCCAAGGTCCAGGGCGGTCGGCCATCTTTGGTGCTGGGCAGAGGGAGCGAGGGCCCAGGGCGGGGCCCAGGGGCAAAGGGACGGTGGTCGGCGGGAAGGAAGAGAAGGCCCTGCGGGGCTGGAGCGCAGCGCAGGGCTGGTGGGAGAAGGTGTAGGCGTGCCCAGTCACCAGGGGGAGCCTGTTGTCCGGTGGCTTGGGCATCCAGGGCGACCCAAGGGAAAGGCGAGGGGCGGCGGCATGAGGGCCCCAAGGGCAGGAACGAGGGAGGGCACGCATGGGAGGCAGGGTGAACTCCCGCACGCGCTCCCCCCTCCCCATCGCCCCCCAGTCCTCGCCACCTTCGCCCACTCCCTCCCTCCGTAGCGGCTGCCCTCTCTGAGGCCTCAGCCTCCACACCCCGTTCCCATCGCCCCCCAGCGAGCCCCACTGGTTCCTGTGAGGGTGGGCCTTGTGACTTGGAGTTGGAGGAGCTGGATTCGAGCCGCCTGTCGCTGCAGCGGGCGGCTCCAGCGGGCCTATGAACCGCCGTGGGGTGCCCGGGGGTAAGGGGGCAACGGGGCAAGGGATGTTTGGAGGAAGGCTTGCTGGGCAAAGGGGGGCGGTGGAGGCACAGGGAGAAGAAGGGAGGCCGAAGGAGAAAGAAAAAAGCCAAGAAAGTAGCCTCAGAACAAGAGTGCAGGGCACCCGGGAACGGTCTCCCATCCAAGTCCTGAGCGGATCCGACCCTGCTTAGCTTCCAAGAGCAGAAGAGATGCGCTGCCATCAGGCCGCTAGGGCCAAAGGCCTGAGAGGCTGATGCTGCGACTCCCAGCAGACTGCTCTTGGCCTCCGAGCCCCAGCGTGCTCCTCTCGTCAACCCCTCCGCCTGCCCTGGCCTTGGCTCCTGCGTGCCTGCGCGCCTGCCTTGGGGTGAGGCGCCTCCAGCATCTCAGAGTCGCAGAAGTCCCGGCGATCTCCCCAACTGTCTCTGGACTTCCCAGCCGGACCGCCCCCTCCGCCGCCGCTCCCGCCGCCGTCGCCTCCTCCTACGCCGCCGCCGCCGCCGCCACTGTGGTTTGGAACCCGAGATGCCTAGGGGGGGCGTTCGGTCTTGGAGGCAGGCATGCGGAGTGTTCACAGCGCCCCGAACTCCCCAACCAGAGACCCTGGGCAGCAGTCCACCCCCGTGGCCCCACCCCCGCCAACCTTCCCCTGACAACCCCCCACGCACCCCCCATCACCAGGACAGGACTGAGAGATACGGGAGCCCGGCTGACAGAGACAGACACACAGACACACAGGGAAAGACAGAGAGGCACACGGAGGGGTAGTCGGAGCGAGAGAGGAAGAGAGAGACACGGGGAGAACGAGGATCCAACACACAGACCCGCACTGAACCCCCGAACAGACAGACAGAGACCCTGACCTGGATGCGGATGGGGACACGGAAAGGGACGGACTCGCCGGTGCACGCAAGGGACCCAGACACACACCACACACACCGGAGGCTGTGTTGGCGAGGCAGCTAGCCTCTGGGGGTGTGGTGGAGCTTGGCCAGGTTTTGGCAAGCTGACCGCGCCCTGGTGCTGCTAGAGGAGCCCCTCGGAGCGCCAGGAAGCACAGCCAAGTTGCCTGGAATCCCCTTCTGCTCCCATGCCTGCCCAGCAACCACACTGGCCTGGGGGCATGCGGGGGACTCTTTCCTTGGTCTCGTCGTTTATTTGGGGGTACCCCTCGACGCCGACGCCGTGGTGCCGGGCGCGCCCCCACTGCCTTGCTGAGGGAGCGGGCCTTGCTGTTAGCTGCGCTGCTGTGGGGAGAAGGACTTCGGCCCAGGGTGCCAGCGGCCCCGAGGGCCAGGGCGGTCGGCCATTTTGGTGCTGGGCAGAGGGAGGGAGGGCCCAGGGCGGGGCCCAGGGGCAAAGGGACGGTGGTCGGCGGGAAGGAAGAGAAGGCCCTGCGGGGCTGGAGCGCAGGCCAGGGCTGGTGGGAGAAGGTGTAGGCGTGCCCAGTCACCAGGGGGAGCCGGTTGTTCGGCGGCTTGGGCATCCAGGGCGGCCCAAGGGAATGGCGAGGGGCGGCGGCATGAGGGCCCCAAGGCCAGGAACCAGGGAGTGCACGCATGGGAGGCAGGGTGAACTCCCGCCCGCGCTCCCCCCGCCCCATCGCCCCCCCAGTCCTCGCCACCTTCGCCCACTCCCTCCCTCCGAAGCGGCAGCCCTCTCTGCCGCCTCAGCCTCCCCACCCCCTTCCCATCGCCCCCCCGCGAGCCCCACTGGTTCCTGTGAGGGTGGGCCTTGTGACTTGGAGTTGGAGGAGCTGGGTTGGAGCCGCCTGTCGCTGCAGCGGGCGGCTCCAGCGGGCCTGTGAACCGCCGTGGGGTGCCCGGGGGTAAGGGGGCAACGGGGCAAGGGATGTTTGGAGGAAGGCTTGCTGGGCAAAGGGGGGCGGTGGAGGCACAGGGAGAAGAAGGGAGGCCGAAGGAGAAAGAAAAAAGCCAAGAAAGTAGCCTCAGAACAAGAGTGCAGGGCACCCGGGAACGGTCTCCCATCCAAGTCCTGAGCGGATCCGACCCTGCTTAGCTTCCAAGAGCAGAAGAGATGCGCTGCCATCAGGCCGCTAGGGCCAGAGGCCTGAGAGGCTGCTGCTGCGACCCACAGCAGACTGCTCTGGGCCTCCGAGCCCCAGCGTGCTCCTCTCGTCAACCCCTCCGCCTGCCCTGGCCTTGGCTCCTGCGTGCCTGCGAGCCTGCCTTGGGGTGAGGCGCCTCCAGCATCTCAGAGTCCCAGAAGTCCCGGCGATCTCCCCAACTGTCTCTGGACTTCCCAGCCGGACCGCCCCCTCCGCCGCCGCTCCCGCCGCCGCCGCCTCCTCCTACGCCGCCGCCGCCGCCGCCACTGCCACTGTGGTTTGGAACCCGAGATGCCTAGGGGGGGCGTTCGGTCTTGGAGGCAGGCATGCGGAGTGTTCACAGCGCCCCGAACTCCCCAACCAGAGACCCTGGGCAGCAGTCCACCCCCGTGGCCCCTCCCCCGCCAACCTTCCCCTGACACCCCCCCCACGCACCCCTCATCACCAGGACAGGACTGAGCGATACGGGAGCCCGGCTGACAGAGACAGACACACAGACACACAGGGAAAGACAGACAGGCACACGGAGGGGTAGTCGGAGCGAGAGAGGAAGAGAGAGACACGGGGAGAACGAGGATCCAACACTCAGACCCGCACTGAACCCCCGAACAGACACACAGAGACCCTGACCTGGATGCGGATGGGGATACGGAAAGGGACGGACTCGCCGGTGCACGCAAGGGACCCAGACACACACCACACACACCGGAGGCTGTGTTGGCGAGGCAGCTAGGCTCTGGGGGTGTGGTGGAGCTTGGCCAGGTTTTGGCAAGCTCACCGCGCCCTGGTGCTGCTAGAGGAGCCCCTCGGAGCGCCAGGAAGCACAGCCAAGTTGCCTGGAATCCCCTTCTGCTCCCATGCCTGCCCAGCAACCACACTGGCCTGGGGGCATGCGGGGGACTCTTTCCTTGGTCTCGTCGTTTATTTGGGGGTACCCCTCGACGCCGACGCCGTGGTGCCGGGCGCGCCCCCACTGCCTTGCTGAGGGAGGGGGCCTTGCTGTTAGCTGCGCTGCTGTGGGGAGAAAGACTTCGGCCCAGGGTGCCAGCGGCCCCGAGGGCCAGGGCGGTCGGCCATCTTTGGTGCTGGGCAGAGGGAGGGAGGGCCCAGGGCGGGGCCCAGGGGCAAAGGGACGGTGGTCGGCGGGAAGGAAGAGAAGGCCCTGCGGAGCTGGAGTGCAGCCCAGGGCTGGTGGGAGAAGGTGTAGGCGTGCCCAGTCACCAGGGGGAGCCGGTTGTCCGGCGGCTTGGGCATCCAGGGCGGCCCAAGGTAATGGCGAGGGGCGGCGGCATGAGGGCCCCAAGGCCAGGAACCAGGGAGTGCACGCATGGGAGGCAGGGTCAACTCCCGCACGCCCTCCCCCGGCCCCAACGCCCCCCCAGTCCTCGCCACCTTCGCCCACTCCCTCCCTCCGTTGCGGCTGTCCTCTCTGCTGCCTCAACCTCCCCACCCCGTTCCCATCGCCGCCCAGCGAGCCCCACTGGTTCCTGTGAGGGTGGGCCTTGTTGCTTGGAGTTGGAGGAGCTGGGTTGGAGCCGCCAGTCCCTGCAGCGGGCGGCTCCAGCGGGCCTGTGAATCGCCGTGGGGTGCCCGGGAGTAAGGGGGCAGCGGAGCAAGGGATGTTTGGAGGAAGGCTTGCTGGGCAAAGGGGGGCGGTGGAGGCACAGGGAGAAGAAGGGAGGCCGAAGGAGAAAGAAAAAAGCCAAGAAAGTAGCCTCAGAACCAGAGTCCAGGGCACCCGGGAACGGTCTCCCATCCAAGTCCTGACCGGATCCGACCCTGCTTAGCTTCCAAGAGCAGAAGAGATGCGCTGCCATCAGGCCACTAGGGCCATAGGCCTGAGAGGCTGCTGCTGCGACCCACATCAGACTGCTCTGGGCCTCCGGGCCCCAGCGTGCTCCTCTTGTCACCCCTCCACCTGCCCTGTGCTTTGCTCCTGCGTGCCTGCGAGCCTGCCTTGGGGTGAGGCGCCTCCAGCATCTCAGAGTCGCAGAAGTCCTGGCGATCTCCCCAAGTGTCTCTGGACTTCCCAGCAGGACCGCCCCCTCCGCCGCCGCTCCCGCCGCCGCCTCCTCCTCCTCCTCCTCCTCCTCCTCCTCCTCCTCCCCCGCCGCCACCGCCGCCTCCGCCGCCGCTGTCGTTTGGAACCCGAGATGCCTAGGGGGGGCGTTCGGTCTTGGAGGCAGGCATGCGGAGTGTTCTCAGCGCCCCCAACTCCCCAACCGCAGCCCTGGGTCTAGCGTGGCAAGCCACCCCGCCTTGCTCAATGGCGGCCCGAAGTCAAGGGCGCCACCAGAGACCCTGGGCAGCAGTCCACCGCCGTGGCCCGTCCCCCTCTAACCTTCCCGTGACACCCCCCCCCACGAACCCCCCATCACCAGGACAGGACTGAGAGATACGGGAGCCCGGCTGACATAGACAGACACAAAGACACACAGGGAAAGCCAGAGATACGCACGGAGGGGTAGTCGGAGCGAGAGAGGAAGAGAGAGACACGGGGAGACCGAGGATCCAACACACAGACCCGCACTGAACCCCCGAACAGACACACAGAGATCCTGACCTGGATGCGGATGGGGACACGGAAAGGGACAGCCTCGCCGGTGCACGCAAGGGACCCAGACACACACCACACACACCGGAGGCTGTGTTGGCGAGGCAGCTAGCCTCTGGGGGTGTGGTGGAGCTTGGCCAGGTTTTGGCAAGCTGACCGCGCCCTGGTGCTGCTAGAGGAGCCCCTCGGAGCGCCAGGAAGCACAGCCAAGTTGCCTGGAATCCCCTTCTGCTCCCATGCCTGCCCAGCAACTACACTGGCCTGGGGGCATGCGGGGGACTCTTTCCTTGGTCTCGTCGTTTATTTGGGGGTACCCCTCGACGCCGACGCCGTGGTGCCGGGCGCGCCCCCACTGCCTTGCTGAGGGAGCGGGCCTCGCTGTTAGGTGCGCTGCTGTGGGGAGAAGGACTTAGGCTCAGGGTGCCAGCGGCCCCAAGGTCCAGGGCGGTCGGCCATCTTTGGTGCTGGGCAGAGGGAGCGAGGGCCCAGGGCGGGGCCCAGGGGCAAAGGGACGGTGGTCGGCGGGAAGGAAGAGAAGGCCCTGCGGGGCTGGAGCGCAGCGCAGGGCTGGTGGGAGAAGGTGTAGGCGTGCCCAGTCACCAGGGGGAGCCTGTTGTCCGGTGGCTTGGGCATCCAGGGCGACCCAAGGGAAAGGCGAGGGGCGGCGGCATGAGGGCCCCAAGGGCAGGAACGAGGGAGGGCACGCATGGGAGGCAGGGTGAACTCCCGCACGCGCTCCCCCCTCCCCATCGCCCCCCAGTCCTCGCCACCTTCGCCCACTCCCTCCCTCCGTAGCGGCTGCCCTCTCTGAGGCCTCAGCCTCCACACCCCGTTCCCATCGCCCCCCAGCGAGCCCCACTGGTTCCTGTGAGGGTGGGCCTTGTGACTTGGAGTTGGAGGAGCTGGATTCGAGCCGCCTGTCGCTGCAGCGGGCGGCTCCAGCGGGCCTATGAACCGCCGTGGGGTGCCCGGGGGTAAGGGGGCAACGGGGCAAGGGATGTTTGGAGGAAGGCTTGCTGGGCAAAGGGGGGCGGTGGAGGCACAGGGAGAAGAAGGGAGGCCGAAGGAGAAAGAAAAAAGCCAAGAAAGTAGCCTCAGAACAAGAGTGCAGGGCACCCGGGAACGGTCTCCCATCCAAGTCCTGAGCGGATCCGACCCTGCTTAGCTTCCAAGAGCAGAAGAGATGCGCTGCCATCAGGCCGCTAGGGCCAAAGGCCTGAGAGGCTGATGCTGCGACTCCCAGCAGACTGCTCTTGGCCTCCGAGCCCCAGCGTGCTCCTCTCGTCAACCCCTCCGCCTGCCCTGGCCTTGGCTCCTGCGTGCCTGCGCGCCTGCCTTGGGGTGAGGCGCCTCCAGCATCTCAGAGTCGCAGAAGTCCCGGCGATCTCCCCAACTGTCTCTGGACTTCCCAGCCGGACCGCCCCCTCCGCCGCCGCTCCCGCCGCCGTCGCCTCCTCCTACGCCGCCGCCGCCGCCGCCACTGTGGTTTGGAACCCGAGATGCCTAGGGGGGGCGTTCGGTCTTGGAGGCAGGCATGCGGAGTGTTCACAGCGCCCCGAACTCCCCAACCAGAGACCCTGGGCAGCAGTCCACCCCCGTGGCCCCACCCCCGCCAACCTTCCCCTGACAACCCCCCACGCACCCCCCATCACCAGGACAGGACTGAGAGATACGGGAGCCCGGCTGACAGAGACAGACACACAGACACACAGGGAAAGACAGAGAGGCACACGGAGGGGTAGTCGGAGCGAGAGAGGAAGAGAGAGACACGGGGAGAACGAGGATCCAACACACAGACCCGCACTGAACCCCCGAACAGACAGACAGAGACCCTGACCTGGATGCGGATGGGGACACGGAAAGGGACGGACTCGCCGGTGCACGCAAGGGACCCAGACACACACCACACACACCGGAGGCTGTGTTGGCGAGGCAGCTAGCCTCTGGGGGTGTGGTGGAGCTTGGCCAGGTTTTGGCAAGCTGACCTCGCCCTGGTGCTGCTAGAGGAGCCCCTCGGAGCGCCAGGAAGCACAGCCAAGTTGCCTGGAATCCCCTTCTGCTCCCATGCCTGCCCAGCAACCACACTGGCCTGGGGGCATGCGGGGGACTCTTTCCTTGGTCTCGTCGTTTATTTGGGGGTACCCCTCGACGCCGACGCCGTGGTGCCGGGCGCGCCCCCACTGCCTTGCTGAGGGAGCGGGCCTTGCTGTTAGCTGCGCTGCTGTGGGGAGAAGGACTTCGGCCCAGGGTGCCAGCGGCCCCGAGGGCCAGGGCGGTCGGCCATTTTGGTGCAGGGCAGAGGGAGGGAGGGCCCAGGGCGGGGCCCAGGGGCAAAGGGACGGTGGTCGGCGGGAAGGAAGAGAAGGCCCTGCGGGGCTGGAGCGCAGCCCAGGGCTGGTGGGAGAAGGTGTAGGCGTGCCCAGTCACCAGGGGGAGCCGGTTGTTCGGCGGCTTGGGCATCCAGGGCGGCCCAAGGGAATGGCGAGGGGCGGCGGCATGAGGGCCCCAAGGCCAGGAACCAGGGAGTGCACGCATGGGAGGCAGGGTGAACTCCCGCACGCGCTCCCCCCGCCCCATCGCCCCCCCAGTCCTCGCCACCTTCGCCCACTCCCTCCCTCCGAAGCGGCAGCCCTCTCTGCCGCCTCAGCCTCCCCACCCCCTTCCCATCGCCCCCCCGCGAGCCCCACTGGTTCCTGTGAGGGTGGGCCTTGTGACTTGGAGTTGGAGGAGCTGGGTTGGAGCCGCCTGTCGCTGTAGCGGGCGGCTCCAGCGGGCCTGTGAACCGCCGTGGGGTGCCCGGGGGTAAGGGGGCAACGGGGCAAGGGATGTTTGGAGGAAGGCTTGCTGGGCAAAGGGGGGCGGTGGAGGCACAGGGAGAAGAAGGGAGGCCGAAGGAGAAAGAAAAAAGCCAAGAAAGTAGCCTCAGAACAAGAGTGCAGGGCACCCGGGAACGGTCTCCCATCCAAGTCCTGAGCGGATCCGACCCTGCTTAGCTTCCAAGAGCAGAAGAGATGCGCTGCCATCAGGCCGCTAGGGCCAGAGGCCTGAGAGGCTGCTGCTGCGACCCACAGCAGACTGCTCTGGGCCTCCGAGCCCCAGCGTGCTCCTCTCGTCAACCCCTCCGCCTGCCCTGGCCTTGGCTCCTGCGTGCCTGCGAGCCTGCCTTGGGGTGAGGCGCCTCCAGCATCTCAGAGTCCCAGAAGTCCCGGCGATCTCCCCAACTGTCTCTGGACTTCCCAGCCGGACCGCCCCCTCCGCCGCCGCTCCCGCCGCCGCCGCCTCCTCCTACGCCGCCGCCGCCGCCGCCACTGCCACTGTGGTTTGGAACCCGAGATGCCTAGGGGGGGCGTTCGGTCTTGGAGGCAGGCATGCGGAGTGTTCACAGCGCCCCGAACTCCCCAACCAGAGACCCTGGGCAGCAGTCCACCCCCGTGGCCCCTCCCCCGCCAACCTTCCCCTGACACCCCCCCCACGCACCCCCCATCACCAGGACAGGACTGAGCGATACGGGAGCCCGGCTGACAGAGACAGACACACAGACACACAGGGAAAGACAGACAGGCACACGGAGGGGTAGTCGGAGCGAGAGAGGAAGAGAGAGACACGGGGAGAACGAGGATCCAACACTCAGACCCGCACTGAACCCCCGAACAGACACACAGAGACCCTGACCTGGATGCGGATGGGGATACGGAAAGGGACGGACTCGCCGGTGCACGCAAGGGACCCAGACACACACCACACACACCGGAGGCTGTGTTGGCGAGGCAGCTAGGCTCTGGGGGTGTGGTGGAGCTTGGCCAGGTTTTGGCAAGCTCACCGCGCCCTGGTGCTGCTAGAGGAGCCCCTCGGAGCGCCAGGAAGCACAGCCAAGTTGCCTGGAATCCCCTTCTGCTCCCATGCCTGCCCAGCAACCACACTGGCCTGGGGGCATGCGGGGGACTCTTTCCTTGGTCTCGTCGTTTATTTGGGGGTACCCCTCGACGCCGACGCCGTGGTGCCGGGCGCGCCCCCACTGCCTTGCTGAGGGAGGGGGCCTTGCTGTTAGCTGCGCTGCTGTGGGGAGAAAGACTTCGGCCCAGGGTGCCAGCGGCCCCGAGGGCCAGGGCGGTCGGCCATCTTTGGTGCTGGGCAGAGGGAGGGAGGGCCCAGGGCGGGGCCCAGGGGCAAAGGGACGGTGGTCGGCGGGAAGGAAGAGAAGGCCCTGCGGAGCTGGAGTGCAGCCCAGGGCTGGTGGGAGAAGGTGTAGGCGTGCCCAGTCACCAGGGGGAGCCGGTTGTCCGGCGGCTTGGGCATCCAGGGCGGCCCAAGGGAATGGCGAGGGGCGGCGGCATGAGGGCCCCAAGGCCAGGAACCAGGGAGTGCACGCATGGGAGGCAGGGTCAACTCCCGCACGCCCTCCCCCGGCCCCAACGCCCCCCCAGTCCTCGCCACCTTCGCCCACTCCCTCCCTCCGTTGCGGCTGTCCTCTCTGCTGCCTCAACCTCCCCACCCCGTTCCCATCGCCGCCCAGCGAGCCCCACTGGTTCCTGTGAGGGTGGGCCTTGTTGCTTGGAGTTGGAGGAGCTGGGTTGGAGCCGCCAGTCCCTGCAGCGGGCGGCTCCAGCGGGCCTGTGAATCGCCGTGGGGTGCCCGGGAGTAAGGGGGCAGCGGAGCAAGGGATGTTTGGAGGAAGGCTTGCTGGGCAAAGGGGGGCGGTGGAGGCACAGGGAGAAGAAGGGAGGCCGAAGGAGAAAGAAAAAAGCCAAGAAAGTAGCCTCAGAACCAGAGTCCAGGGCACCCGGGAACGGTCTCCCATCCAAGTCCTGACCGGATCCGACCCTGCTTAGCTTCCAAGAGCAGAAGAGATGCGCTGCCATCAGGCCACTAGGGCCATAGGCCTGAGAGGCTGCTGCTGCGACCCACATCAGACTGCTCTGGGCCTCCGGGCCCCAGCGTGCTCCTCTTGTCACCCCTCCACCTGCCCTGTGCTTTGCTCCTGCGTGCCTGCGAGCCTGCCTTGGGGTGAGGCGCCTCCAGCATCTCAGAGTCGCAGAAGTCCTGGCGATCTCCCCAAGTGTCTCTGGACTTCCCAGCAGGACCGCCCCCTCCGCCGCCGCTCCCGCCGCCGCCTCCTCCTCCTCCTCCTCCTCCTCCTCCTCCTCCTCCTCCCCCGCCGCCACCGCCGCCTCCGCCGCCGCTGTCGTTTGGAACCCGAGATGCCTAGGGGGGGCGTTCGGTCTTGGAGGCAGGCATGCGGAGTGTTCTCAGCGCCCCCAACTCCCCAACCGCAGCCCTGGGTCTAGCGTGGCAAGCCACCCCGCCTTGCTCAATGGCGGCCCGAAGTCAAGGGCGCCACCAGAGACCCTGGGCAGCAGTCCACCGCCGTGGCCCGTCCCCCTCTAACCTTCCCGTGACACCCCCCCCCACGAACCCCCCATCACCAGGACAGGACTGAGAGATACGGGAGCCCGGCTGACATAGACAGACACAAAGACACACAGGGAAAGCCAGAGATACGCACGGAGGGGTAGTCGGAGCGAGAGAGGAAGAGAGAGACACGGGGAGACCGAGGATCCAACACACAGACCCGCACTGAACCCCCGAACAGACACACAGAGATCCTGACCTGGATGCGGATGGGGACACGGAAAGGGACAGCCTCGCCGGTGCACGCAAGGGACCCAGACACACACCACACACACCGGAGGCTGTGTTGGCGAGGCAGCTAGCCTCTGGGGGTGTGGTGGAGCTTGGCCAGGTTTTGGCAAGCTGACCGCGCCCTGGTGCTGCTAGAGGAGCCCCTCGGAGCGCCAGGAAGCACAGCCAAGTTGCCTGGAATCCCCTTCTGCTCCCATGCCTGCCCAGCAACTACACTGGCCTGGGGGCATGCGGGGGACTCTTTCCTTGGTCTCGTCGTTTATTTGGGGGTACCCCTCGACGCCGACGCCGTGGTGCCGGGCGCGACCCCACTGCCTTGCTGAGGGAGCGGGCCTCGCTGTTAGGTGCGCTGCTGTGGGGAGAAGGACTTAGGCTCAGGGTGCCAGCGGCCCCAAGGTCCAGGGCGGTCGGCCATCTTTGGTGCTGGGCAGAGGGAGCGAGGGCCCAGGGCGGGGCCCAGGGGCAAAGGGACGGTGGTCGGCGGGAAGGAAGAGAAGGCCCTGCGGGGCTGGAGCGCAGCGCAGGGCTGGTGGGAGAAGGTGTAGGCGTGCCCAGTCACCAGGGGGAGCCTGTTGTCCGGTGGCTTGGGCATCCAGGGCGACCCAAGGGAAAGGCGAGGGGCGGCGGCATGAGGGCCCCAAGGGCAGGAACGAGGGAGGGCACGCATGGGAGGCAGGGTGAACTCCCGCACGCGCTCCCCCCTCCCCATCGCCCCCCAGTCCTCGCCACCTTCGCCCACTCCCTCCCTCCGTAGCGGCTGCCCTCTCTGAGGCCTCAGCCTCCACACCCCGTTCCCATCGCCCCCCAGCGAGCCCCACTGGTTCCTGTGAGGGTGGGCCTTGTGACTTGGAGTTGGAGGAGCTGGATTCGAGCCGCCTGTCGCTGCAGCGGGCGGCTCCAGCGGGCCTATGAACCGCCGTGGGGTGCCCGGGGGTAAGGGGGCAACGGGGCAAGGGATGTTTGGAGGAAGGCTTGCTGGGCAAAGGGGGGCGGTGGAGGCACAGGGAGAAGAAGGGAGGCCGAAGGAGAAAGAAAAAAGCCAAGAAAGTAGCCTCAGAACAAGAGTGCAGGGCACCCGGGAACGGTCTCCCATCCAAGTCCTGAGCGGATCCGACCCTGCTTAGCTTCCAAGAGCAGAAGAGATGCGCTGCCATCAGGCCGCTAGGGCCAAAGGCCTGAGAGGCTGATGCTGCGACTCCCAGCAGACTGCTCTTGGCCTCCGAGCCCCAGCGTGCTCCTCTCGTCAACCCCTCCGCCTGCCCTGGCCTTGGCTCCTGCGTGCCTGCGCGCCTGCCTTGGGGTGAGGCGCCTCCAGCATCTCAGAGTCGCAGAAGTCCCGGCGATCTCCCCAACTGTCTCTGGACTTCCCAGCCGGACCGCCCCCTCCGCCGCCGCTCCCGCCGCCGTCGCCTCCTCCTACGCCGCCGCCGCCGCCGCCACTGTGGTTTGGAACCCGAGATGCCTAGGGGGGGCGTTCGGTCTTGGAGGCAGGCATGCGGAGTGTTCACAGCGCCCCGAACTCCCCAACCAGAGACCCTGGGCAGCAGTCCACCCCCGTGGCCCCACCCCCGCCAACCTTCCCCTGACAACCCCCCACGCACCCCCCATCACCAGGACAGGACTGAGAGATACGGGAGCCCGGCTGACAGAGACAGACACACAGACACACAGGGAAAGACAGAGAGGCACACGGAGGGGTAGTCGGAGCGAGAGAGGAAGAGAGAGACACGGGGAGAACGAGGATCCAACACACAGACCCGCACTGAACCCCCGAACAGACAGACAGAGACCCTGACCTGGATGCGGATGGGGACACGGAAAGGGACGGACTCGCCGGTGCACGCAAGGGACCCAGACACACACCACACACACCGGAGGCTGTGTTGGCGAGGCAGCTAGCCTCTGGGGGTGTGGTGGAGCTTGGCCAGGTTTTGGCAAGCTGACCGCGCCCTGGTGCTGCTAGAGGAGCCCCTCGGAGCGCCAGGAAGCACAGCCAAGTTGCCTGGAATCCCCTTCTGCTCCCATGCCTGCCCAGCAACCACACTGGCCTGGGGGCATGCGGGGGACTCTTTCCTTGGTCTCGTCGTTTATTTGGGGGTACCCCTCGACGCCGACGCCGTGGTGCCGGGCGCGCCCCCACTGCCTTGCTGAGGGAGCGGGCCTTGCTGTTAGCTGCGCTGCTGTGGGGAGAAGGACTTCGGCCCAGGGTGCCAGCGGCCCCGAGGGCCAGGGCGGTCGGCCATTTTGGTGCTGGGCAGAGGGAGGGAGGGCCCAGGGCGGGGCCCAGGGGCAAAGGGACGGTGGTCGGCGGGAAGGAAGAGAAGGCCCTGCGGGGCTGGAGCGCAGCCCAGGGCTGGTGGGAGAAGGTGTAGGCGTGCCCAGTCACCAGGGGGAGCCGGTTGTTCGGCGGCTTGGGCATCCAGGGCGGCCCAAGGGAATGGCGAGGGGCGGCGGCATGAGGGCCCCAAGGCCAGGAACCAGGGAGTGCACGCATGGGAGGCAGGGTGAACTCCCGCCCGCGCTCCCCCCGCCCCATCGCCCCCCCAGTCCTCGCCACCTTCGCCCACTCCCTCCCTCCGAAGCGGCAGCCCTCTCTGCCGCCTCAGCCTCCCCACCCCCTTCCCATCGCCCCCCCGCGAGCCCCACTGGTTCCTGTGAGGGTGGGCCTTGTGATTTGGAGTTGGAGGAGCTGGGTTGGAGCCGCCTGTCGCTGCAGCGGGCGGCTCCAGCGGGCCTGTGAACCGCCGTGGGGTGCCCGGGGGTAAGGGGGCAACGGGGCAAGGGATGTTTGGAGGAAGGCTTGCTGGGCAAAGGGGGGCGGTGGAGGCACAGGGAGAAGAAGGGAGGCCGAAGGAGAAAGAAAAAAGCCAAGAAAGTAGCCTCAGAACAAGAGTGCAGGGCACCCGGGAACGGTCTCCCATCCAAGTCCTGAGCGGATCCGACCCTGCTTAGCTTCCAAGAGCAGAAGAGATGCGCTGCCATCAGGCCGCTAGGGCCAGAGGCCTGAGAGGCTGCTGCTGCGACCCACAGCAGACTGCTCTGGGCCTCCGAGCCCCAGCGTGCTCCTCTCGTCAACCCCTCCGCCTGCCCTGGCCTTGGCTCCTGCGTGCCTGCGAGCCTGCCTTGGGGTGAGGCGCCTCCAGCATCTCAGAGTCCCAGAAGTCCCGGCGATCTCCCCAACTGTCTCTGGACTTCCCAGCCGGACCGCCCCCTCCGCCGCCGCTCCCGCCGCCGCCGCCTCCTCCTACGCCGCCGCCGCCGCCGCCACTGCCACTGTGGTTTGGAACCCGAGATGCCTAGGGGGGGCGTTCGGTCTTGGAGGCAGGCATGCGGAGTGTTCACAGCGCCCCGAACTCCCCAACCAGAGACCCTGGGCAGCAGTCCACCCCCGTGGCCCCTCCCCCGCCAACCTTCCCCTGACACCCCCCCCACGCACCCCCCATCACCAGGACAGGACTGAGCGATACGGGAGCCCGGCTGACAGAGACAGACACACAGACACACAGGGAAAGACAGACAGGCACACGGAGGGGTAGTCGGAGCGAGAGAGGAAGAGAGAGACACGGGGAGAACGAGGATCCAACACTCAGACCCGCACTGAACCCCCGAACAGACACACAGAGACCCTGACCTGGATGCGGATGGGGATACGGAAAGGGACGGACTCGCCGGTGCACGCAAGGGACCCAGACACACACCACACACACCGGAGGCTGTGTTGGCGAGGCAGCTAGGCTCTGGGGGTGTGGTGGAGCTTGGCCAGGTTTTGGCAAGCTCACCGCGCCCTGGTGCTGCTAGAGGAGCCCCTCGGAGCGCCAGGAAGCACAGCCAAGTTGCCTGGAATCCCCTTCTGCTCCCATGCCTGCCCAGCAACCACACTGGCCTGGGGGCATGCGGGGGACTCTTTCCTTGGTCTCGTCGTTTATTTGGGGGTACCCCTCGACGCCGACGCCGTGGTGCCGGGCGCGCCCCCACTGCCTTGCTGAGGGAGGGGGCCTTGCTGTTAGCTGCGCTGCTGTGGGGAGAAAGACTTCGGCCCAGGGTGCCAGCGGCCCCGAGGGCCAGGGCGGTCGGCCATCTTTGGTGCTGGGCAGAGGGAGGGAGGGCCCAGGGCGGGGCCCAGGGGCAAAGGGACGGTGGTCGGCGGGAAGGAAGAGAAGGCCCTGCGGAGCTGGAGTGCAGCCCAGGGCTGGTGGGAGAAGGTGTAGGCGTGCCCAGTCACCAGGGGGAGCCGGTTGTCCGGCGGCTTGGGCATCCAGGGCGGCCCAAGGGAATGGCGAGGGGCGGCGGCATGAGGGCCCCAAGGCCAGGAACCAGGGAGTGCACGCATGGGAGGCAGGGTCAACTCCCGCACGCCCTCCCCCCGCCCCAACGCCCCCCCAGTCCTCGCCACCTTCGCCCACTCCCTCCCTCCGTTGCGGCTGTCCTCTCTGCTGCCTCAACCTCCCCACCCCGTTCCCATCGCCGCCCAGCGAGCCCCACTGGTTCCTGTGAGGGTGGGCCTTGTTGCTTGGAGTTGGAGGAGCTGGGTTGGAGCCGCCAGTCCCTGCAGCGGGCGGCTCCAGCGGGCCTGTGAATCGCCGTGGGGTGCCCGGGAGTAAGGGGGCAGCGGAGCAAGGGATGTTTGGAGGAAGGCTTGCTGGGCAAAGGGGGGCGGTGGAGGCACAGGGAGAAGAAGGGAGGCCGAAGGAGAAAGAAAAAAGCCAAGAAAGTAGCCTCAGAACCAGAGTCCAGGGCACCCGGGAACGGTCTCCCATCCAAGTCCTGACCGGATCCGACCCTGCTTAGCTTCCAAGAGCAGAAGAGATGCGCTGCCATCAGGCCACTAGGGCCATAGGCCTGAGAGGCTGCTGCTGCGACCCACATCAGACTGCTCTGGGCCTCCGGGCCCCAGCGTGCTCCTCTTGTCACCCCTCCACCTGCCCTGTGCTTTGCTCCTGCGTGCCTGCGAGCCTGCCTTGGGGTGAGGCGCCTCCAGCATCTCAGAGTCGCAGAAGTCCTGGCGATCTCCCCAAGTGTCTCTGGACTTCCCAGCAGGACCGCCCCCTCCGCCGCCGCTCCCGCCGCCGCCTCCTCCTCCTCCTCCTCCTCCTCCCCCGCCGCCACCGCCGCCTCCGCCGCCGCTGTCGTTTGGAACCCGAGATGCCTAGGGGGGGCGTTCGGTCTTGGAGGCAGGCATGCGGAGTGTTCTCAGCGCCCCCAACTCCCCAACCGCAGCCCTGGGTCTAGCGTGGCAAGCCACCCCGCCTTGCTCAATGGCGGCCCGAAGTCAAGGGCGCCACCAGAGACCCTGGGCAGCAGTCCACCGCCGTGGCCCGTCCCCCTCTATCCTTCCCGTGACACCCCTCCCCCACGAACCCCCCATCACCAGGACAGGACTGAGAGATACGGGAGCCCGGCTGACATAGACAGACACAAAGACACACAGGGAAAGCCAGAGATACGCACGGAGGGGTAGTCGGAGCGAGAGAGGAAGAGAGAGACACGGGGAGACCGAGGATCCAACACACAGACCCGCACTGAACCCCCGAACAGACACACAGAGATCCTGACCTGGATGCGGATGGGGACACGGAAAGGGACAGCCTCGCCGGTGCACGCAAGGGACCCAGACACACACCACACACACCGGAGGCTGTGTTGGCGAGGCAGCTAGCCTCTGGGGGTGTGGTGGAGCTTGGCCAGGTTTTGGCAAGCTGACCGCGCCCTGGTGCTGCTAGAGGAGCCCCTCGGAGCGCCAGGAAGCACAGCCAAGTTGCCTGGAATCCCCTTCTGCTCCCATGCCTGCCCAGCAACTACACTGGCCTGGGGGCATGCGGGGGACTCTTTCCTTGGTCTCGTCGTTTATTTGGGGGTACCCCTCGACGCCGACGCCGTGGTGCCGGGCGCGCCCCCACTGCCTTGCTGAGGGAGCGGGCCTCGCTGTTAGGTGCGCTGCTGTGGGGAGAAGGACTTAGGCTCAGGGTGCCAGCGGCCCCAAGGTCCAGGGCGGTCGGCCATCTTTGGTGCTGGGCAGAGGGAGCGAGGGCCCAGGGCGGGGCCCAGGGGCAAAGGGACGGTGGTCGGCGGGAAGGAAGAGAAGGCCCTGCGGGGCTGGAGCGCAGCGCAGGGCTGGTGGGAGAAGGTGTAGGCGTGCCCAGTCACCAGGGGGAGCCTGTTGTCCGGTGGCTTGGGCATCCAGGGCGACCCAAGGGAAAGGCGAGGGGCGGCGGCATGAGGGCCCCAAGGGCAGGAACGAGGGAGGGCACGCATGGGAGGCAGGGTGAACTCCCGCACGCGCTCCCCCCTCCCCATCGCCCCCCAGTCCTCGCCACCTTCGCCCACTCCCTCCCTCCGTAGCGGCTGCCCTCTCTGAGGCCTCAGCCTCCACACCCCGTTCCCATCGCCCCCCAGCGAGCCCCACTGGTTCCTGTGAGGGTGGGCCTTGTGACTTGGAGTTGGAGGAGCTGGATTCGAGCCGCCTGTCGCTGCAGCGGGCGGCTCCAGCGGGCCTATGAACCGCCGTGGGGTGCCCGGGGGTAAGGGGGCAACGGGGCAAGGGATGTTTGGAGGAAGGCTTGCTGGGCAAAGGGGGGCGGTGGAGGCACAGGGAGAAGAAGGGAGGCCGAAGGAGAAAGAAAAAAGCCAAGAAAGGAGCCTCAGAACAAGAGTGCAGGGCACCCGGGAACGGTCTCCCATCCAAGTCCTGAGCGGATCCGACCCTGCTTAGCTTCCAAGAGCAGAAGAGATGCGCTGCCATCAGGCCGCTAGGGCCAAAGGCCTGAGAGGCTGATGCTGCGACTCCCAGCAGACTGCTCTTGGCCTCCGAGCCCCAGCGTGCTCCTCTCGTCAACCCCTCCGCCTGCCCTGGCCTTGGCTCCTGCGTGCCTGCGTGCCTGCCTTGGGGTGAGGCGCCTCCAGCATCTCAGAGTCGCAGAAGTCCCGGCGATCTCCCCAACTGTCTCTGGACTTCCCAGCCGGACCGCCCCCTCCGCCGCCGCTCCCGCCGCCGTCGCCTCCTCCTACGCCGCCGCCGCCGCCGCCGCCGCCACTGTGGTTTGGAACCCGAGATGCCTAGGGGGGGCGTTCGGTCTTGGAGGCAGGCATGCGGAGTGTTCACAGCGCCCCGAACTCCCCAACCAGAGACCCTGGGCAGCAGTCCACCCCCGTGGCCCCACCCCCGCCAACCTTCCCCTGACAACCCCCCACGCACCCCCCATCACCAGGACAGGACTGAGAGATACGGGAGCCCGGCTGACAGAGACAGACACACAGACACACAGGGAAAGACAGAGAGGCACACGGAGGGGTAGTCGGAGCGAGAGAGGAAGAGAGAGACACGGGGAGAACGAGGATCCAACACACAGACCCGCACTGAACCCCCGAACAGACAGACAGAGACCCTGACCTGGATGCGGATGGGGACACGGAAAGGGACGGACTCGCCGGTGCACGCAAGGGACCCAGACACACACCACACACACCGGAGGCTGTGTTGGCGAGGCAGCTAGCCTCTGGGGGTGTGGTGGAGCTTGGCCAGGTTTTGGCAAGCTGACCGCGCCCTGGTGCTGCTAGAGGAGCCCCTCGGAGCGCCAGGAAGCACAGCCAAGTTGCCTGGAATCCCCTTCTGCTCCCATGCCTGCCCAGCAACCACACTGGCCTGGGGGCATGCGGGGGACTCTTTCCTTGGTCTCGTCGTTTATTTGGGGGTACCCCTCGACGCCGACGCCGTGGTGCCGGGCGCGCCCCCACTGCCTTGCTGAGGGAGCGGGCCTTGCTGTTAGCTGCGCTGCTGTGGGGAGAAGGACTTCGGCCCAGGGTGCCAGCGGCCCCGAGGGCCAGGGCGGTCGGCCATTTTGGTGCTGGGCAGAGGGAGGGAGGGCCCAGGGCGGGGCCCAGGGGCAAAGGGACGGTGGTCGGCGGGAAGGAAGAGAAGGCCCTGCGGGGCTGGAGCGCAGCCCAGGGCTGGTGGGAGAAGGTGTAGGCGTGCCCAGTCACCAGGGGGAGCCGGTTGTTCGGCGGCTTGGGCATCCAGGGCGGCCCAAGGGAATGGCGAGGGGCGGCGGCATGAGGGCCCCAAGGCCAGGAACCAGGGAGTGCACGCATGGGAGGCAGGGTGAACTCCCGCCCGCGCTCCCCCCGCCCCATCGCCCCCCCAGTCCTCGCCACCTTCGCCCACTCCCTCCCTCCGAAGCGGCAGCCCTCTCTGCCGCCTCAGCCTCCCCACCCCCTTCCCATCGCCCCCCCGCGAGCCCCACTGGTTCCTGTGAGGGTGGGCCTTGTGACTTGGAGTTGGAGGAGCTGGGTTGGAGCCGCCTGTCGCTGCAGCGGGCGGCTCCAGCGGGCCTGTGAACCGCCGTGGGGTGCCCGGGGGTAAGGGGGCAACGGGGCAAGGGATGTTTGGAGGAAGGCTTGCTGGGCAAAGGGGGGCGGTGGAGGCACAGGGAGAAGAAGGGAGGCCGAAGGAGAAAGAAAAAAGCCAAGAAAGTAGCCTCAGAACAAGAGTGCAGGGCACCCGGGAACGGTCTCCCATCCAAGTCCTGAGCGGATCCGACCCTGCTTAGCTTCCAAGAGCAGAAGAGATGCGCTGCCATCAGGCCGCTAGGGCCAGAGGCCTGAGAGGCTGCTGCTGCGACCCACAGCAGACTGCTCTGGGCCTCCGAGCCCCAGCGTGCTCCTCTCGTCAACCCCTCCGCCTGCCCTGGCCTTGGCTCCTGCGTGCCTGCGAGCCTGCCTTGGGGTGAGGCGCCTCCAGCATCTCAGAGTCCCAGAAGTCCCGGCGATCTCCCCAACTGTCTCTGGACTTCCCAGCCGGACCGCCCCCTCCGCCGCCGCTCCCGCCGCCGCCGCCTCCTCCTACGCCGCCGCCGCCGCCGCCACTGCCACTGTGGTTTGGAACCCGAGATGCCTAGGGGGGGCGTTCGGTCTTGGAGGCAGGCATGCGGAGTGTTCACAGCGCCCCGAACTCCCCAACCAGAGACCCTGGGCAGCAGTCCACCCCCGTGGCCCCTCCCCCGCCAACCTTCCCCTGACACCCCCCCCACGCACCCCCCATCACCAGGACAGGACTGAGCGATACGGGAGCCCGGCTGACAGAGACAGACACACAGACACACAGGGAAAGACAGACAGGCACACGGAGGGGTAGTCGGAGCGAGAGAGGAAGAGAGAGACACGGGGAGAACGAGGATCCAACACTCAGACCCGCACTGAACCCCCGAACAGACACACAGAGACCCTGACCTGGATGCGGATGGGGATACGGAAAGGGACGGACTCGCCGGTGCACGCAAGGGACCCAGACACACACCACACACACCGGAGGCTGTGTTGGCGAGGCAGCTAGGCTCTGGGGGTGTGGTGGAGCTTGGCCAGGTTTTGGCAAGCTCACCGCGCCCTGGTGCTGCTAGAGGAGCCCCTCGGAGCGCCAGGAAGCACAGCCAAGTTGCCTGGAATCCCCTTCTGCTCCCATGCCTGCCCAGCAACCACACTGGCCTGGGGGCATGCGGGGGACTCTTTCCTTGGTCTCGTCGTTTATTTGGGGGTACCCCTCGACGCCGACGCCGTGGTGCCGGGCGCGCCCCCACTGCCTTGCTGAGGGAGGGGGCCTTGCTGTTAGCTGCGCTGCTGTGGGGAGAAAGACTTCGGCCCAGGGTGCCAGCGGCCCCGAGGGCCAGGGCGGTCGGCCATCTTTGGTGCTGGGCAGAGGGAGGGAGGGCCCAGGGCGGGGCCCAGGGGCAAAGGGACGGTGGTCGGCGGGAAGGAAGAGAAGGCCCTGCGGAGCTGGAGTGCAGCCCAGGGCTGGTGGGAGAAGGTGTAGGCGTGCCCAGTCACCAGGGGGAGCCGGTTGTCCGGCGGCTTGGGCATCCAGGGCGGCCCAAGGGAATGGCGAGGGGCGGCGGCATGAGGGCCCCAAGGCCAGGAACCAGGGAGTGCACGCATGGGAGGCAGGGTCAACTCCCGCACGCCCTCCCCCGGCCCCAACGCCCCCCCAGTCCTCGCCACCTTCGCCCACTCCCTCCCTCCGTTGCGGCTGTCCTCTCTGCTGCCTCAACCTCCCCACCCCGTTCCCATCGCCGCCCAGCGAGCCCCACTGGTTCCTGTGAGGGTGGGCCTTGTTGCTTGGAGTTGGAGGAGCTGGGTTGGAGCCGCCAGTCCCTGCAGCGGGCGGCTCCAGCGGGCCTGTGAATCGCCGTGGGGTGCCCGGGAGTAAGGGGGCAGCGGAGCAAGGGATGTTTGGAGGAAGGCTTGCTGGGCAAAGGGGGGCGGTGGAGGCACAGGGAGAAGAAGGGAGGCCGAAGGAGAAAGAAAAAAGCCAAGAAAGTAGCCTCAGAACCAGAGTCCAGGGCACCCGGGAACGGTCTCCCATCCAAGTCCTGACCGGATCCGACCCTGCTTAGCTTCCAAGAGCAGAAGAGATGCGCTGCCATCAGGCCACTAGGGCCATAGGCCTGAGAGGCTGCTGCTGCGACCCACATCAGACTGCTCTGGGCCTCCGGGCCCCAGCGTGCTCCTCTTGTCACCCCTCCACCTGCCCTGTGCTTTGCTCCTGCGTGCCTGCGAGCCTGCCTTGGGGTGAGGCGCCTCCAGCATCTCAGAGTCGCAGAAGTCCTGGCGATCTCCCCAAGTGTCTCTGGACTTCCCAGCAGGACCGCCCCCTCCGCCGCCGCTCCCGCCGCCGCCTCCTCCTCCTCCTCCTCCTCCTCCTCCTCCTCCTCCCCCGCCGCCACCGCCGCCTCCGCCGCCGCTGTCGTTTGGAACCCGAGATGCCTAGGGGGGGCGTTCGGTCTTGGAGGCAGGCATGCGGAGTGTTCTCAGCGCCCCCAACTCCCCAACCGCAGCCCTGGGTCTAGCGTGGCAAGCCACCCCGCCTTGCTCAATGGCGGCCCGAAGTCAAGGGCGCCACCAGAGACCCTGGGCAGCAGTCCACCGCCGTGGCCCGTCCCCCTCTAACCTTCCCGTGACACCCCCCCCCACGAACCCCCCATCACCAGGACAGGACTGAGAGATACGGGAGCCCGGCTGACATAGACAGACACAAAGACACACAGGGAAAGCCAGAGATACGCACGGAGGGGTAGTCGGAGCGAGAGAGGAAGAGAGAGACACGGGGAGACCGAGGATCCAACACACAGACCCGCACTGAACCCCCGAACAGACACACAGAGATCCTGACCTGGATGCGGATGGGGACACGGAAAGGGACAGCCTCGCCGGTGCACGCAAGGGACCCAGACACACACCACACACACCGGAGGCTGTGTTGGCGAGGCAGCTAGCCTCTGGGGGTGTGGTGGAGCTTGGCCAGGTTTTGGCAAGCTGACCGCGCCCTGGTGCTGCTAGAGGAGCCCCTCGGAGCGCCAGGAAGCACAGCCAAGTTGCCTGGAATCCCCTTCTGCTCCCATGCCTGCCCAGCAACTACACTGGCCTGGGGGCATGCGGGGGACTCTTTCCTTGGTCTCGTCGTTTATTTGGGGGTACCCCTCGACGCCGACGCCGTGGTGCCGGGCGCGCCCCCACTGCCTTGCTGAGGGAGCGGGCCTCGCTGTTAGGTGCGCTGCTGTGGGGAGAAGGACTTAGGCTCAGGGTGCCAGCGGCCCCAAGGTCCAGGGCGGTCGGCCATCTTTGGTGCTGGGCAGAGGGAGCGAGGGCCCAGGGCGGGGCCCAGGGGCAAAGGGACGGTGGTCGGCGGGAAGGAAGAGAAGGCCCTGCGGGGCTGGAGCGCAGCGCAGGGCTGGTGGGAGAAGGTGTAGGCGTGCCCAGTCACCAGGGGGAGCCTGTTGTCCGGTGGCTTGGGCATCCAGGGCGACCCAAGGGAAAGGCGAGGGGCGGCGGCATGAGGGCCCCAAGGGCAGGAACGAGGGAGGGCACGCATGGGAGGCAGGGTGAACTCCCGCACGCGCTCCCCCCTCCCCATCGCCCCCCAGTCCTCGCCACCTTCGCCCACTCCCTCCCTCCGTAGCGGCTGCCCTCTCTGAGGCCTCAGCCTCCACACCCCGTTCCCATCGCCCCCCAGCGAGCCCCACTGGTTCCTGTGAGGGTGGGCCTTGTGACTTGGAGTTGGAGGAGCTGGATTCGAGCCGCCTGTCGCTGCAGCGGGCGGCTCCAGCGGGCCTATGAACCGCCGTGGGGCCGGGGGTAAGGGGGCAACGGGGCAAGGGATGTTTGGAGGAAGGCTTGCTGGGCAAAGGGGGGCGGTGGAGGCACAGGGAGAAGAAGGGAGGCCGAAGGAGAAAGAAAAAAGCCAAGAAAGTAGCCTCAGAACAAGAGTGCAGGGCACCCGGGAACGGTCTCCCATCCAAGTCCTGAGCGGATCCGACCCTGCTTAGCTTCCAAGAGCAGAAGAGATGCGCTGCCATCAGGCCGCTAGGGCCAAAGGCCTGAGAGGCTGATGCTGCGACTCCCAGCAGACTGCTCTTGGCCTCCGAGCCCCAGCGTGCTCCTCTCGTCAACCCCTCCGCCTGCCCTGGCCTTGGCTCCTGCGTGCCTGCGCGCCTGCCTTGGGGTGAGGCGCCTCCAGCATCTCAGAGTCGCAGAAGTCCCGGCGATCTCCCCAACTGTCTCTGGACTTCCCAGCCGGACCGCCCCCTCCGCCGCCGCTCCCGCCGCCGTCGCCTCCTCCTACGCCGCCGCCGCCGCCGCCACTGTGGTTTGGAACCCGAGATGCCTAGGGGGGGCGTTCGGTCTTGGAGGCAGGCATGCGGAGTGTTCACAGCGCCCCGAACTCCCCAACCAGAGACCCTGGGCAGCAGTCCACCCCCGTGGCCCCACCCCCGCCAACCTTCCCCTGACAACCCCCCACGCACCCCCCATCACCAGGACAGGACTGAGAGATACGGGAGCCCGGCTGACAGAGACAGACACACAGACACACAGGGAAAGACAGAGAGGCACACGGAGGGGTAGTCGGAGCGAGAGAGGAAGAGAGAGACACGGGGAGAACGAGGATCCAACACACAGACCCGCACTGAACCCCCGAACAGACAGACAGAGACCCTGACCTGGATGCGGATGGGGACACGGAAAGGGACGGACTCGCCGGTGCACGCAAGGGACCCAGACACACACCACACACACCGGAGGCTGTGTTGGCGAGGCAGCTAGCCTCTGGGGGTGTGGTGGAGCTTGGCCAGGTTTTGGCAAGCTGACCTCGCCCTGGTGCTGCTAGAGGAGCCCCTCGGAGCGCCAGGAAGCACAGCCAAGTTGCCTGGAATCCCCTTCTGCTCCCATGCCTGCCCAGCAACCACACTGGCCTGGGGGCATGCGGGGGACTCTTTCCTTGGTCTCGTCGTTTATTTGGGGGTACCCCTCGACGCCGACGCCGTGGTGCCGGGCGCGCCCCCACTGCCTTGCTGAGGGAGCGGGCCTTGCTGTTAGCTGCGCTGCTGTGGGGAGAAGGACTTCGGCCCAGGGTGCCAGCGGCCCCGAGGGCCAGGGCGGTCGGCCATTTTGGTGCAGGGCAGAGGGAGGGAGGGCCCAGGGCGGGGCCCAGGGGCAAAGGGACGGTGGTCGGCGGGAAGGAAGAGAAGGCCCTGCGGGGCTGGAGCGCAGCCCAGGGCTGGTGGGAGAAGGTGTAGGCGTGCCCAGTCACCAGGGGGAGCCGGTTGTTCGGCGGCTTGGGCATCCAGGGCGGCCCAAGGGAATGGCGAGGGGCGGCGGCATGAGGGCCCCAAGGCCAGGAACCAGGGAGTGCACGCATGGGAGGCAGGGTGAACTCCCGCACGCGCTCCCCCCGCCCCATCGCCCCCCCAGTCCTCGCCACCTTCGCCCACTCCCTCCCTCCGAAGCGGCAGCCCTCTCTGCCGCCTCAGCCTCCCCACCCCCTTCCCATCGCCCCCCCGCGAGCCCCACTGGTTCCTGTGAGGGTGGGCCTTGTGACTTGGAGTTGGAGGAGCTGGGTTGGAGCCGCCTGTCGCTGTAGCGGGCGGCTCCAGCGGGCCTGTGAACCGCCGTGGGGTGCCCGGGGGTAAGGGGGCAACGGGGCAAGGGATGTTTGGAGGAAGGCTTGCTGGGCAAAGGGGGGCGGTGGAGGCACAGGGAGAAGAAGGGAGGCCGAAGGAGAAAGAAAAAAGCCAAGAAAGTAGCCTCAGAACAAGAGTGCAGGGCACCCGGGAACGGTCTCCCATCCAAGTCCTGAGCGGATCCGACCCTGCTTAGCTTCCAAGAGCAGAAGAGATGCGCTGCCATCAGGCCGCTAGGGCCAGAGGCCTGAGAGGCTGCTGCTGCGACCCACAGCAGACTGCTCTGGGCCTCCGAGCCCCAGCGTGCTCCTCTCGTCAACCCCTCCGCCTGCCCTGGCCTTGGCTCCTGCGTGCCTGCGAGCCTGCCTTGGGGTGAGGCGCCTCCAGCATCTCAGAGTCCCAGAAGTCCCGGCGATCTCCCCAACTGTCTCTGGACTTCCCAGCCGGACCGCCCCCTCCGCCGCCGCTCCCGCCGCCGCCGCCTCCTCCTACGCCGCCGCCGCCGCCGCCACTGCCACTGTGGTTTGGAACCCGAGATGCCTAGGGGGGGCGTTCGGTCTTGGAGGCAGGCATGCGGAGTGTTCACAGCGCCCCGAACTCCCCAACCAGAGACCCTGGGCAGCAGTCCACCCCCGTGGCCCCTCCCCCGCCAACCTTCCCCTGACACCCCCCCCACGCACCCCCCATCACCAGGACAGGACTGAGCGATACGGGAGCCCGGCTGACAGAGACAGACACACAGACACACAGGGAAAGACAGACAGGCACACGGAGGGGTAGTCGGAGCGAGAGAGGAAGAGAGAGACACGGGGAGAACGAGGATCCAACACTCAGACCCGCACTGAACCCCCGAACAGACACACAGAGACCCTGACCTGGATGCGGATGGGGATACGGAAAGGGACGGACTCGCCGGTGCACGCAAGGGACCCAGACACACACCACACACACCGGAGGCTGTGTTGGCGAGGCAGCTAGGCTCTGGGGGTGTGGTGGAGCTTGGCCAGGTTTTGGCAAGCTCACCGCGCCCTGGTGCTGCTAGAGGAGCCCCTCGGAGCGCCAGGAAGCACAGCCAAGTTGCCTGGAATCCCCTTCTGCTCCCATGCCTGCCCAGCAACCACACTGGCCTGGGGGCATGCGGGGGACTCTTTCCTTGGTCTCGTCGTTTATTTGGGGGTACCCCTCGACGCCGACGCCGTGGTGCCGGGCGCGCCCCCACTGCCTTGCTGAGGGAGGGGGCCTTGCTGTTAGCTGCGCTGCTGTGGGGAGAAAGACTTCGGCCCAGGGTGCCAGCGGCCCCGAGGGCCAGGGCGGTCGGCCATCTTTGGTGCTGGGCAGAGGGAGGGAGGGCCCAGGGCGGGGCCCAGGGGCAAAGGGACGGTGGTCGGCGGGAAGGAAGAGAAGGCCCTGCGGAGCTGGAGTGCAGCCCAGGGCTGGTGGGAGAAGGTGTAGGCGTGCCCAGTCACCAGGGGGAGCCGGTTGTCCGGCGGCTTGGGCATCCAGGGCGGCCCAAGGGAATGGCGAGGGGCGGCGGCATGAGGGCCCCAAGGCCAGGAACCAGGGAGTGCACGCATGGGAGGCAGGGTCAACTCCCGCACGCCCTCCCCCGGCCCCAACGCCCCCCCAGTCCTCGCCACCTTCGCCCACTCCCTCCCTCCGTTGCGGCTGTCCTCTCTGCTGCCTCAACCTCCCCACCCCGTTCCCATCGCCGCCCAGCGAGCCCCACTGGTTCCTGTGAGGGTGGGCCTTGTTGCTTGGAGTTGGAGGAGCTGGGTTGGAGCCGCCAGTCCCTGCAGCGGGCGGCTCCAGCGGGCCTGTGAATCGCCGTGGGGTGCCCGGGAGTAAGGGGGCAGCGGAGCAAGGGATGTTTGGAGGAAGGCTTGCTGGGCAAAGGGGGGCGGTGGAGGCACAGGGAGAAGAAGGGAGGCCGAAGGAGAAAGAAAAAAGCCAAGAAAGTAGCCTCAGAACCAGAGTCCAGGGCACCCGGGAACGGTCTCCCATCCAAGTCCTGACCGGATCCGACCCTGCTTAGCTTCCAAGAGCAGAAGAGATGCGCTGCCATCAGGCCACTAGGGCCATAGGCCTGAGAGGCTGCTGCTGCGACCCACATCAGACTGCTCTGGGCCTCCGGGCCCCAGCGTGCTCCTCTTGTCACCCCTCCACCTGCCCTGTGCTTTGCTCCTGCGTGCCTGCGAGCCTGCCTTGGGGTGAGGCGCCTCCAGCATCTCAGAGTCGCAGAAGTCCTGGCGATCTCCCCAAGTGTCTCTGGACTTCCCAGCAGGACCGCCCCCTCTGCCGCCGCTCCCGCCGCCGCCTCCTCCTCCTCCTCCTCCTCCTCCTCCTCCTCCTCCTCCTCCCCCGCCGCCACCGCCGCCTCCGCCGCCGCTGTCGTTTGGAACCCGAGATGCCTAGGGGGGGCGTTCGGTCTTGGAGGCAGGCATGCGGAGTGTTCTCAGCGCCCCCAACTCCCCAACCGCAGCCCTGGGTCTAGCGTGGCAAGCCACCCCGCCTTGCTCAATGGCGGCCCGAAGTCAAGGGCGCCACCAGAGACCCTGGGCAGCAGTCCACCGCCGTGGCCCGTCCCCCTCTAACCTTCCCGTGACACCCCCCCCCACGAACCCCCCATCACCAGGACAGGACTGAGAGATACGGGAGCCCGGCTGACATAGACAGACACAAAGACACACAGGGAAAGCCAGAGATACGCACGGAGGGGTAGTCGGAGCGAGAGAGGAAGAGAGAGACACGGGGAGACCGAGGATCCAACACACAGACCCGCACTGAACCCCCGAACAGACACACAGAGATCCTGACCTGGATGCGGATGGGGACACGGAAAGGGACAGCCTCGCCGGTGCACGCAAGGGACCCAGACACACACCACACACACCGGAGGCTGTGTTGGCGAGGCAGCTAGCCTCTGGGGGTGTGGTGGAGCTTGGCCAGGTTTTGGCAAGCTGACCGCGCCCTGGTGCTGCTAGAGGAGCCCCTCGGAGCGCCAGGAAGCACAGCCAAGTTGCCTGGAATCCCCTTCTGCTCCCATGCCTGCCCAGCAACTACACTGGCCTGGGGGCATGCGGGGGACTCTTTCCTTGGTCTCGTCGTTTATTTGGGGGTACCCCTCGACGCCGACGCCGTGGTGCCGGGCGCGACCCCACTGCCTTGCTGAGGGAGCGGGCCTCGCTGTTAGGTGCGCTGCTGTGGGGAGAAGGACTTAGGCTCAGGGTGCCAGCGGCCCCAAGGTCCAGGGCGGTCGGCCATCTTTGGTGCTGGGCAGAGGGAGCGAGGGCCCAGGGCGGGGCCCAGGGGCAAAGGGACGGTGGTCGGCGGGAAGGAAGAGAAGGCCCTGCGGGGCTGGAGCGCAGCGCAGGGCTGGTGGGAGAAGGTGTAGGCGTGCCCAGTCACCAGGGGGAGCCTGTTGTCCGGTGGCTTGGGCATCCAGGGCGACCCAAGGGAAAGGCGAGGGGCGGCGGCATGAGGGCCCCAAGGGCAGGAACGAGGGAGGGCACGCATGGGAGGCAGGGTGAACTCCCGCACGCGCTCCCCCCTCCCCATCGCCCCCCAGTCCTCGCCACCTTCGCCCACTCCCTCCCTCCGTAGCGGCTGCCCTCTCTGAGGCCTCAGCCTCCACACCCCGTTCCCATCGCCCCCCAGCGAGCCCCACTGGTTCCTGTGAGGGTGGGCCTTGTGACTTGGAGTTGGAGGAGCTGGATTCGAGCCGCCTGTCGCTGCAGCGGGCGGCTCCAGCGGGCCTATGAACCGCCGTGGGGTGCCCGGGGGTAAGGGGGCAACGGGGCAAGGGATGTTTGGAGGAAGGCTTGCTGGGCAAAGGGGGGCGGTGGAGGCACAGGGAGAAGAAGGGAGGCCGAAGGAGAAAGAAAAAAGCCAAGAAAGTAGCCTCAGAACAAGAGTGCAGGGCACCCGGGAACGGTCTCCCATCCAAGTCCTGAGCGGATCCGACCCTGCTTAGCTTCCAAGAGCAGAAGAGATGCGCTGCCATCAGGCCGCTAGGGCCAAAGGCCTGAGAGGCTGATGCTGCGACTCCCAGCAGACTGCTCTTGGCCTCCGAGCCCCAGCGTGCTCCTCTCGTCAACCCCTCCGCCTGCCCTGGCCTTGGCTCCTGCGTGCCTGCGCGCCTGCCTTGGGGTGAGGCGCCTCCAGCATCTCAGAGTCGCAGAAGTCCCGGCGATCTCCCCAACTGTCTCTGGACTTCCCAGCCGGACCGCCCCCTCCGCCGCCGCTCCCGCCGCCGTCGCCTCCTCCTACGCCGCCGCCGCCGCCGCCACTGTGGTTTGGAACCCGAGATGCCTAGGGGGGGCGTTCGGTCTTGGAGGCAGGCATGCGGAGTGTTCACAGCGCCCCGAACTCCCCAACCAGAGACCCTGGGCAGCAGTCCACCCCCGTGGCCCCACCCCCGCCAACCTTCCCCTGACAACCCCCCACGCACCCCCCATCACCAGGACAGGACTGAGAGATACGGGAGCCCGGCTGACAGAGACAGACACACAGACACACAGGGAAAGACAGAGAGGCACACGGAGGGGTAGTCGGAGCGAGAGAGGAAGAGAGAGACACGGGGAGAACGAGGATCCAACACACAGACCCGCACTGAACCCCCGAACAGACAGACAGAGACCCTGACCTGGATGCGGATGGGGACACGGAAAGGGACGGACTCGCCGGTGCACGCAAGGGACCCAGACACACACCACACACACCGGAGGCTGTGTTGGCGAGGCAGCTAGCCTCTGGGGGTGTGGTGGAGCTTGGCCAGGTTTTGGCAAGCTGACCGCGCCCTGGTGCTGCTAGAGGAGCCCCTCGGAGCGCCAGGAAGCACAGCCAAGTTGCCTGGAATCCCCTTCTGCTCCCATGCCTGCCCAGCAACCACACTGGCCTGGGGGCATGCGGGGGACTCTTTCCTTGGTCTCGTCGTTTATTTGGGGGTACCCCTCGACGCCGACGCCGTGGTGCCGGGCGCGCCCCCACTGCCTTGCTGAGGGAGCGGGCCTTGCTGTTAGCTGCGCTGCTGTGGGGAGAAGGACTTCGGCCCAGGGTGCCAGCGGCCCCGAGGGCCAGGGCGGTCGGCCATTTTGGTGCTGGGCAGAGGGAGGGAGGGCCCAGGGCGGGGCCCAGGGGCAAAGGGACGGTGGTCGGCGGGAAGGAAGAGAAGGCCCTGCGGGGCTGGAGCGCAGCCCAGGGCTGGTGGGAGAAGGTGTAGGCGTGCCCAGTCACCAGGGGGAGCCGGTTGTTCGGCGGCTTGGGCATCCAGGGCGGCCCAAGGGAATGGCGAGGGGCGGCGGCATGAGGGCCCCAAGGCCAGGAACCAGGGAGTGCACGCATGGGAGGCAGGGTGAACTCCCGCCCGCGCTCCCCCCGCCCCATCGCCCCCCCAGTCCTCGCCACCTTCGCCCACTCCCTCCCTCCGAAGCGGCAGCCCTCTCTGCCGCCTCAGCCTCCCCACCCCCTTCCCATCGCCCCCCCGCGAGCCCCACTGGTTCCTGTGAGGGTGGGCCTTGTGATTTGGAGTTGGAGGAGCTGGGTTGGAGCCGCCTGTCGCTGCAGCGGGCGGCTCCAGCGGGCCTGTGAACCGCCGTGGGGTGCCCGGGGGTAAGGGGGCAACGGGGCAAGGGATGTTTGGAGGAAGGCTTGCTGGGCAAAGGGGGGCGGTGGAGGCACAGGGAGAAGAAGGGAGGCCGAAGGAGAAAGAAAAAAGCCAAGAAAGTAGCCTCAGAACAAGAGTGCAGGGCACCCGGGAACGGTCTCCCATCCAAGTCCTGAGCGGATCCGACCCTGCTTAGCTTCCAAGAGCAGAAGAGATGCGCTGCCATCAGGCCGCTAGGGCCAGAGGCCTGAGAGGCTGCTGCTGCGACCCACAGCAGACTGCTCTGGGCCTCCGAGCCCCAGCGTGCTCCTCTCGTCAACCCCTCCGCCTGCCCTGGCCTTGGCTCCTGCGTGCCTGCGAGCCTGCCTTGGGGTGAGGCGCCTCCAGCATCTCAGAGTCCCAGAAGTCCCGGCGATCTCCCCAACTGTCTCTGGACTTCCCAGCCGGACCGCCCCCTCCGCCGCCGCTCCCGCCGCCGCCGCCTCCTCCTACGCCGCCGCCGCCGCCGCCACTGCCACTGTGGTTTGGAACCCGAGATGCCTAGGGGGGGCGTTCGGTCTTGGAGGCAGGCATGCGGAGTGTTCACAGCGCCCCGAACTCCCCAACCAGAGACCCTGGGCAGCAGTCCACCCCCGTGGCCCCTCCCCCGCCAACCTTCCCCTGACACCCCCCCCACGCACCCCCCATCACCAGGACAGGACTGAGCGATACGGGAGCCCGGCTGACAGAGACAGACACACAGACACACAGGGAAAGACAGACAGGCACACGGAGGGGTAGTCGGAGCGAGAGAGGAAGAGAGAGACACGGGGAGAACGAGGATCCAACACTCAGACCCGCACTGAACCCCCGAACAGACACACAGAGACCCTGACCTGGATGCGGATGGGGATACGGAAAGGGACGGACTCGCCGGTGCACGCAAGGGACCCAGACACACACCACACACACCGGAGGCTGTGTTGGCGAGGCAGCTAGGCTCTGGGGGTGTGGTGGAGCTTGGCCAGGTTTTGGCAAGCTCACCGCGCCCTGGTGCTGCTAGAGGAGCCCCTCGGAGCGCCAGGAAGCACAGCCAAGTTGCCTGGAATCCCCTTCTGCTCCCATGCCTGCCCAGCAACCACACTGGCCTGGGGGCATGCGGGGGACTCTTTCCTTGGTCTCGTCGTTTATTTGGGGGTACCCCTCGACGCCGACGCCGTGGTGCCGGGCGCGCCCCCACTGCCTTGCTGAGGGAGGGGGCCTTGCTGTTAGCTGCGCTGCTGTGGGGAGAAAGACTTCGGCCCAGGGTGCCAGCGGCCCCGAGGGCCAGGGCGGTCGGCCATCTTTGGTGCTGGGCAGAGGGAGGGAGGGCCCAGGGCGGGGCCCAGGGGCAAAGGGACGGTGGTCGGCGGGAAGGAAGAGAAGGCCCTGCGGAGCTGGAGTGCAGCCCAGGGCTGGTGGGAGAAGGTGTAGGCGTGCCCAGTCACCAGGGGGAGCCGGTTGTCCGGCGGCTTGGGCATCCAGGGCGGCCCAAGGGAATGGCGAGGGGCGGCGGCATGAGGGCCCCAAGGCCAGGAACCAGGGAGTGCACGCATGGGAGGCAGGGTCAACTCCCGCACGCCCTCCCCCCGCCCCAACGCCCCCCCAGTCCTCGCCACCTTCGCCCACTCCCTCCCTCCGTTGCGGCTGTCCTCTCTGCTGCCTCAACCTCCCCACCCCGTTCCCATCGCCGCCCAGCGAGCCCCACTGGTTCCTGTGAGGGTGGGCCTTGTTGCTTGGAGTTGGAGGAGCTGGGTTGGAGCCGCCAGTCCCTGCAGCGGGCGGCTCCAGCGGGCCTGTGAATCGCCGTGGGGTGCCCGGGAGTAAGGGGGCAGCGGAGCAAGGGATGTTTGGAGGAAGGCTTGCTGGGCAAAGGGGGGCGGTGGAGGCACAGGGAGAAGAAGGGAGGCCGAAGGAGAAAGAAAAAAGCCAAGAAAGTAGCCTCAGAACCAGAGTCCAGGGCACCCGGGAACGGTCTCCCATCCAAGTCCTGACCGGATCCGACCCTGCTTAGCTTCCAAGAGCAGAAGAGATGCGCTGCCATCAGGCCACTAGGGCCATAGGCCTGAGAGGCTGCTGCTGCGACCCACATCAGACTGCTCTGGGCCTCCGGGCCCCAGCGTGCTCCTCTTGTCACCCCTCCACCTGCCCTGTGCTTTGCTCCTGCGTGCCTGCGAGCCTGCCTTGGGGTGAGGCGCCTCCAGCATCTCAGAGTCGCAGAAGTCCTGGCGATCTCCCCAAGTGTCTCTGGACTTCCCAGCAGGACCGCCCCCTCCGCCGCCGCTCCCGCCGCCGCCTCCTCCTCCTCCTCCTCCTCCTCCCCCGCCGCCACCGCCGCCTCCGCCGCCGCTGTCGTTTGGAACCCGAGATGCCTAGGGGGGGCGTTCGGTCTTGGAGGCAGGCATGCGGAGTGTTCTCAGCGCCCCCAACTCCCCAACCGCAGCCCTGGGTCTAGCGTGGCAAGCCACCCCGCCTTGCTCAATGGCGGCCCGAAGTCAAGGGCGCCACCAGAGACCCTGGGCAGCAGTCCACCGCCGTGGCCCGTCCCCCTCTATCCTTCCCGTGACACCCCTCCCCCACGAACCCCCCATCACCAGGACAGGACTGAGAGATACGGGAGCCCGGCTGACATAGACAGACACAAAGACACACAGGGAAAGCCAGAGATACGCACGGAGGGGTAGTCGGAGCGAGAGAGGAAGAGAGAGACACGGGGAGACCGAGGATCCAACACACAGACCCGCACTGAACCCCCGAACAGACACACAGAGATCCTGACCTGGATGCGGATGGGGACACGGAAAGGGACAGCCTCGCCGGTGCACGCAAGGGACCCAGACACACACCACACACACCGGAGGCTGTGTTGGCGAGGCAGCTAGCCTCTGGGGGTGTGGTGGAGCTTGGCCAGGTTTTGGCAAGCTGACCGCGCCCTGGTGCTGCTAGAGGAGCCCCTCGGAGCGCCAGGAAGCACAGCCAAGTTGCCTGGAATCCCCTTCTGCTCCCATGCCTGCCCAGCAACTACACTGGCCTGGGGGCATGCGGGGGACTCTTTCCTTGGTCTCGTCGTTTATTTGGGGGTACCCCTCGACGCCGACGCCGTGGTGCCGGGCGCGCCCCCACTGCCTTGCTGAGGGAGCGGGCCTCGCTGTTAGGTGCGCTGCTGTGGGGAGAAGGACTTAGGCTCAGGGTGCCAGCGGCCCCAAGGTCCAGGGCGGTCGGCCATCTTTGGTGCTGGGCAGAGGGAGCGAGGGCCCAGGGCGGGGCCCAGGGGCAAAGGGACGGTGGTCGGCGGGAAGGAAGAGAAGGCCCTGCGGGGCTGGAGCGCAGCGCAGGGCTGGTGGGAGAAGGTGTAGGCGTGCCCAGTCACCAGGGGGAGCCTGTTGTCCGGTGGCTTGGGCATCCAGGGCGACCCAAGGGAAAGGCGAGGGGCGGCGGCATGAGGGCCCCAAGGGCAGGAACGAGGGAGGGCACGCATGGGAGGCAGGGTGAACTCCCGCACGCGCTCCCCCCTCCCCATCGCCCCCCAGTCCTCGCCACCTTCGCCCACTCCCTCCCTCCGTAGCGGCTGCCCTCTCTGAGGCCTCAGCCTCCACACCCCGTTCCCATCGCCCCCCAGCGAGCCCCACTGGTTCCTGTGAGGGTGGGCCTTGTGACTTGGAGTTGGAGGAGCTGGATTCGAGCCGCCTGTCGCTGCAGCGGGCGGCTCCAGCGGGCCTATGAACCGCCGTGGGGTGCCCGGGGGTAAGGGGGCAACGGGGCAAGGGATGTTTGGAGGAAGGCTTGCTGGGCAAAGGGGGGCGGTGGAGGCACAGGGAGAAGAAGGGAGGCCGAAGGAGAAAGAAAAAAGCCAAGAAAGGAGCCTCAGAACAAGAGTGCAGGGCACCCGGGAACGGTCTCCCATCCAAGTCCTGAGCGGATCCGACCCTGCTTAGCTTCCAAGAGCAGAAGAGATGCGCTGCCATCAGGCCGCTAGGGCCAAAGGCCTGAGAGGCTGATGCTGCGACTCCCAGCAGACTGCTCTTGGCCTCCGAGCCCCAGCGTGCTCCTCTCGTCAACCCCTCCGCCTGCCCTGGCCTTGGCTCCTGCGTGCCTGCGCGCCTGCCTTGGGGTGAGGCGCCTCCAGCATCTCAGAGTCGCAGAAGTCCCGGCGATCTCCCCAACTGTCTCTGGACTTCCCAGCCGGACCGCCCCCTCTGCCGCCGCTCCCGCCGCCGTCGCCTCCTCCTACGCCGCCGCCGCCGCCGCCGCCGCCACTGTGGTTTGGAACCCGAGATGCCTAGGGGGGGCGTTCGGTCTTGGAGGCAGGCATGCGGAGTGTTCACAGCGCCCCGAACTCCCCAACCAGAGACCCTGGGCAGCAGTCCACCCCCGTGGCCCCACCCCCGCCAACCTTCCCCTGACAACCCCCCACGCACCCCCCATCACCAGGACAGGACTGAGAGATACGGGAGCCCGGCTGACAGAGACAGACACACAGACACACAGGGAAAGACAGAGAGGCACACGGAGGGGTAGTCGGAGCGAGAGAGGAAGAGAGAGACACGGGGAGAACGAGGATCCAACACACAGACCCGCACTGAACCCCCGAACAGACAGACAGAGACCCTGACCTGGATGCGGATGGGGACACGGAAAGGGACGGACTCGCCGGTGCACGCAAGGGACCCAGACACACACCACACACACCGGAGGCTGTGTTGGCGAGGCAGCTAGCCTCTGGGGGTGTGGTGGAGCTTGGCCAGGTTTTGGCAAGCTGACCGCGCCCTGGTGCTGCTAGAGGAGCCCCTCGGAGCGCCAGGAAGCACAGCCAAGTTGCCTGGAATCCCCTTCTGCTCCCATGCCTGCCCAGCAACCACACTGGCCTGGGGGCATGCGGGGGACTCTTTCCTTGGTCTCGTCGTTTATTTGGGGGTACCCCTCGACGCCGACGCCGTGGTGCCGGGCGCGCCCCCACTGCCTTGCTGAGGGAGCGGGCCTTGCTGTTAGCTGCGCTGCTGTGGGGAGAAGGACTTCGGCCCAGGGTGCCAGCGGCCCCGAGGGCCAGGGCGGTCGGCCATTTTGGTGCTGGGCAGAGGGAGGGAGGGCCCAGGGCGGGGCCCAGGGGCAAAGGGACGGTGGTCGGCGGGAAGGAAGAGAAGGCCCTGCGGGGCTGGAGCGCAGCCCAGGGCTGGTGGGAGAAGGTGTAGGCGTGCCCAGTCACCAGGGGGAGCCGGTTGTTCGGCGGCTTGGGCATCCAGGGCGGCCCAAGGGAATGGCGAGGGGCGGCGGCATGAGGGCCCCAAGGCCAGGAACCAGGGAGTGCACGCATGGGAGGCAGGGTGAACTCCCGCCCGCGCTCCCCCCGCCCCATCGCCCCCCCAGTCCTCGCCACCTTCGCCCACTCCCTCCCTCCGAAGCGGCAGCCCTCTCTGCCGCCTCAGCCTCCCCACCCCCTTCCCATCGCCCCCCCGCGAGCCCCACTGGTTCCTGTGAGGGTGGGCCTTGTGACTTGGAGTTGGAGGAGCTGGGTTGGAGCCGCCTGTCGCTGCAGCGGGCGGCTCCAGCGGGCCTGTGAACCGCCGTGGGGTGCCCGGGGGTAAGGGGGCAACGGGGCAAGGGATGTTTGGAGGAAGGCTTGCTGGGCAAAGGGGGGCGGTGGAGGCACAGGGAGAAGAAGGGAGGCCGAAGGAGAAAGAAAAAAGCCAAGAAAGTAGCCTCAGAACAAGAGTGCAGGGCACCCGGGAACGGTCTCCCATCCAAGTCCTGAGCGGATCCGACCCTGCTTAGCTTCCAAGAGCAGAAGAGATGCGCTGCCATCAGGCCGCTAGGGCCAGAGGCCTGAGAGGCTGCTGCTGCGACCCACAGCAGACTGCTCTGGGCCTCCGAGCCCCAGCGTGCTCCTCTCGTCAACCCCTCCGCCTGCCCTGGCCTTGGCTCCTGCGTGCCTGCGAGCCTGCCTTGGGGTGAGGCGCCTCCAGCATCTCAGAGTCCCAGAAGTCCCGGCGATCTCCCCAACTGTCTCTGGACTTCCCAGCCGGACCGCCCCCTCCGCCGCCGCTCCCGCCGCCGCCGCCTCCTCCTACGCCGCCGCCGCCGCCGCCACTGCCACTGTGGTTTGGAACCCGAGATGCCTAGGGGGGGCGTTCGGTCTTGGAGGCAGGCATGCGGAGTGTTCACAGCGCCCCGAACTCCCCAACCAGAGACCCTGGGCAGCAGTCCACCCCCGTGGCCCCTCCCCCGCCAACCTTCCCCTGACACCCCCCCCACGCACCCCCCATCACCAGGACAGGACTGAGCGATACGGGAGCCCGGCTGACAGAGACAGACACACAGACACACAGGGAAAGACAGACAGGCACACGGAGGGGTAGTCGGAGCGAGAGAGGAAGAGAGAGACACGGGGAGAACGAGGATCCAACACTCAGACCCGCACTGAACCCCCGAACAGACACACAGAGACCCTGACCTGGATGCGGATGGGGATACGGAAAGGGACGGACTCGCCGGTGCACGCAAGGGACCCAGACACACACCACACACACCGGAGGCTGTGTTGGCGAGGCAGCTAGGCTCTGGGGGTGTGGTGGAGCTTGGCCAGGTTTTGGCAAGCTCACCGCGCCCTGGTGCTGCTAGAGGAGCCCCTCGGAGCGCCAGGAAGCACAGCCAAGTTGCCTGGAATCCCCTTCTGCTCCCATGCCTGCCCAGCAACCACACTGGCCTGGGGGCATGCGGGGGACTCTTTCCTTGGTCTCGTCGTTTATTTGGGGGTACCCCTCGACGCCGACGCCGTGGTGCCGGGCGCGCCCCCACTGCCTTGCTGAGGGAGGGGGCCTTGCTGTTAGCTGCGCTGCTGTGGGGAGAAAGACTTCGGCCCAGGGTGCCAGCGGCCCCGAGGGCCAGGGCGGTCGGCCATCTTTGGTGCTGGGCAGAGGGAGGGAGGGCCCAGGGCGGGGCCCAGGGGCAAAGGGACGGTGGTCGGCGGGAAGGAAGAGAAGGCCCTGCGGAGCTGGAGTGCAGCCCAGGGCTGGTGGGAGAAGGTGTAGGCGTGCCCAGTCACCAGGGGGAGCCGGTTGTCCGGCGGCTTGGGCATCCAGGGCGGCCCAAGGGAATGGCGAGGGGCGGCGGCATGAGGGCCCCAAGGCCAGGAACCAGGGAGTGCACGCATGGGAGGCAGGGTCAACTCCCGCACGCCCTCCCCCGGCCCCAACGCCCCCCCAGTCCTCGCCACCTTCGCCCACTCCCTCCCTCCGTTGCGGCTGTCCTCTCTGCTGCCTCAACCTCCCCACCCCGTTCCCATCGCCGCCCAGCGAGCCCCACTGGTTCCTGTGAGGGTGGGCCTTGTTGCTTGGAGTTGGAGGAGCTGGGTTGGAGCCGCCAGTCCCTGCAGCGGGCGGCTCCAGCGGGCCTGTGAATCGCCGTGGGGTGCCCGGGAGTAAGGGGGCAGCGGAGCAAGGGATGTTTGGAGGAAGGCTTGCTGGGCAAAGGGGGGCGGTGGAGGCACAGGGAGAAGAAGGGAGGCCGAAGGAGAAAGAAAAAAGCCAAGAAAGTAGCCTCAGAACCAGAGTCCAGGGCACCCGGGAACGGTCTCCCATCCAAGTCCTGACCGGATCCGACCCTGCTTAGCTTCCAAGAGCAGAAGAGATGCGCTGCCATCAGGCCACTAGGGCCATAGGCCTGAGAGGCTGCTGCTGCGACCCACATCAGACTGCTCTGGGCCTCCGGGCCCCAGCGTGCTCCTCTTGTCACCCCTCCACCTGCCCTGTGCTTTGCTCCTGCGTGCCTGCGAGCCTGCCTTGGGGTGAGGCGCCTCCAGCATCTCAGAGTCGCAGAAGTCCTGGCGATCTCCCCAAGTGTCTCTGGACTTCCCAGCAGGACCGCCCCCTCCGCCGCCGCTCCCGCCGCCGCCTCCTCCTCCTCCTCCTCCTCCTCCTCCTCCTCCTCCCCCGCCGCCACCGCCGCCTCCGCCGCCGCTGTCGTTTGGAACCCGAGATGCCTAGGGGGGGCGTTCGGTCTTGGAGGCAGGCATGCGGAGTGTTCTCAGCGCCCCCAACTCCCCAACCGCAGCCCTGGGTCTAGCGTGGCAAGCCACCCCGCCTTGCTCAATGGCGGCCCGAAGTCAAGGGCGCCACCAGAGACCCTGGGCAGCAGTCCACCGCCGTGGCCCGTCCCCCTCTAACCTTCCCGTGACACCCCCCCCCCACGAACCCCCCATCACCAGGACAGGACTGAGAGATACGGGAGCCCGGCTGACATAGACAGACACAAAGACACACAGGGAAAGCCAGAGATACGCACGGAGGGGTAGTCGGAGCGAGAGAGGAAGAGAGAGACACGGGGAGACCGAGGATCCAACACACAGACCCGCACTGAACCCCCGAACAGACACACAGAGATCCTGACCTGGATGCGGATGGGGACACGGAAAGGGACAGCCTCGCCGGTGCACGCAAGGGACCCAGACACACACCACACACACCGGAGGCTGTGTTGGCGAGGCAGCTAGCCTCTGGGGGTGTGGTGGAGCTTGGCCAGGTTTTGGCAAGCTGACCGCGCCCTGGTGCTGCTAGAGGAGCCCCTCGGAGCGCCAGGAAGCACAGCCAAGTTGCCTGGAATCCCCTTCTGCTCCCATGCCTGCCCAGCAACTACACTGGCCTGGGGGCATGCGGGGGACTCTTTCCTTGGTCTCGTCGTTTATTTGGGGGTACCCCTCGACGCCGACGCCGTGGTGCCGGGCGCGCCCCCACTGCCTTGCTGAGGGAGCGGGCCTCGCTGTTAGGTGCGCTGCTGTGGGGAGAAGGACTTAGGCTCAGGGTGCCAGCGGCCCCAAGGTCCAGGGCGGTCGGCCATCTTTGGTGCTGGGCAGAGGGAGCGAGGGCCCAGGGCGGGGCCCAGGGGCAAAGGGACGGTGGTCGGCCGGAAGGAAGAGAAGGCCCTGCGGGGCTGGAGCGCAGCGCAGGGCTGGTGGGAGAAGGTGTAGGCGTGCCCAGTCACCAGGGGGAGCCTGTTGTCCGGTGGCTTGGGCATCCAGGGCGACCCAAGGGAAAGGCGAGGGGCGGCGGCATGAGGGCCCCAAGGGCAGGAACGAGGGAGGGCACGCATGGGAGGCAGGGTGAACTCCCGCACGCGCTCCCCCCTCCCCATCGCCCCCCAGTCCTCGCCACCTTCGCCCACTCCCTCCCTCCGTAGCGGCTGCCCTCTCTGAGGCCTCAGCCTCCACACCCCGTTCCCATCGCCCCCCAGCGAGCCCCACTGGTTCCTGTGAGGGTGGGCCTTGTGACTTGGAGTTGGAGGAGCTGGATTCGAGCCGCCTGTCGCTGCAGCGGGCGGCTCCAGCGGGCCTATGAACCGCCGTGGGGTGCCCGGGGGTAAGGGGGCAACGGGGCAAGGGATGTTTGGAGGAAGGCTTGCTGGGCAAAGGGGGGCGGTGGAGGCACAGGGAGAAGAAGGGAGGCCGAAGGAGAAAGAAAAAAGCCAAGAAAGTAGCCTCAGAACAAGAGTGCAGGGCACCCGGGAACGGTCTCCCATCCAAGTCCTGAGCGGATCCGACCCTGCTTAGCTTCCAAGAGCAGAAGAGATGCGCTGCCATCAGGCCGCTAGGGCCAAAGGCCTGAGAGGCTGATGCTGCGACTCCCAGCAGACTGCTCTTGGCCTCCGAGCCCCAGCGTGCTCCTCTCGTCAACCCCTCCGCCTGCCCTGGCCTTGGCTCCTGCGTGCCTGCGCGCCTGCCTTGGGGTGAGGCGCCTCCAGCATCTCAGAGTCGCAGAAGTCCCGGCGATCTCCCCAACTGTCTCTGGACTTCCCAGCCGGACCGCCCCCTCCGCCGCCGCTCCCGCCGCCGTCGCCTCCTCCTACGCCGCCGCCGCCGCCGCCACTGTGGTTTGGAACCCGAGATGCCTAGGGGGGGCGTTCGGTCTTGGAGGCAGGCATGCGGAGTGTTCACAGCGCCCCGAACTCCCCAACCAGAGACCCTGGGCAGCA
Source organism: Mirounga angustirostris (assembly GCF_029215605.1). Lineage (NCBI taxonomy): Eukaryota > Metazoa > Chordata > Mammalia > Carnivora > Phocidae > Mirounga > Mirounga angustirostris. The sequence goes on from NW_026991753.1 coordinate 320,346, forward strand.
GTCCACCCCCGTGGCCCCACCCCCGCCAACCTTCCCCTGACAACCCCCCACGCACCCCCCATCACCAGGACAGGACTGAGAGATACGGGAGCCCGGCTGACAGAGACAGACACACAGACACACAGGGAAAGACAGAGAGGCACACGGAGGGGTAGTCGGAGCGAGAGAGGAAGAGAGAGACACGGGGAGAACGAGGATCCAACACACAGACCCGCACTGAACCCCCGAACAGACAGACAGAGACCCTGACCTGGATGCGGATGGGGACACGGAAAGGGACGGACTCGCCGGTGCACGCAAGGGACCCAGACACACACCACACACACCGGAGGCTGTGTTGGCGAGGCAGCTAGCCTCTGGGGGTGTGGTGGAGCTTGGCCAGGTTTTGGCAAGCTGACCTCGCCCTGGTGCTGCTAGAGGAGCCCCTCGGAGCGCCAGGAAGCACAGCCAAGTTGCCTGGAATCCCCTTCTGCTCCCATGCCTGCCCAGCAACCACACTGGCCTGGGGGCATGCGGGGGACTCTTTCCTTGGTCTCGTCGTTTATTTGGGGGTACCCCTCGACGCCGACGCCGTGGTGCCGGGCGCGCCCCCACTGCCTTGCTGAGGGAGCGGGCCTTGCTGTTAGCTGCGCTGCTGTGGGGAGAAGGACTTCGGCCCAGGGTGCCAGCGGCCCCGAGGGCCAGGGCGGTCGGCCATTTTGGTGCAGGGCAGAGGGAGGGAGGGCCCAGGGCGGGGCCCAGGGGCAAAGGGACGGTGGTCGGCGGGAAGGAAGAGAAGGCCCTGCGGGGCTGGAGCGCAGCCCAGGGCTGGTGGGAGAAGGTGTAGGCGTGCCCAGTCACCAGGGGGAGCCGGTTGTTCGGCGGCTTGGGCATCCAGGGCGGCCCAAGGGAATGGCGAGGGGCGGCGGCATGAGGGCCCCAAGGCCAGGAACCAGGGAGTGCACGCATGGGAGGCAGGGTGAACTCCCGCACGCGCTCCCCCCGCCCCATCGCCCCCCCAGTCCTCGCCACCTTCGCCCACTCCCTCCCTCCGAAGCGGCAGCCCTCTCTGCCGCCTCAGCCTCCCCACCCCCTTCCCATCGCCCCCCCGCGAGCCCCACTGGTTCCTGTGAGGGTGGGCCTTGAGACTTGGAGTTGGAGGAGCTGGGTTGGAGCCGCCTGTCGCTGTAGCGGGCGGCTCCAGCGGGCCTGTGAACCGCCGTGGGGTGCCCGGGGGTAAGGGGGCAACGGGGCAAGGGATGTTTGGAGGAAGGCTTGCTGGGCAAAGGGGGACGGTGGAGGCACAGGGAGAAGAAGGGAGGCCGAAGGAGAAAGAAAAAAGCCAAGAAAGTAGCCTCAGAACAAGAGTGCAGGGCACCCGGGAACGGTCTCCCATCCAAGTCCTGAGCGGATCCGACCCTGCTTAGCTTCCAAGAGCAGAAGAGATGCGCTGCCATCAGGCCGCTAGGGCCAGAGGCCTGAGAGGCTGCTGCTGCGACCCACAGCAGACTGCTCTGGGCCTCCGAGCCCCAGCGTGCTCCTCTCGTCAACCCCTCCGCCTGCCCTGGCCTTGGCTCCTGCGTGCCTGCGAGCCTGCCTTGGGGTGAGGCGCCTCCAGCATCTCAGAGTCCCAGAAGTCCCGGCGATCTCCCCAACTGTCTCTGGACTTCCCAGCCGGACCGCCCCCTCCGCCGCCGCTCCCGCCGCCGCCGCCTCCTCCTACGCCGCCGCCGCCGCCGCCACTGCCACTGTGGTTTGGAACCCGAGATGCCTAGGGGGGGCGTTCGGTCTTGGAGGCAGGCATGCGGAGTGTTCACAGCGCCCCGAACTCCCCAACCAGAGACCCTGGGCAGCAGTCCACCCCCGTGGCCCCTCCCCCGCCAACCTTCCCCTGACACCCCCCCCACGCACCCCCCATCACCAGGACAGGACTGAGCGATACGGGAGCCCGGCTGACAGAGACAGACACACAGACACACAGGGAAAGACAGACAGGCACACGGAGGGGTAGTCGGAGCGAGAGAGGAAGAGAGAGACACGGGGAGAACGAGGATCCAACACTCAGACCCGCACTGAACCCCCGAACAGACACACAGAGACCCTGACCTGGATGCGGATGGGGATACGGAAAGGGACGGACTCGCCGGTGCACGCAAGGGACCCAGACACACACCACACACACCGGAGGCTGTGTTGGCGAGGCAGCTAGGCTCTGGGGGTGTGGTGGAGCTTGGCCAGGTTTTGGCAAGCTCACCGCGCCCTGGTGCTGCTAGAGGAGCCCCTCGGAGCGCCAGGAAGCACAGCCAAGTTGCCTGGAATCCCCTTCTGCTCCCATGCCTGCCCAGCAACCACACTGGCCTGGGGGCATGCGGGGGACTCTTTCCTTGGTCTCGTCGTTTATTTGGGGGTACCCCTCGACGCCGACGCCGTGGTGCCGGGCGCGCCCCCACTGCCTTGCTGAGGGAGGGGGCCTTGCTGTTAGCTGCGCTGCTGTGGGGAGAAAGACTTCGGCCCAGGGTGCCAGCGGCCCCGAGGGCCAGGGCGGTCGGCCATCTTTGGTGCTGGGCAGAGGGAGGGAGGGCCCAGGGCGGGGCCCAGGGGCAAAGGGACGGTGGTCGGCGGGAAGGAAGAGAAGGCCCTGCGGAGCTGGAGTGCAGCCCAGGGCTGGTGGGAGAAGGTGTAGGCGTGCCCAGTCACCAGGGGGAGCCGGTTGTCCGGCGGCTTGGGCATCCAGGGCGGCCCAAGGGAATGGCGAGGGGCGGCGGCATGAGGGCCCCAAGGCCAGGAACCAGGGAGTGCACGCATGGGAGGCAGGGTCAACTCCCGCACGCCCTCCCCCGGCCCCAACGCCCCCCCAGTCCTCGCCACCTTCGCCCACTCCCTCCCTCCGTTGCGGCTGTCCTCTCTGCTGCCTCAACCTCCCCACCCCGTTCCCATCGCCGCCCAGCGAGCCCCACTGGTTCCTGTGAGGGTGGGCCTTGTTGCTTGGAGTTGGAGGAGCTGGGTTGGAGCCGCCAGTCCCTGCAGCGGGCGGCTCCAGCGGGCCTGTGAATCGCCGTGGGGTGCCCGGGAGTAAGGGGGCAGCGGAGCAAGGGATGTTTGGAGGAAGGCTTGCTGGGCAAAGGGGGGCGGTGGAGGCACAGGGAGAAGAAGGGAGGCCGAAGGAGAAAGAAAAAAGCCAAGAAAGTAGCCTCAGAACCAGAGTCCAGGGCACCCGGGAACGGTCTCCCATCCAAGTCCTGACCGGATCCGACCCTGCTTAGCTTCCAAGAGCAGAAGAGATGCGCTGCCATCAGGCCACTAGGGCCATAGGCCTGAGAGGCTGCTGCTGCGACCCACATCAGACTGCTCTGGGCCTCCGGGCCCCAGCGTGCTCCTCTTGTCACCCCTCCACCTGCCCTGTGCTTTGCTCCTGCGTGCCTGCGAGCCTGCCTTGGGGTGAGGCGCCTCCAGCATCTCAGAGTCGCAGAAGTCCTGGCGATCTCCCCAAGTGTCTCTGGACTTCCCAGCAGGACCGCCCCCTCCGCCGCCGCTCCCGCCGCCGCCTCCTCCTCCTCCTCCTCCTCCTCCTCCTCCTCCTCCCCCGCCGCCACCGCCGCCTCCGCCGCCGCTGTCGTTTGGAACCCGAGATGCCTAGGGGGGGCGTTCGGTCTTGGAGGCAGGCATGCGGAGTGTTCTCAGCGCCCCCAACTCCCCAACCGCAGCCCTGGGTCTAGCGTGGCAAGCCACCCCGCCTTGCTCAATGGCGGCCCGAAGTCAAGGGCGCCACCAGAGACCCTGGGCAGCAGTCCACCGCCGTGGCCCGTCCCCCTCTATCCTTCCCGTGACACCCCTCCCCCACGAACCCCCCATCACCAGGACAGGACTGAGAGATACGGGAGCCCGGCTGACATAGACAGACACAAAGACACACAGGGAAAGCCAGAGATACGCACGGAGGGGTAGTCGGAGCGAGAGAGGAAGAGAGAGACACGGGGAGACCGAGGATCCAACACACAGACCCGCACTGAACCCCCGAACAGACACACAGAGATCCTGACCTGGATGCGGATGGGGACACGGAAAGGGACAGCCTCGCCGGTGCACGCAAGGGACCCAGACACACACCACACACACCGGAGGCTGTGTTGGCGAGGCAGCTAGCCTCTGGGGGTGTGGTGGAGCTTGGCCAGGTTTTGGCAAGCTGACCGCGCCCTGGTGCTGCTAGAGGAGCCCCTCGGAGCGCCAGGAAGCACAGCCAAGTTGCCTGGAATCCCCTTCTGCTCCCATGCCTGCCCAGCAACTACACTGGCCTGGGGGCATGCGGGGGACTCTTTCCTTGGTCTCGTCGTTTATTTGGGGGTACCCCTCGACGCCGACGCCGTGGTGCCGGGCGCGCCCCCACTGCCTTGCTGAGGGAGCGGGCCTCGCTGTTAGGTGCGCTGCTGTGGGGAGAAGGACTTAGGCTCAGGGTGCCAGCGGCCCCAAGGTCCAGGGCGGTCGGCCATCTTTGGTGCTGGGCAGAGGGAGCGAGGGCCCAGGGCGGGGCCCAGGGGCAAAGGGACGGTGGTCGGCGGGAAGGAAGAGAAGGCCCTGCGGGGCTGGAGCGCAGCGCAGGGCTGGTGGGAGAAGGTGTAGGCGTGCCCAGTCACCAGGGGGAGCCTGTTGTCCGGTGGCTTGGGCATCCAGGGCGACCCAAGGGAAAGGCGAGGGGCGGCGGCATGAGGGCCCCAAGGGCAGGAACGAGGGAGGGCACGCATGGGAGGCAGGGTGAACTCCCGCACGCGCTCCCCCCTCCCCATCGCCCCCCAGTCCTCGCCACCTTCGCCCACTCCCTCCCTCCGTAGCGGCTGCCCTCTCTGAGGCCTCAGCCTCCACACCCCGTTCCCATCGCCCCCCAGCGAGCCCCACTGGTTCCTGTGAGGGTGGGCCTTGTGACTTGGAGTTGGAGGAGCTGGATTCGAGCCGCCTGTCGCTGCAGCGGGCGGCTCCAGCGGGCCTATGAACCGCCGTGGGGTGCCCGGGGGTAAGGGGGCAACGGGGCAAGGGATGTTTGGAGGAAGGCTTGCTGGGCAAAGGGGGGCGGTGGAGGCACAGGGAGAAGAAGGGAGGCCGAAGGAGAAAGAAAAAAGCCAAGAAAGTAGCCTCAGAACAAGAGTGCAGGGCACCCGGGAACGGTCTCCCATCCAAGTCCTGAGCGGATCCGACCCTGCTTAGCTTCCAAGAGCAGAAGAGATGCGCTGCCATCAGGCCGCTAGGGCCAAAGGCCTGAGAGGCTGATGCTGCGACTCCCAGCAGACTGCTCTTGGCCTCCGAGCCCCAGCGTGCTCCTCTCGTCAACCCCTCCGCCTGCCCTGGCCTTGGCTCCTGCGTGCCTGCGCGCCTGCCTTGGGGTGAGGCGCCTCCAGCATCTCAGAGTCGCAGAAGTCCCGGCGATCTCCCCAACTGTCTCTGGACTTCCCAGCCGGACCGCCCCCTCCGCCGCCGCTCCCGCCGCCGTCGCCTCCTCCTACGCCGCCGCCGCCGCCGCCACTGTGGTTTGGAACCCGAGATGCCTAGGGGGGGCGTTCGGTCTTGGAGGCAGGCATGCGGAGTGTTCACAGCGCCCCGAACTCCCCAACCAGAGACCCTGGGCAGCAGTCCACCCCCGTGGCCCCACCCCCGCCAACCTTCCCCTGACAACCCCCCACGCACCCCCCATCACCAGGACAGGACTGAGAGATACGGGAGCCCGGCTGACAGAGACAGACACACAGACACACAGGGAAAGACAGAGAGGCACACGGAGGGGTAGTCGGAGCGAGAGAGGAAGAGAGAGACACGGGGAGAACGAGGATCCAACACACAGACCCGCACTGAACCCCCGAACAGACAGACAGAGACCCTGACCTGGATGCGGATGGGGACACGGAAAGGGACGGACTCGCCGGTGCACGCAAGGGACCCAGACACACACCACACACACCGGAGGCTGTGTTGGCGAGGCAGCTAGCCTCTGGGGGTGTGGTGGAGCTTGGCCAGGTTTTGGCAAGCTGACCTCGCCCTGGTGCTGCTAGAGGAGCCCCTCGGAGCGCCAGGAAGCACAGCCAAGTTGCCTGGAATCCCCTTCTGCTCCCATGCCTGCCCAGCAACCACACTGGCCTGGGGGCATGCGGGGGACTCTTTCCTTGGTCTCGTCGTTTATTTGGGGGTACCCCTCGACGCCGACGCCGTGGTGCCGGGCGCGCCCCCACTGCCTTGCTGAGGGAGCGGGCCTTGCTGTTAGCTGCGCTGCTGTGGGGAGAAGGACTTCGGCCCAGGGTGCCAGCGGCCCCGAGGGCCAGGGCGGTCGGCCATTTTGGTGCAGGGCAGAGGGAGGGAGGGCCCAGGGCGGGGCCCAGGGGCAAAGGGACGGTGGTCGGCGGGAAGGAAGAGAAGGCCCTGCGGGGCTGGAGCGCAGCCCAGGGCTGGTGGGAGAAGGTGTAGGCGTGCCCAGTCACCAGGGGGAGCCGGTTGTTCGGCGGCTTGGGCATCCAGGGCGGCCCAAGGGAATGGCGAGGGGCGGCGGCATGAGGGCCCCAAGGCCAGGAACCAGGGAGTGCACGCATGGGAGGCAGGGTGAACTCCCGCACGCGCTCCCCCCGCCCCATCGCCCCCCCAGTCCTCGCCACCTTCGCCCACTCCCTCCCTCCGAAGCGGCAGCCCTCTCTGCCGCCTCAGCCTCCCCACCCCCTTCCCATCGCCCCCCCGCGAGCCCCACTGGTTCCTGTGAGGGTGGGCCTTGAGACTTGGAGTTGGAGGAGCTGGGTTGGAGCCGCCTGTCGCTGTAGCGGGCGGCTCCAGCGGGCCTGTGAACCGCCGTGGGGTGCCCGGGGGTAAGGGGGCAACGGGGCAAGGGATGTTTGGAGGAAGGCTTGCTGGGCAAAGGGGGACGGTGGAGGCACAGGGAGAAGAAGGGAGGCCGAAGGAGAAAGAAAAAAGCCAAGAAAGTAGCCTCAGAACAAGAGTGCAGGGCACCCGGGAACGGTCTCCCATCCAAGTCCTGAGCGGATCCGACCCTGCTTAGCTTCCAAGAGCAGAAGAGATGCGCTGCCATCAGGCCGCTAGGGCCAGAGGCCTGAGAGGCTGCTGCTGCGACCCACAGCAGACTGCTCTGGGCCTCCGAGCCCCAGCGTGCTCCTCTCGTCAACCCCTCCGCCTGCCCTGGCCTTGGCTCCTGCGTGCCTGCGAGCCTGCCTTGGGGTGAGGCGCCTCCAGCATCTCAGAGTCCCAGAAGTCCCGGCGATCTCCCCAACTGTCTCTGGACTTCCCAGCCGGACCGCCCCCTCCGCCGCCGCTCCCGCCGCCGCCGCCTCCTCCTACGCCGCCGCCGCCGCCGCCACTGCCACTGTGGTTTGGAACCCGAGATGCCTAGGGGGGGCGTTCGGTCTTGGAGGCAGGCATGCGGAGTGTTCACAGCGCCCCGAACTCCCCAACCAGAGACCCTGGGCAGCAGTCCACCCCCGTGGCCCCTCCCCCGCCAACCTTCCCCTGACACCCCCCCCACGCACCCCCCATCACCAGGACAGGACTGAGCGATACGGGAGCCCGGCTGACAGAGACAGACACACAGACACACAGGGAAAGACAGACAGGCACACGGAGGGGTAGTCGGAGCGAGAGAGGAAGAGAGAGACACGGGGAGAACGAGGATCCAACACTCAGACCCGCACTGAACCCCCGAACAGACACACAGAGACCCTGACCTGGATGCGGATGGGGATACGGAAAGGGACGGACTCGCCGGTGCACGCAAGGGACCCAGACACACACCACACACACCGGAGGCTGTGTTGGCGAGGCAGCTAGGCTCTGGGGGTGTGGTGGAGCTTGGCCAGGTTTTGGCAAGCTCACCGCGCCCTGGTGCTGCTAGAGGAGCCCCTCGGAGCGCCAGGAAGCACAGCCAAGTTGCCTGGAATCCCCTTCTGCTCCCATGCCTGCCCAGCAACCACACTGGCCTGGGGGCATGCGGGGGACTCTTTCCTTGGTCTCGTCGTTTATTTGGGGGTACCCCTCGACGCCGACGCCGTGGTGCCGGGCGCGCCCCCACTGCCTTGCTGAGGGAGGGGGCCTTGCTGTTAGCTGCGCTGCTGTGGGGAGAAAGACTTCGGCCCAGGGTGCCAGCGGCCCCGAGGGCCAGGGCGGTCGGCCATCTTTGGTGCTGGGCAGAGGGAGGGAGGGCCCAGGGCGGGGCCCAGGGGCAAAGGGACGGTGGTCGGCGGGAAGGAAGAGAAGGCCCTGCGGAGCTGGAGTGCAGCCCAGGGCTGGTGGGAGAAGGTGTAGGCGTGCCCAGTCACCAGGGGGAGCCGGTTGTCCGGCGGCTTGGGCATCCAGGGCGGCCCAAGGGAATGGCGAGGGGCGGCGGCATGAGGGCCCCAAGGCCAGGAACCAGGGAGTGCACGCATGGGAGGCAGGGTCAACTCCCGCACGCCCTCCCCCGGCCCCAACGCCCCCCCAGTCCTCGCCACCTTCGCCCACTCCCTCCCTCCGTTGCGGCTGTCCTCTCTGCTGCCTCAACCTCCCCACCCCGTTCCCATCGCCGCCCAGCGAGCCCCACTGGTTCCTGTGAGGGTGGGCCTTGTTGCTTGGAGTTGGAGGAGCTGGGTTGGAGCCGCCAGTCCCTGCAGCGGGCGGCTCCAGCGGGCCTGTGAATCGCCGTGGGGTGCCCGGGAGTAAGGGGGCAGCGGAGCAAGGGATGTTTGGAGGAAGGCTTGCTGGGCAAAGGGGGGCGGTGGAGGCACAGGGAGAAGAAGGGAGGCCGAAGGAGAAAGAAAAAAGCCAAGAAAGTAGCCTCAGAACCAGAGTCCAGGGCACCCGGGAACGGTCTCCCATCCAAGTCCTGACCGGATCCGACCCTGCTTAGCTTCCAAGAGCAGAAGAGATGCGCTGCCATCAGGCCACTAGGGCCATAGGCCTGAGAGGCTGCTGCTGCGACCCACATCAGACTGCTCTGGGCCTCCGGGCCCCAGCGTGCTCCTCTTGTCACCCCTCCACCTGCCCTGTGCTTTGCTCCTGCGTGCCTGCGAGCCTGCCTTGGGGTGAGGCGCCTCCAGCATCTCAGAGTCGCAGAAGTCCTGGCGATCTCCCCAAGTGTCTCTGGACTTCCCAGCAGGACCGCCCCCTCCGCCGCCGCTCCCGCCGCCGCCTCCTCCTCCTCCTCCTCCTCCTCCTCCTCCTCCTCCCCCGCCGCCACCGCCGCCTCCGCCGCCGCTGTCGTTTGGAACCCGAGATGCCTAGGGGGGGCGTTCGGTCTTGGAGGCAGGCATGCGGAGTGTTCTCAGCGCCCCCAACTCCCCAACCGCAGCCCTGGG